>NC_091344.1:15221090-15406090 GCF_038502225.1 Cherax quadricarinatus
GGTTTGGGATATTGGCAGTTTGGAGGGATATGTTGTGTATCTTTATATGTGTATGCTTCTAGACTGTTGTATTCTGAGCACCTCTGCAAAAACAGTGATAATGTGCGAGTGTGGTGAAAGTGTTGAATGATGATGAAAGTATTTTCTTTTTGGGGATTTTCTTTCTTTTTTGGGTCACCCTGCCTCGGTGGGAGACGGCCGACTTGTTGAAAAAAAAAAAAAAAAAATATATATATATATTTATATATATATTTATATATATATATATATATATATATATAAATATATATATGCCATGCGCTGGCGCTGGCAAGACGTGTGGCGGGCTAGCTGCGGGATTTTCAATTATAAGTCCGGATCAACGAGGCTGACCAGGTTAAGACTCAACAGGACTTATTGTGAATACTCTGGGAAGATTCCAGTGAAGCGAGAAGACATTTCAAAGCACCGTTTCAAGGTAAATTGTGGAAATGCTGTGCAGTTTGTGAATGTTGGCGAGTGGTGGTGGTAGTGAGGAAGACGGCCAGTGGAGGTGTGGGGGAGTAAAAGGCCTACACTGTTTATGAGTACCGGCCAAGATTATCGTACATACAAACCTCGAAAAGCTCTTATAAAAACATGTATATCCAGCACCATGCACCATGCTTCTAGTTAACGTGGAAATGTTTGTGTCGATGCATGGACTTTTTAAAGGCTTATGTTATGGAAAAACAATGTGAAATTAATGTTAACGAGGGAGTGACCAGTCAGTGCATCCACCCCCACGTCACGGGGGTGGGTGGAAGAGGTGGGATGTGTAACTAGATGGTGAGTGAACACATTGGTTCAGCAGTGCCCATACCCACATTGTTCATAGTGTACATGGGAAACAAATAAAGTTATGTGTAGTGTAAGACAGTGTGAACAATATATAGTGTGCAAGTCCATGTGTATTGTACTCCCCGGGATAACCCCACTCAACCTGCGCCTCCCCCACCTAATTCCCAAGGGAAGTTTTCCCCTTCCCCTCCCGGCCCCTCAAACTCCACCAGGCCACCACGGTCAAGTTCACTACCTCCCACGCACCATACCCACCCAGCATGTCATATTCCACTCCTATTGTCTAGTCTAGCAGATGGATGCCAACCAGGAGGAAGCAAGCAGCCAGGGAAATGGCACGGCTGGCAATACTAGGAGAGGCAAGTGTCGGTCATGCTTACAGCTTCGTTGTCTCAACTCTAATGGTTTCCTCCGCAAACACGGTAGTTGCCCTGGTTCAGGATGTCCTCCTGTGGAAAGTGATGATCCAGAGCCACCTCAGGCACCTGAACCCACTCCAACAGATTTTATCTCATCAGACAATCTCTTGGAAGCAATCAAAGCAACAGGTACGAGGACACTCACACATATTCCCAAAGCAGCCCGTCCACACGCAGCTGGGAAACTTACAGACCTCCTGAAAAAAGTAAACGATGGTTCCACTATCTTAAATGCTCCACCAACCATCAAGGCATGGCACAACCTGCTACTTTTTGGCAATGTCTGCTTAGCTGTGCCGGAAAGAAGGGGAAAGAGGCTAGCCTCAATGATAATTAAATCCTTAAGAGATTTTCCTAGAGTTGATAACCTCATTCACCTTCCCCGTCAACACAAAAAAGGGAGAGGCAGAACCCCCACTCACTCTACTGACAGTGAAAAAGTCAGAGTCCAGGTGAGCAAGAAAATTGAAGAGGGCAACACAGTGGGGGCAATCAGAATTATTACCAGTGAAGATACAGTTGCTCCCAGGGATGCTGACACGGCTGAAGCACTTAGAGGAAAGCACCCTGCCAGGGAAACCAGTGGCACCAACAGTTCCAACACCTCTGTCCCCACTATGGAACCATTGATTGTGGAAGACTCAGACATTTACAAAGCAATAATGTCGTTCCCATCTGGCTCTGCTGGGGGTTACACTGGAATAAGGCCACAGCATTTAAAGGAAATGGTTAATCCAGTTATTGGGGAAATTGCAGAGACACTGCTTTCAGAGATCACAAGGTTCGTCAACAATTCCTTGGCTGGTCTGATTCCTGATGAAATTAGACCTTTCTTTTTTGGTGCAACACTTTGTGCACTTAAAAAGAAGGATGGAGGAATTCGGCCAATTGCAGTAGGCAACACGTTACGCCGCCTCGTATCCAAAGCTGCTGTCCGAAGTATTCGTGCACAGGCAGCCTTGATGCTTCAACCAAACCAGCTTGGCTTTGGGGTCTCTCAAGGAAGTGAAGCAGCGGTTCATGCAACAAGGGCATATATCAACAACCTGCCTGAGGACAATGCAGTGGTAAAATTAGATTTCAAGAATGCGTTCAATCTCCTGAAAAGAGACGTGGTATTAGCAGCAGTACAAGAACATTTCCCTGGTCTCTTCCCTTTTGTTTCAGCTGGGTATAGCAAGGAATCAATGCTTCTCTTTGGAGAGCATGAAATCACATCATCGGAGGGTGTCCAACAAGGAGATCCTCTTGCACCATTTCTCTTCTGTATTGCAGTTAGGGAAATCACAGTCAGACTGACCAGCGAGCTAAACATCTGGTTCCTAGATGATGGCACACTAGCAGGTACAAAGGAGTCCCTCCTACATGACCTTACACAGGTAATGACACGGGGACAGGAAATGGGTCTCATCCTGAATCCATCCAAATGTGAAATCATCTCAGTCAGTCAACAAGTGATAAATGCAGTGAGATCAAAACTACCAGGAGCAGCAGTCATTGCCCCCACAAATAGTGTCTTGCTAGGAGCACCTCTGGGAAGCAATGCCATTGACACAATTCTCAGGAAGAAATTGGAAGAGTTAAGGAGAATGGAACAACGAATAGGCAATCTGGACACCCACGATGCCTTGTACCTTCTCACAAAGTGCTTGAGTCTGCCCAGGTTGACATATTTCCTAAGATGTGCACCTTCATATGATAACCCTATACTGCACGAATATGACAGTATTCTGAGGCAGATTTTTACGAAAGTACTTAACCTTACTCTAGAAGACGGGCAGTGGAACCAAGCTACACTTCCAGTCAGACTAGGAGGCATTGGTGTCCGCAAGTCATCACAGATTGCGTTACCTGCTTTTCTGTCCTCGTGTATTGCATCCAGAGAGCTTGTAGCAGCGATTCTCCCTGAACATCTTAGGGACAAGATTGGAGCCCAGGACCAAAAATTCATTGACGGAGCAATGATCTGGGATAATCTAACGGGCTCAGAAACCAGACCTGCTCCCCCCAACAACTACAAACAATCGCACTGGGATGGTCCAATAGTGGAAAATATAGCCTCAACGATGCTTCAGAGTGTGGCAGGGAAGGATAGAGCCCGCCTCCTGGCAGTGAGAGCCCCTCATGCTGGGGACTTTCTGTTGGCTGTTCCCAACTCCAGCCTTGGCACACGCCTCGACCCACAGACCATCCGCATCGGTGTTGCCCTTCGACTTGCCGCCCCTATTCTCGCCGAACACAGGTGTATTTGTGGCAGTGAAGCAGCAGACCGATTCGGGTACCATGGTCTTGTGTGCCGTAAATCCGAGGGAAAGATTGCAAGACATGAGGAGGTTAATAACATTATCAAGAGGAGCCTCACAACAGCTGGATGCCCAGCAGTAAGGGAGCCACCCCAACTATGCAGATCTGATGGCAGCCAGAAGCGTCCAGATGGTATCACCCTTCAAGCCTGGACAGATGGGAAGCAGGTGGTGTGGGACTATACATGTGCATCTACCTTGGCTGATACCTATCTCCAATACACCAGGGAGGAAGGAGGGGCAGCTGCCAGCTTTAGGGAGTCCCAAAAGTCTAGAAAATATGGAGAACTTGCCCATCATTATATGTTTGTTCCCATAGGCTCAGAGACCCTTGGCTCATGGGGAAAGAGTGCATCTAATTTCCTTAAGGAGTTGGGAAAAAGACTCATCAGGGTAACTAGGGATCCCAGGGCAGCTAGTTTTCTGTTCCAGCGGCTCAGTGCGGCTGTTCAAAGGGGTAATGCATGCTGCATTTTGGGCACACGCCCCAGCTCTGAGGAGCTGGATGAGATTTTCGCCTTATAATCGGTGATACACACGTAACAACATGTACCGTATATGCCACCTTTATATCAACAATGTATCTCTTAAATCTTCTGTGCCATATTATGTAATAAAATATTCCTATTGAAAAAAAAAAAAAAATATATATATATATATATATATATAAATATATATATATATATATATATATATAAATATATATATATATATATATATATATATATATATATATAATATATATATATATATATATATATATATATATATATATATATATATATATATATAAATATATATATATATATATATATATATATATATATATATATATATATATATATATATATATATATATATATATATATATATACAGTGGTCCCTCGTTCGTAATTAATCCGTTCCTGGAGCCGTTACTATAAACGAAATTTACGATTTACGAATCAATTTTCCCCATAAGAAATAATGTAAATACAATTAATCCGTTCCTGATACCCAGAAGTATTAAAACAAAAAAAATTTTAACATGAAATATGCATGTAGTACATAAACAATACAATGGGAAATGATGAATGAAACATTAACAGCATAACACTTACCTTTATTTGAGATTCTTCTTAGTGTATGGGAGACTGGAGGAGGAGGAGATAGTGGATTGTTTATAGTTTGGAAGGGGAATCCCCTTCCATCAACACCTCAGGTACCATTTGCTTTTCTGGGGTTGCTTCTCTTCTCTGTTTCTTAATGCCACTAGGACCACCTTGAGAGTCACTGGAGTCCTGTCTCACAAAATAACTGTGGAGAGAGCTCTGTTTCTGGCGTCTCTTTAACACTTCCCTAAAATGGCCCAAGACTTTGTCACTGTACATGTTGCCAACCTGGCTTACAACAACCTTGGTAGGGTGATGTTTCTCCATAAAGCTTTCCATCTTACCCCACACAGTAAAAATCTCTTTAATTTCTGAAGGCACCTTCTTCCATCTCTCTTCCTCCTCCTCTGCAGCAAGATTCTGAGCTGCGATGTGTTGCTCTTCCTGCTGAAGCTCTTGCAGCTCCTCAGTGGTGAGCTCTTCATTGTGGTCTTCCACCAATTCTTCCACATCCTCCAAACTAACATCCAACCCCATGGAACTCCCCAGTGCCACAATTGATTTTACAACAGACATAGGCTCATTAGGGTCAGTCCCAAATTCTTCAAAATCCCTCTTATCGACACTATCTGGCCACAATTTTCTCCAGGCAGAGTTCAAAGTCCTGGTAGTGACTCCCTCCCAAGCCATACCTATAAGGGTTATGCAGTGGAGGATGCTGAAGTGTTCTCTCCAAAATTCCCTTAGGGTCAAGTGAGTGTCTATGGTCACAGTCAAGCACCTGTGAAACATTGCTTTTGTGTAGAGTTTTTTAAAGTTTGCAATAACCTGCTGGTCCATGGGTTGGAGGAGAGGAGTGGTATTCGGGGGCAAGAACTTTACTGTGATGAACCCGAACTCCTCGAAAATTAGGTCATCCAAGTTTGGAGGATGAGCAGGTGCATTGTCCATTACTAGCAGGCACTTGAGATCCAATTTCTTTTCCAGGAGATACTCCTTCACACTAGGGCCAAACACTTCATTGAACCACTCGACGAAAATTTCCCTCGTGACCCATGCCTTACTATTAGATTTCCAAAACACACACAATTTACTCTTCATAACATTGTTTTTCCTGAACACTCTGGGATTTTCAGAATGGTACACTAGTAATGGCTTCACTTTGAAATCCCCACTAGCATTAGCGCAGAACATTAGCGTCAGCCTGTCTTTCATAGGCTTGTGTCCTGGCATTGCCTTTTCCTCTTGTGTAATGAAGGTCCTCTTTGGCATTTTCTTCCAAAAGAGGCCTGTTTCGTCACAATTGAACACTTGTTCAAGTTTCAGTCCTTCAGCCTCTATGTACTCCTGGAATTCACGCACATATTTTTCAGCCACCTTGTGGTCCGAACTGGCAGCCTCACCATGTCTTACCACACTGTGTATGCCAGTACAGTTCTTAAATCTCTCAAACCAGCCTTTGCTGGCCTTAAATTCACTCACTTCACCACTATTTGCAGGCAATTTCTTTACCAAATCTTCATGCAACTGCCTAGCCTTTTCACAAATAAACGAAGTCATAAGAGTATCTCCTGCTAATTGTTTCTCATTTATCCACACCAATAACAACTTCTCAACCTCTTCCAGTACTGATCTCATTTTTGTCAGCATAGTTACTCCCTTTGCAACAACAGCATCCTTTATTTCATTTTTCTTGGCCACTATGGAACATAAGGTTGTGTAGGGTTTCTTATACATCCTGGACAGTTCGGCCACACTTGTACCACTTTCATATTGTTCAATGATGGTTTTCTTAAATTCAATCGTATTTCTCACCTTCTTTACCACAGGCTTGGCACTAGGAGCTTTCTTTGGAGCCATGGTAGCTTATTTAGTACTTGCAAGCACTAAAATAAATGGAATATTATGAAATATTTCGCTGGAGCACGTGAGGGGACCTTCGCTCACTGGTAAACAATGCCAAACTGGCTGCCGCCTTGGCTCACGCCGTGGGTACGCGTCCTGGACGAACTACCACTCGCAAGTCAACCTATGAAAAGCGAGTCCATGTTTATACGAAAATACCTCTATGATTGGCGAATTTTACGATTGCCGGGAACTACGAAAAGCTGGGGACCATTGTATATATATATATATATATATATATATATATATATATATATATATATATATATATATATATATATATACGTATATATATATATGTCGTGCCGAATATGTAAAACTTGCTATCTTGGCTTAAATAGCAACGCTCATCTTGCCATATAAGAAAAGCGAAAATTTCTGTATGCAATAATTTCGCAAAAAATCATTCTGAACCTAACGAAAAATATATATTTCATTGTGTTTGTTTAGTATTAAATTATTGTAAAAGTATCTAAAATATATTTAGTTGGATTAGGCTAAAATAAATAGCGCTTGTTATAATAAGGTTAGGTAAGTTTACTAAGATACTTTTGGTGCAAAATTATAAATTTTTACGTTAACATTAATGAAAAAATATATCTTTAAACGTGTAAGAGAAAACTTTAGAAAGGGCTTAATTTTAAATGAGTTCTTACTAATTGACCAGTTTTACCTATTCGGCACGACATATATATACACACACACAGACTAAATGGTAACTAACACACACACATACACTCTTATATTTGCACTCGGCCTCCCCCCCCCCCTCCCCCCGAGTCTACATTCTGTATCACCTTCGACACTTGAAATCAACATCAAGATTTTGCAGCAGCCACAACACAGAGCATAAACACTTGCATTGTACTCTGCACACCACAATAAACCCCCACGAGAGTACTTCAGCACGACGCTAAAAACAATTTGGTAAAGGCTCTGAGCTATAACATCACCAAACCGCTAGCAAGTAGTACCCGGAGGATCACGTTTCGTACGATCTCCCGCAGTTTCACTGCTCGCTTCTTCAGTGTCATCTCATCGTTCAGCAATTCGTAGCATGAGAGGCTTATCAGCACACCTTCAGTCAGGCACAAGACAGGTGCCATGACGCCTTATCTGATACAACACTCTGCCACAAGACTTATCACTACCTCATCAGACTGACGGCATCAACACTGCTGAGGACGCTTCCCCATCAACACTGCTGAGGACACTTCCCCATCAACACTGCTGAGGACACTTCCCCATCAACACTGCTGATGACATTTTCCCATCAACACTGCTGAGGACACTTCCCTATCAACACTGCTGATGACACTTCCCCATCAACACTGCTGATGACACTTCCCTATCAACACTGCTGATGACACTTCCCTATCAACACTGCTGATGACACTTCCCTATCAACACTGCTGATGACACTTCCCTATCAACACTGCTGATGACACTTCCCTATCAACACTGCTGATGACACTTCTCCATCAACACTGCTGATGACACTTCCCCATCAACACTGCTGATGACATTTTCCCATCAACACTGCTGAGGACACTTCTCCATCAACACTGCTGAGGACACTTCCCCATCAACACTGCTGAGGACACTTCCCTATCAACACTGCTGATGACACTTCCCCATCAACACTGCTGATGACACTTTCCCATCAACACTGCTGAGGACACTTCCCCATCAACACTGCTGAGGACACTTCCCCATCAACACTGCTGAGGACACTTTCCCATCATTGCTGAGGACACTTCCCCATCAACACTGCTGAGTACACTTCCCCATCAACATTGCTGAGGACACTTTCCCATCAACACTGCTGAGGACACTTCCCTATCAACACTGCTGATGACATTTTCCCATCAACACTGCTGATGACACTTCTCCATCAACACTGCTGATGACACTTCCCCATCAACACTGCTGAGGACACTTCCCTATCAACACTGCTGATGACATTTTCCCATCAACACTGCTGATGACACTTCTCCATCAACACTGCTGAGGTCACTGCTTCATACATTCACTCTAGTAACACTGTCACTCAGCGGTACTGTATGATCAACTTTTTACACTGTGTGACATTCTACGAGAACGTTACATTTTATTTTATTCGACGTATGTCACACTTCCATATAGGCTGCCTCCTGACCAGCGAACCAGGTGTTAAAGATTTAACATTCAACAGGGGCCCTGTCGTTATATCGGTACCTCAGTTCATCGGCCAATCACAGACAAGCCTGTCAAAGCTGTGAAGCAATGTGGTTCCTGTTGCGCCCCCTGAACGGGACACAATGCATATAATGTATAGTTGATGTATATTATCTTCCATATAATTTTATATTGCTGATACTTTTATTAATAGCTAAAATGAAAATATCTTGCTTTATACTATCATGTGACTTAGCTATGTCATTAGGTAGGATGCAACATTTACACTTCACCATGCTCAATGTTCGAGTTGTGGTTGACTGTCTGCATTGGTATGGTAAACTGCTTAGCTAACTATCAGCTCGCTTGTTTACCTGCCAGCATCTCTGCAGTACCAGGGGCGAGTCACGTGATATCACCTGATGTGAGGACTGTAGTTGAGAAATCACTCTCTCCCTAGCTGGTCATCGCTTGACAAGAACCGTTCTGTCCATCTGCTCCTGGTCCGGGGAGCATGGCTCTCTCCATCTGCTCCTAGTCCTGGAAACATTCCTCTCATCTCTGTTCATTATTTAGAGTCTGTTTTGGAAGAGTATGATTTCGTTGGTGAGTCGAAACATACATCTTGTAACTCTGTTCATAGATTATTGTTCAGGCTTACTGATTTTTGAAGTTTTGCTGAGGTTGCGTATCGTACCGGCACCCCAAGTCAAACCAGGTTCCAAGCTAAAGTTTCTGACCTATTTTGTGTGGCATCTACGCACCATCGTAGTCAGGGATTTCGTTATGCTGAACTCAGATTCAGTACCAAGGGAGTTTTATGATATTCATGGAGGATCTGCTGATGGTCCCCAGTTAGGGTCGTTATTTTGTCTCCTTGTTCCTGACTCCGTGCTGCTGCTTTGTACATTATTATTGCTCGACGAATCGTTCATCATATTGTTCAAGCAAGCTGTTTTGATTGCTTTGTTCATCAAGAAGATATATTATTTAAGAATGTTTAGTCAATCACTGTTTAAGTCTAAGTCGAATCTAGTCTTATTGAGACAACGAACAACTTTGAGCACGCACGCACACACACACACACACACACACACTTGTATACGCTAGTGTTATTTTATAATTGATAACATACCAGACAGTACTTAAGTGTCATAATAATATGAATGTGCCTTCAGCAATATACTACTGTATGTACCATTTAACTTTGCACTATAAGAGAAGTGTACGAGCTTATATAGTAAATTATATCAAATTCATTGACTTTGATTTTGTCCACCTAGACACCTTTGTTAATAAACTTCTCAATTTTTATTTCATTAGTATTCTATCAGTTGCAATCCTAAAACACTATTAAAATGTACTATAATTTTCAAGGATAACGGAACCAGAATATTTTCTGACAAACTGTTACAAAACCAGAAACAGGCTAGATGCTTGAGGGGGAGGAATAAGTTGACTCTGGAGATGTCTATACTTTATAGATATCACATTTTGTAACAGTTCACTTGTG
This sequence comes from Cherax quadricarinatus, assembly GCF_038502225.1. Taxonomy (NCBI): domain Eukaryota; kingdom Metazoa; phylum Arthropoda; class Malacostraca; order Decapoda; family Parastacidae; genus Cherax; species Cherax quadricarinatus. Next base: position 15,231,298 of record NC_091344.1, read on the forward strand.
ACGCAAGTAATTGCAGACTCGTCTGAGCTGCTGGTCACTCATGGTGCTTTCTCTGGCTTTTGCATTTTTGCCTCCTTTGATCACCAAGTTGTACACTTGCTTGTACATTACTGTACTTAGTGTAAATACCAGCTTGATTATTTGGTGAAGGAAATACAAGTCATAAAACGTCTGTCGTCTCTTTCTTGCTCCATTATTTATTAAATTACAAGGTGTGCAGGCCGTGTACGCCCGTGTTTGTAATACACTGTTTCTCTGCAGTGACCAGCGTGGAAAGGTGATGGGAGAGAGTAGAAGGGTGATGGGAGAGAGTAGAAGGGTGATGGGAGGGATGAGAAGGGTGATGGGAGGGATTATGGAGAAAGGGAAGGGTTGAGCACAAAAGCAGTGAGAATGGGGTTGAGGGGATGAAAAGGGCTGAGATATAACTGAGAGGGATAAGTGAAGTGAATGAAGGGGCGAAGAGACATAAGGGGGTTAAGGAGTAAGAGTAGGGGTGATGAAAAAGGGGCTGAAGAAAGGGTAGGAAGGAGACAATGAGACAGTAGGAGAACAAGATGAGACGACTGGAATGAGAGAAATGTTAGAAGCTAGATGGAGAGAAGTGAGAGAAAGAGGGAAAGAGGTGGGGTATGGGAAGGGGGAGGGAGTGATGGGTAGGGGTGAGAGTCAGGGCACGGGGGGTCAGGCAGGTAAGAAAAGAAAAAGTGTGACTCACTATAAAGATATTTCTAGAGCAAGGCTGATAATGGTAGTGGTGGTGGTGCTGTTGGTGGTGGTGCTGTTGGTGGTGGTGCTGTTGGTGGTAGTGGTGGTGTTAGTGGGGGTAGTGGTGGTGGTAGTGGTGGTACTAGTGGTGGTGTTGAAGATTGTATGGCGGTGGGACTGTATGGGGCTTAAGGTGGTGGTGGCGATTGTATGGAGTTTAAGGTTGTGGTGATTGTATAGGGTTTAAGGTGGTGGTAGCGACTGTATGGGGTTTAAGGTGGTGGTGGTGATTGTACCTCATCTGCTAGAAAAATGAGAGGATGGATAGTGAGAAGCTTCAAAACTAGGGATGTAAAGCCCATGATGATTCTCTTACTGGGAACGGTAAGTCCCTTGATTTGTATTCCCTGAAACGCAAGTGAGAAAGATACATGACAATATACACTTGGAAAACCCTAGAGGGATTAATACCAAATCTGCACACGAAAGTCACTCCCTATGAAAGCAAAAGACTAAGCAGGAGATGCAGCAGTCCCTCAATGAGAAGCAGGGGCGCCACGAGTACGCTAAGAGATAACACAATAAGTGTCAAAAGCCCAAGACTGTTCAACTGCCTCCCAGCATATATAAGGGGGATTACAAATAGTCCCCTGTCTGTCTTCAGGAAGGCACTGAACAGGCACCTAAAGTCAGTACCTGATCAGTCGGGCTGTGGTTCATACGCCGGTTTACGTGCAGCCAGTAGTAACAGCCTGATTGATCAGACTGATACACCACGAGGCCTGGTCTCAGACCAGGCCGCGGGGGTTTTGACCCCCGAAACTCTCCCCATGTAAACTCCAAGTGGTTGTATGGGGGTTTAAGGTGGTGTTGGAGACTTTGTGGTAGTGGTGACAGTGATAATTGGTGACTTTGGAGTGGTGGTGTTGACTGTGGTGATGGTGACATTGGTGGCTGTGGTAACTTTGTGGTGGTGGTGGTAGTGGTGACAGTGGTAATGGTGGTAACTTTGATTGTGGTGGTGGCAACTTTGACTGTGGTAGTGGTGACAGTGATGCTGGTGGACAGCAGTGATGCTGGTGGTGACTGTGGTGGTGGTGGTGACAGTCGTCTCCAACCCATTAGCATGTAATGAACTGACAACACAGGGAAAATCAAGTGGGAATCACATGAGGATTAAGCGGAGTGGAGGAGTAACAGGGAGGGAAGGAGGGAGGTGGCAGACATGGAGTGGAGTAACAGGGAGGGAAGGAGTGAGAGAGGGAGATGGTTGATGAGGTATAAGTATCTGAAAATCACGACAAGGATGTGGAGGCTGAGGCAGTGAGGATCCCGGAGGTATCACATAGGGAGTGGTGGTGGTGGTGGTGGTGGTGGTGGTGGTGGTGGTGGTGGTGGTGGTGGTGGTGGTGGTGGTGGTGGTGGCGGCGGCGGCGGCGGCGGCGGCGGTGGCGGTGGTGGCGGTGGTGGTGGCGGTGGTGGTGGTGGTGATGGTATGGATTTGTGCTGTATGGTCATGGGAACGATGTCTGCTCTCTTCCTGTTTCAATTTTCCCCACTACATATCTCCCAGCAGACCTTCCATATGCGCTTTCATGTTTCTTGGGCAGCAGCGCAGAGAACCTCCAGTAAACACCAGGGGCACGACGAATACACTAAGAAAAAACTTAGTAAGGGAAATTACCAACAATCCTCTTTTCTTTAAGGCGAACCTTCACAAGTTCCTCAAGTTAGCTCTTGGTCAGCCGGGCTGTGGTTCGTACGCTGGATTGTGTTTGGCCAGCAGTAACAGCCTGCTTAACCAGGCTTTGATCCACCGGGAGGCCTTGGGACCGGGACGCGGAGGCGCTGACCCTCGGATATGCATCCTTGAGGTATATCTCTCCCTCTTCCCGAGTCTTGCACTCCTTTTCTTAAAAAGTCCCCTCATTCCCTGTATACAATCTCTCACTTTCTCTTAAATATTGTCTCTTATCCTCTTTCGCATTTCTCGTCATGTTCGGCATTCCTTGTTCCTCTTAGTGTCAACATCGCCCCATCACCTGCCTAGTATGGCCAGTAGACCTACTGCAGTGTTTTCCTATTCTCATGATCCTATATCAAGGACCACAATGAAAATAAGTCACTTCGTCTTTTTTTTCGGGGGGGGGGGGTTATCCTAGGTAATTTTCACTATGTATGAAAATTGTACTTATATGTACCTGTTTATACTAATCTCAAACCCCCAACTGGAGGGTGGGAAGGGGAGAGGCGAGACAGGTGGCCTCCCTCGACCCCCAGCTGAGTTCTCAGACAGGTGGCCTCGCTGGCGCCAAGAGGTGAGGGTGACCAACACAAGTGACGTCACCACCCACCACCTACCGTTGCATCACCTGACCCACACTCACCTGGTGTACCACCACCCACCCACTCCAATGGCAGTGGCACACCCTCGCAATATTTACTTCTTGAGCCCTAGCATATCTACTCTTGAAGCTGTGTATAGTGTTGGCTTGATGAATAAGATACATGTCCAACACTTGGCTAACCATTTTCGAAACTTTTCACCTACACAACAGGCCACCTCAGTCGAACATGGTGATTAAAACTGGTGACATCCGTAAAATAAAGATTATGTGAAACAGTCCATCGGCCTTGTAATAGTACTTTTGAGGTGATCAGTCCCCCTGAGAAGCATCCACCTTCATTAATATAATGGAATGGTATGTCAGTGGTATTCAATACTGACAAGATGAAGAATTAGACATGTGCTATAAATACTCCCGTACCTTCCACCCCAGGTAGATCTGTTTGTGACTTGAAAAAAGCCCACTGTGTGGGCGAAACGTTGTCAATAAAGGATCACATTATACTGCATATGTGTTTATTTTTTACCATTTATTTTCATCTTTACTTAACGTTTCACCATCCAGTGGCTTTATCAATACATTACACAGACATAATATGAAAACTATAGAAATATATACAGGAGACAGTAGAAGATGAGGTAATCAAATATATCTTTACCTTTGATATAGATCTGATGAGTTCCCAAAGTTTTTCGTATTCCCTGAACCCGGCCATAGGCCAGGCTCGTCTGGTGCTTGCCAGATCAACCAGATTGTTGCTGCTGGTGGCCCACTGGCCCACATATTCATCACAGCCTGGTTGATCTGGTATCAGGTGAAGATTTTTCGCAATACATGTCTACCAGCAGACCTCCCATGTCTCCCAACAGAGTGCCTCCAATAAAAATCAGAGGCGCGACGAATACACATAACCATCACAGCCTGGTTGATCTGGCATCTGGTGAAGATATTTGTCTAGTTTCCTCTTGAAGACTTCTACACTTGTCCCAGCAGTGTTTCTGATATCCCTCAAGCTAGGAGCAGGTGATCACCTGAGGCACCAACCTAGGAGCAGGTGATCACCTGAGGCACCAACCTAGGAGCAGGTGATCACCTGAGGCACCAACCTAGGAGCAGGTCATCATCACCTGAGGCACCAACCTAGGAGCAGGTGATCACCTGAGGCACCAACCTAGGAGCAGGTGATCACCTGAGGCACCAACCTAGGAGCAGGTGATCACCTGAGGCACCAACCTAGGAGCAGGTCATCACCTGAGGCACCAACCTAGGAGCAGGTGATCACCTGAGGCACCAACCTAGGAGCAGGTCATCACCTGAGGCACCAACCTAGGAGCAGGTGATCACCTGAGGCACCAACCTAGGAGCAGGTCATCACCTGAGGCACCAACCTAGGAGCAGTTCATCACCTGAGGCACCAACCTAGGAGCAGGTGATCACCTGAGGCACCAACCTAGGAGCAGGTCATCACCTGAGGCACCAACCTAGGAGCAGGTGATCACCTGAGGCACCAACCTAGGAGCAGGTCATCACCTGAGGCACCAACCTAGGAGCAGGTGATCACCTGAGGCACCAACCTAGGAGCAGGTCATCATCACCTGAGGCACCAACCTAGGAGCAGGTGATCACCTGAGGCACCAACCTAGGAGCAGGTCATCACCTGAGGCACCAACCTAGGAGCAGGTGATCACCTGAGGCACCAACCTAGGAGCAGGTCATCACCTGAGGCACCAACCTAGGAGCAGGTGATCACCTGAGGCACCAACCTAGGAGCAGGTCATCACCTGAGGCACCAACCTAGGAGCAGTTCATCACCTGAGGCACCAACCTAGGAGCAGGTGATCACCTGAGGCACCAACCTAGGAGCAGGTCATCACCTGAGGCACCAACCTAGGAGCAGGTGATCACCTGAGGCACCAACCTAGGAGCAGGTCATCACCTGAGGCACCAACCTAGGAGCAGGTGATCACCTGAGGCACCAACCTAGGAGCAGGTCATCACCTGAGGCACCAACCTAGGAGCAGGTGATCACCTGAGGCACCAACCTAGGAGCAGGTCATCACCTGAGGCACCAACCTAGGAGCAGGTGATCACCTGAGGCACCAACCTAGGAGCAGGTCATCACCTGAGGCACCAACCTAGGAGCAGGTGATCACCTGAGGCACCAACCTAGGAGCAGGTCATCACCTGAGGCACCAACCTAGGAGCAGGTGATCACCTGAGGCACCAACCTAGGAGCAGGTCATCACCTGAGGCACCAACCTAGGAGCAGGTCATCACCTGAGGCACTGATCATCTCATTTTCCACTGTCTACAGTAAATATTTCTACGGTGTTTACATTGTGTCCAAGTATGGATAAAGCCACCGGATGGCGAAACATCTACAAGATACTCACATACTGCACACGTGTCTAATTCGTCATATAATGGAACGTTTCTACATTACTTCTTCACGTGTGAAAATCCTCTCCTTCCCTCCTCTTCTGTAAGGTCTTCTCTCTCCTTCCGCAGCATCTGTGACTCTGCATCTGCTAAACTCCAAGAGCCTTTTTCCAACTACCTTGTCAAGCTCTCCTTATACTCTTGTAATTTATTCTCTCTTGTTCTTATTCTCTTGTAATTTATTCTTTCTTGTTCTTATACTCTTGTAATTTATTCTCTCTTGTTCTTATTCTCTTCATCGTTTTCACTTCCGAATCATCTCCAAATCTCTAGCAGACCATCCGCGTTTATCAAAAATAGTACTGAGCCAGAGTACTAATCAATAGTACTGGGTCAGAGTACTGATCAATAGTACTGGGCCAGAGTACTGATCAATAGTACTGGGCCAGAGTAATAATCAATAGTACTGGGCCAGAGTACTGATCAATAGTACTGGGCCAGAGTAAATCAATAGTACTGGGTCAGAGTACTGATCAATAGTACTGGGCCAGAGTACTGATCAATAGTACTGGGCCAGAGTAATAATCAATAGTACTGGGCCAGAGTACTGATCAATAATACTGGGTCAGAGTACTGATCAATAGCACTTGGTCAGAGTACTGATCAATAGTACTGGGCCAGAGTACTGATCAGAAGTACTAGGCCAGAGTACTGATCAGGAATATTGGGCCAGAGCACTGATCAGTAGTACGGGGCCAGAGTACTGATCAGTAGTACGGGGCCAGAGTACTGATGAGAAGTGCTGATTAGTAGTACGGGGCTAGAGTACTAATCAGTAGTACCGGGCCAGAGTACTGATCAATAATACTGGGTCAGAGTACTGATCAATAGCACTTGGTCAGAGTACTGATCAATAGTACTGGGCCAGAGTACTGATCAGAAGTACTAGGCCAGAGTACTGATCAGGAATATTGGGCCAGAGCACTGATCAGTAGTACGGGGCCAGAGTACTGATCAGTAGTACGGGGCCAGAGTACTGATGAGAAGTGCTGATTAGTAGTACGGGGCTAGAGTACTAATCAGTAGTACCGGGCCAGAGTACTGATCAGTGCGACACTTCACTCGTTACTGTGCCCATCACAATACTTACTTACCCTTCACTAAACGTTGTAGAAAAATTAGACAGATGTGCAACGCTTCGGTATCTTTGAGGAAACGTTTCGCTACACAGTGGCTTCATCAGTCCTATTCAAAGAAGAATAGTGAAGACCAGAATTAGTTTGAGGTAATCAGTCCCTCAGCCTGGAAACGATATATTCAGTTCAATAGTCATGACGGAAGTACAGTATATCCGCCAAGAAGAGTCTGGGTATGAAGACAAGAAGTCTATTAGAATTACTGTTCCAGACTATGGAGCAAAACTCTTCTCGCAGGCTGAGGGACTGACCACCTCAAAACTACGTCTTCAGGGGTGATGGACTGATTACAGCGTCTTCACATCTCTACTGTTTCTGTTAACTCTTCTGTCCTCCACTGAAGAAGCCTACCGTGTAGGCGAAACATTTCGGAATAAAGATACATGTGTCTTACCCTCCCCCCCCCCATCCGTGTACCGCTACTTCTTCAACAGTCTTATATATGAAATTCTATCAAGGATCTTCCCGAAAGTCATATACATAATACGTACTGTATTTTTTTTATATCTCTGTGTACCGCCTCAAATACCTCAGTAAGAAATAAAACAGGTTAGTTAATTGCATGAACGCCTTTTTCAAACCTTGCTGAGATTCATTAGTCAAATTATATTTATGAAGGTGGAGTCGAATTTCACCCGCAATTACTGATTCCATCGGTTTTCCTATAATTGAAATTAGGTTGACTAATCTATAATTTGAAGCTAACGACCAATCTCCCAATTTGTAAATAGGTATTAAATTTGCCACTTTCTACTTATCTGGTACAATACCTGTTTGTAGTGATTTGAGGAAATTAGCTAATGTATTGCCAAGTTCCACCTTACATTCCTTTATAATCCTTGAAACAATTCGTCAAGGCTAGGCGACTTATTTGATTTTAATTTGTCTGAGGACAACGTCCCTAGTAAACCATACCCCCGGAGGGGAGATTCGCCTGTAAAAACTTGCATTTGTGGTCACAGTGGTGCCTGTGCTAACCTTCCTATGGTGTAGAAATATACCTAGTTGGATGAATCTTATTGTGGCTAGCTGGTCAAGTGGCTAACGCGACGGGCTGGAGTTTTGAGACTCTATGACCGCGGGTTCAATCCCGGCCGGGGGTATGGTTTGTTTGCAATCGTGTCATTACGATTTCTTGAGTAACGTCCCTAGTGACTTAGATTTTGCATAATTTATTGTCATCCTGACCTGTATATTTTTCCCCCCGGGATTTCCATTGTGTCCTCTTGTGAGGAAAAAACAGAAGGAAATAGATGTTCAAAACTGTACACATTTGTCACTAACTGTGAGCTGACCCGAGATAAATTAGAGTGAACTTATCTTTTTCCCTTATCTTGTTCCTAAATACATGAAAGAAACTCTGTCCTTGATTCCCTCACAACCTTTAGTTCATAATCTATTTTTCACCTTTCTTTTTCCCTTTAACTTTTAAAATGGATATATTGTCGTCTCTTATTTCACCATGTCTCTCTTTTCACCCAAATCATAGTTCATTTATGTATGATCTAATTTCTTTCTAAGGGATATATGTGCATTGAGCAGCTTGTACCATGCTCTGGGAAACGTCGACACGTCGTGGATGACAACCACTGTTACCATCTGTCAGTTCTCTGTTCTGACAATCCCTGACGAGGTGACCCCAATCCACACTGTGCAGGTCATCCTTCATCACAACAAACTCCCACCACGAAAATCGGGAATCTTAAGTTTTTTTTTTTTAACATTGATTAGGTAGCTCTGTGAAATACTGAAACTGATTTGTGATCGTTTCCTCTAAGCTCTGCGTAAATCTCAAGATTTTTTATCAAGCAAATCCTTGTTTGCCAGAACGAGGTTCAGCAGATTATTTCCTCTAGTAGACTCTGTCACTAATTACTTTAAGATTAACAAGCAAAGGCCAGCGCCTTTGTGTCTTATACATGTTGTTAAGAACTCTGTGTCCTATACCGGTTGAATAAGAACACTGTGTCTTATACCGGCTGATGGAAAACAGTGTGTCTTATACTTGATGAAGAACCATTTGTGTACCTGATCATCGACTGTGTAGTAACTCAACCGAAGGTCAAATGAGGTAATCAGTATAGACTTGCAATAATGGATAATCAGTTTAACTAAAGTTAAAATATCCCAATAAAACGAAAATGTTGTCTCTAGATGTCTTAGCAGTTTCATCCCACTGAAGTTTATACCTTGTTCCCTATCTAGTTTAGATCTGTTGATCACACCTAAAACTAGTTAAGTCTTCAGCTGGCTGCAACTATACTGATTCCATGTCTCTTGACTCAAGAAATCATAACACGACTGCAAACAAATCACGGAACGGTGTGGTTTGAATCCATGGCGAGTGAGTCGTAAAACAACAGAGGTCAGTGGGTAAGCCACTGGGCCAGCTGGCTACAATATCCGAATCCGAATCCGAATCGAGGACGACGAGATCTGTCGTAAGATGGGAAGGAAGAAGGATATGGAAGGATGGAAATAACTGGAAAAGGATGGGGAGGAGGGGAAGAGGAGGAATCAAGGCAAGTGGCCCAACAACTTTGGGACATGTGGTACAAAGGTACTGGAGACGTAGATAGAGAGGCTTGACTGATGTCATTGCTTGGCTCACTAGGAGAGGATGGCGAAGGCAGCGGTAGGAGCTGGGAGTGTCAGAAGGCAGCAAGCAGGATGAGTTGGTTATGGTCTTAAACCGTTTATCAGTGCGGTAAATTGTTTTCGGGAGAGTTGTATCACACTTATGGGAGAGCTGTAGTAGTATTCGTTGGTTTGGAGTTGGTGGAGTATCTGGTTGTAGGTAGGGAATGGTCTTTCTTCGCTTTGGTACGATACAGTGTTGTCTTGGAGATGTTGGATGAGTTCTAGGCGAGTCATGCTTGCAGGGTACAGCCTCGTGGTGTAGAATATGAGTCCTTTGTGTTTAACCCATGGTGTTCCAGGTAATCGACGTGAGCTAAGTAGAGAAGGCGGTGGTGGAGTAGAGGAAGGTGGTGTTGCTTCGTTTTCAACTTCAGTAGACGAATTAGAAGATGTTTCTGGTGGTAAGGCTTCTGATTGGTTGGATTCAGTGAGAGGTGGTGGCTTCTCATTGGTCGTTGTTAGATTGACGTCACTAGTTGGTGGTGCTGATGGAACTTCTGCAGAAGAGTTGACGATTAAGTTTTTGGTGAATTTGAGAATTTCTTCAGAAGGTGGAGATGCTGGAAATGTAAATGAAGGCAAGTTATTTAATGCAAATAACTCGTTGATGGTAGAGTTAAATGATCCAGGTACAGCCATGTTTTGCTTATGAGCGTATAGTAGACAGTAGTGAATCTTCGCTACGTCACATGTTGGAGGAGTGATGGTAGTGGTGGTGGTGGAGGCGGGCTGAGTAGATGCTTGAAGTAATTTTGTAGTGTCTGCTTGTATTTTTGCAATTGCTGCATACGTTGGAGTGTTGCTAGTAGGTTTTTTCTTTGCTGCATCTTGTGTTTTCTTCATAATATCCTTTCTTGTAGGACATTTTGCTGCCAGTGTATGGTGATCATTACTCTTGCAGTTTAAGCACGCTGGTTGTGTTGGAGCAGCAGCGGTGCAGGAACTGAAGGCGTGTCCCTCACTACCACATGTAGTGCAAAACTTCTTGTCTTTTACTGGACATGCTTTGGTGGTGTGATGGTATGAATAACAGTTCCAGCAATGTTGGATGTAGTGATATCTCTCTGCTTCAATGTAGGTAGGGCTGATGTAGTAGTAGTAGACAGCAAGACCTTCGTTCAGTGCAGTGGCAGCCATGTTCACGTCGGTGAAGGTGACCTTGATCATGGACGTTGCATTTGGGATTTTTGTAATGCTGTCAACAGTAGCCCAAGTATTTTGCGTCTCGATGGATGACTTGCGTTCAGCAGGTGTTTGAGACGTCAGAATCTTGTCCAGTGTTTTTAGGAATACTGATTTCCTTGCCCTGAGGGCAGGAGATGACGTAACAGTAAACCCTTGAGTAGTAAGAGTAGTGATGGCTTCTGTAGTGAGTAGCTTCTCTGCTTCAGCATCATCGTGACACACAACAATGAATGCTTCTTTCAGTGACAATATGGTGTTGAATTTTACTTCCAGTGCTCCCTGAACAACAGTTGCAAGAGCAATCTTCGTTGAATCATGAACGGTACCATTTCTTGGTTTGATCTTTACACGATTTGCGTAGCTCATCGTGTAAGTCAAGGCGATGACAACGCTGGTAAAGGTTCCCCTCCCCAACGGGGATCGTAGGGAGACAGAGTAAGTAAGGAGAGCTGCGACGACTTGCCTGGGCGAGTGTCAAGAGCAGAATGGCTACAATAAGATTCACCCAACTAGGTATGTTTATACACCATACGGAGGTTAGCATGGACCACCACTGTGACCACAAATGCGTGGCCGTGACGAACTCTAGCTCAAGTCCCCTCAAAGTCGTTACTTGCCATGGGTTCTAACCCCACCCACACCGTGGTTGTCGTGTCTCTCCCCTCTGCCTGTATATTATTTCTGATGCTACAGTTTACACTTTCCCTAACATGCTCGTACGCAGCAACTCCGCCTCCCTGCCTGCTGAATGGCAGCTGGAATAATTTATACCCCCTGTATGTAGCATTCAGCAAGCACGTCCCTATTTATCAGCGTGAACCAGGTCTCGGTTACTGCAGTAACATCTGTGTTTCCTGCAGATGCAATTAACACTAGCATCATCTATTTTCTTTCTTGCTAAGGAAGTTATTACCTCGCCGCTTTCCAATAGCAATTTTTCTTTTTTTTTTACAGTAACTGTTTTTTTATTAACTGATTTATGAGCCATCATGTTCTGCGGACTTTTTCCTGATATATCTTGGTAATTTTTGTTCTCTCCGTCACTAGTGTTGCAACCCTTGTGTTCCCTCAAGTCACTAGTGTTGCAACCCTTTTGTTCCCAACAGAGTGCCTCCAATAAAAATCAGAGGCGCGACGAATACACATAACCATCACAGCCTGGTTGATCTGGCATCTGGTGAAGATACTTGTCTAGTTTCCTCTTGAAGACTTCTAGACTTGTCCCAGCAGTGTTTCTGATATCCCTCAAGCTAGGAGCAGGTGATCAGCTGAGGCACCAACCTAGGAACAGGTGATCATCACCTACACTAGTGTTGCAACCCTTTTGTTCCCTCCGTCACTAGTGTTGCAACCCTTTTGTTCCCGACATTCGCCCACACTTCTATCTTTTATCAGTTTAAAGTTTTAAACAAGTCATGAAAGGTCATCTACACAACTAGCTCAGACTGTCACTCCTGAGACACAACATATCATGTCTGCCATGGAATTTATCTAAGTTGTCAATGAATGAAATTCCAAGTTCCTTGCATCACTTGTGTAACAAACAATTTACACCATTTGCTCTAGACATTCAGTCACTGTCAACTCCTACTGTATTACAACCCAGGAATCCAAATGGCCTGTTATCCCGGGTGTAATGGGAGCAAAATAAACACAGCATAAAAAGTTTAGACTTATATTATCCTTCACCAATTTAGAACAGCAATATGTACACTATGTACAGTGATAAGTATAGTGCATTCCACGGTAAGCAAGGCAGATAGAAGCCACAAGATAGCAGACCGTGCTTCAACCAGCTCTAGAATGGGAATGACAAGGACAGACAGGAGAGTGGTACCCACATAACCTCTGCGATTGCCAAAACCATCTTATTGGCTAGAACCTGGTCACTAGTTGAACGACGGGGCCCCATCATCAACTCTTAGCAACCTGGTTCGCTGGTTGGGGGAGATGGCCTGTAAATGAGGGTGTGTACATGCGCCGAATAAAGGTTACGTACTCTTTGCATGCCACATGCTGCTTTACCACTCTCCGATTAATTTAATTTAGTCTAATCTAGGCAGAATGCTACATATGATCGGGATCTCTTCCCTTGGCATAATTAAATCTGTAGCTAACCTGTACTTAGTTAATAATTCCTACATTTCCGTATACTGTTTCCACCAGTATTGAGACAGATAATGGGGTTGCTTCCATTGTTACATTCTTTATCGTGCCTTCCTATACTTCGTATTGAAGGCTCAGTCCATGTATCTAATTTGCGAATACCCAACAATTAGAACATTCTTAGCTGTATTAGTATAGGTGTTAAGGGCACCTTTATCCTCACTGGCCACTGTAGTGCATTCGTCAGCGATGTTCCACCCTCAAGCCTGCTTCCTTTAACTTCCTTAAGTTAAAGTTTTTCTCTTGACAGCAAACCACTTTCCATTTCTTACTGCTAACATCCTCTTCGTTGCTAACCTGCTTTGTAATCACCATCCACTTTACTCTCACCATTACACGCATCCAAACGACATTTCAATATCTTACCTCTTGGAGAAGTAGACCCTCCCTCCCTCCTCCAACATCTTGAGTTCTGACTACAACACTGAAGAAGGAAGCCATGGTAACACTAACACTTCACATTAATTCCCCCAGAACACCCGCAGACAGGTAGTGTGACCTCTTTTGACTAATGACCCCAGTGAACCGAGGTCGGTGGCCACTTCGTAACTGTGCGACGTCACTAGTAAGATATATTACGTCAAGCCATGCGACCTTGTACTATTATTATTGCTATTATTTTTATATTACTGCTATTATTAGTATTGCTAAGTATTATTACTGTTTTATTATTGCTGTTATCGTTAATTATTATTATTAATGTTATGTTCCTGGGGAAGCACTAAACCCGCAAGATTAATACAGCGCCTGGGACGCGGTGGAAAACTTGTTTGGCCAGAGAAAATACTGGGGTAATTTTAATTCCTTGGATCAAAAGCTCTTCACCAGCTTTCAGGGCAACCCGCTGAAGGTTCTACTTGACAGAGTAGACTGAAGGACCACTCACACACTCAGCAGCAGCACTCAGTACTGCATGGGTTAAGCCAGAAGTCAGTGATGCTGCTGCCCCCGGCCAACCCACCCTCTCCACAGTGCTGCTGCCCCCGGCCAACCCACCCTCTCCACAGTGCTGCTGCCCCCGGCCAACCCACCCTCTCCACAGTGCTGCTGCCCCCGGCCAACCCACCCTCTCCACAGTGCTGCTGCCCCCGGCCAACCCACCCTCTCCACAGTGCTGCTGCCCCCGGCCAACCCACCCTCTCCACAGTGCTGCTGCCCCCGGCCAACCCACCCTCTCCACAGTGTTGCTGCCCCCGGCCAACCCACCCTCTCCACAGTGCTGCTGCCCCCGGCCAACCCACCCTCTCCACAGTGCTGCTGCCCCCGGCCAACCCACCCTCGCCACAGTGCTGCTGCCCCCGGCCAACCCACCCTCTCCACAGTGCTGCTGCCCCCGGCCAACCCACCCTCTCCACAGTGCTGCTGCCCCCGGCCAACCCACCCTCTCCACAGTGTTGCTGCCCCCGGCCAACCCACCCTCTCCACAGTGCTGCTGCCCCCGGCCAACCCACCCTCTCCACAGTGCTGCTGCCCCCGGCCAACCCACCCTCTCCACAGTGCTGCTGCCCCCGGCCAACCCACCCTCTCCACAGTGCTGCTGCCCCCGGCCAACCCACCCTCTCCACAGTGCTGCTGCCCCCGGCCAACCCACCCTCTCCACAGTGCTGCTGCCCCCGGCCAACCCACCCTCTCCACAGTGCTGCTGCCCCCGGCCAACCCACCCTCTCCACAGTGCTGCTGCCCCCGGCCAACCCACCCTCTCCACAGTGCTGCTGCCCCCGGCCAACCCACCCTCTCCACAGTGCTGCTGCCCCAGGCCAACCCACCCTCTCCACAGTGCTGCTGCCCCCGGCCAACCCACCCTCTCCACAGTGCTGCTGCCCCAGGCCAACCCACCCTCTCCACAGTGCTGCTGCCCCAGGCCAACCCACCCTCTCCACAGTGCTGCTGCCCCAGGCCAACCCACCCTCTCCACAGTGCGGCTGCCCCAGGCCAAACCACCCTCTCCACAGTGCGGCTGCCCCAGGCCAACCCACCCTCTCCACAGTGCTGCTGCCCCCGGCCAACCCACCCTCTCCACAGTGCTGCTGCCCCCGGCCAACCCACCCTCTCCACAGTGCTGCTGCCCCCGGCCAACCCACCCTCTCCACAGTGCTGCTGCCCCAGGCCAACCCACCCTCTCCACAGTGCTGCTGCCCCCGGCCAACCCACCCTCTCCACAGTGCTGCTGCCCCAGGCCAACCCACCCTCTCCACAGTGCTGCTGCCCCAGGCCAACCCACCCTCTCCACAGTGCTGCTGCCCCAGGCCAAACCACCCTCTCCACAGTGCGGCTGCCCCAGGCCAACCCACCCTCTCCACAGTGCTGCTGCCCCCGGCCAACCCACCCTCTCCACAGTGCTGCTGCCCCCGGCCAACCCACCCTCTCCACAGTGCTGCTGCCCCCGACCAACCCACCCTCTCCACAGTGCTGCTGCCCCAGGACAACCCACCCTCTCCACAGTGCTGCTGCCCCCGGCCAACCCACCCTCTCCACAGTGCTGCTGCCCCCGGCTAACCCACCCTCTCCACAGTGCTGCTGCCCCCGGCCAACACACCCTCTCCACAGTGCTGCTGCCCCCGGCCAACCCACCCTCTCCACAGTGCTGCTGCCCCCGGCTAACCCACCCTCTCCACAGTGCTGCTGCCCCCGGCCAACCCACCCTCTCCACAGTGTTGCTGCCCCCGGGAAACCCACCCTCTCCACAGTGTTGCTGCCCCCGGCCAACCCACCCTCTCCACAGTGCTGCTGCCCCCGGCCAACCCACCCTCTCCAAAGTGCTGCTGCCCCCGGCCAACCCACCCTCTCCACAGTGTTGCTGCCCCCGGCCAACCCACCCTCTCCACAGTGTTGCTGCCCCCGGCCAACCCACCCTCTCCACAGTGTTGCTGCCCCCGGCCAACCCACCCTCTCCACAGTGCTGCTGCCCCCGGCCAACCCACCCTCTCCACACTGCTGCTGCCCCCGGCCAACCCACCCTCTCCATAGTGCTGCCGCCCCCGGCCAACCCACCCTCTCCACAATGCTGCTGCCCCCGGCCAACCCACCCTCTCCACAGTGCTGCTGCCCCCGGCCAACCCACCCTCTCCACAATGCTGCTGCCCCCGGCCAACCCACCCTCTCCACAGTGCTGCTGCCCTAGGCCAACCCACCCTCTCCACAGTGTGGCTGCCCCAGGCCAACCCACCCTCTCCACAGTGCTGCTGCCCCAGGCCAACCCATCCTCTCCACAGTGTTGCTGCCCCAGGCCAACAAACCCTCTCCACAGTGCTGCAGCCCCCGGCCATCCCACCCTCTCCACAGTGCTGCTGCCCTAGGCCAACCCACCCTCTCCACAGTGTGGCTGCCCCAGGCCAACCCATCCTCTCCACAGTGCTGCTGCCCCCGGCCAACCCACCCTCTCCACAGTGCTGCTGCCCCCAGCCAACCCACCCTCTCCACACTGTTGTTGCCCCCGGCCAACCCACCTTCTCCACAGTGCTGCAGCCCCTGGCCAACCCACCCTTTCCACAGTGCTGCTGCGCCCGGCCAACCCACCCTCTCCACAGTGTTGCTGCCCCAGGCCAACCCACCCTCTCCACAGTGCTGCTGCCCCAGGCCAACCCACCCTCTCCACCGTGCTGCAGCCCTCTGCCAACCCACCCTCTCCACAGTGCTGCTGCCCCCGGCTGACCCACCCTCTCCACAATGTTGCTGCCCCAGGCCAGCCCACCCTCTCCACAGTTCTGCTGCCCCAGACCAACCCACCCACACCACAGTGTTGCTGCCCCCTGCCAACCCACCCCCTCCACCGTGTTGCTGCCCCCGGCCAACCCACCCTCTCCACAGTGTTGCTGCCCCCGGCCAACCCACCCTCTCCACAGTGCTGCTGCCCCCGCCCAACCCACCCTCTCCACAGTGTTGCTTCCCCCGGCCAACCCACCCTCTCCACAGTGCTGCACGCAAGTGGTCAGTTTTTCATCCATGCTGCGGGTCCAATGACACCATGCAGCAGCCACTGTAACCAGATAAACCAGTGGGAAGGTCCCATCACCACCCACTGTAACCATATAAACCAGTGGGAAGGTCCCATCACCACCCACTGTAACCATATAAACCAGTGGGAAGGTCACATCACCACCCACTGTAACCATATACACCAGTGGGAAGGTCCCATCACCACCCATAGTAACCATATAAACCAGTGGGAAGTTCCCATCACCACCCACTGTAACCATATACACCAGTGGGAAGGTCCCATCACCACCCACTGTAACCATATATACCAGTGGGAAGGTCCCATCACCACCCACTGTAACCATATAACAACTCTCGTGCTTCCCAACCTTCACAGACATCTTCAAGGTAATCCAACTCAATGAGACATTACTACCACATTAGACACATGATAATTGAGCTCATCGACGCAGAAAGACCTGATGTAGTTCTACTAAACAGCACATGCCTACAGGCAAACCAACACATCCGACACTTTGGCTATACCACCAAACAATCCCCACACGATGGAGTTGCCATCCTGGTCAACTCCACCATTAGACACGAATTCCTACCTCTACATTTCACACACCAACACTCCCTAGCTGTCAGGCTACACACTCAACTAGGACCCCTCATATTCTTCACATATGCTAGGCCCAACACAGCCCTCAATGCACACGACCTATCTCTCGTCTTCAACCACACCAACACTCCCTCATACATGCTGGCAGACATGAATGCGAAACACCCAGCTTTCAACCACAACTCCACCAACCAAATAGGCACACAACTACATAACTTTTCAAACCACAAACATTTACGGCACCTAGGTCCAAACTTCAACACATTCTATGGGCACCAAGGACAAGGAAAACCTGACATAATACTCGCAAACAGAGCCAGCACTCCCCTCCAACACTACATAGCTCCTGGTCCCATCACTGGATCTGACCACATTCCCATCATCCTACATATCTCGACTAACCCAATTTGTATTCCTACACCAACACCAGCATACAAGAAGGCCAACTGGGAGTCCTTCCAAACCACCATCAACAACACAAATCTGAACTACGACTACAACAACAAACCAATCACAGATATTGACACACAGCTCGACACCATCCTTGAGACAACAGAACGTGCAACTAACACTGCGGTACCCACCAAAACACACACCATTAGATACTCATTCACTCCCTCAATCAGAACCAAAAGACTTCTCATATGCTACCACAACCGCTTCCGCATCAACACACACAGATTCAACCTGGTAAGACAGGACCTCATATACCTCAGGAATAACATACTTCATAGCCTAGAGCAGGACCACAACAACCATTGGGCTGGACTCATACACCAGGCAAATGTGCAACGCATAAAAGACCCCAAAACTTTCTGGAACTTCATCAACAAAATCTGAGGAAACAACAACAGCAAAAAATTCGAACACATCACCCACGACAATAGAGACATCACCGACCCACAAACAGCAACAAACATCTTCAAAGAAATATGGGAGAACATTTTCCACCCACACCCTCCATTACCAGACACTCTGCCACATACACAACAAATAGACCAATGGAACACTGACCACGTACACCTAACGACACCTGATAGGTATATACAACTTGACTCACTCACTGCCACTCAGGAACTGGACACCCCCATCACAGCCTTTGACATAAAAACTCTCATTCAGCTCCTCCCTCCAAAAGCCCCAGGAGCCTCTGGCATCAACCACATCATCCTAAAACACCTCCCTGACTATCATCTCAGCCTTCACCAACCTACTCAATGCATCACTAGCATCCGGCTACTTCCCCACTCTCTTCAAAGCAGCCACTGCTATCCTCATCCCAAAACCCAATAAAGACCACTCTGACCCAAAAAACTACCGCCCCATCAGCCTGCTCGAAGTACTGGGAAAGATTTATGAAAAAATCATAAACTCACGACTACGTAGACATCTCGAAACAAACTCCCTCTTATATAATGGCCAATTTGGCTTCAGATCAAACTGCTCCACCCAAGACGCACTGAATTTAATTCTAAACTACATCCACATAAACCAACACCAAGGGAAAAAGACAGCTCTAGTAGCCAAAGATGTAGAAAAAGCCTTTGACACAGTGTGGCACAATGGTCTAAATTTTAAGCTATGTACCAACTTCGACCTCCCTCGGACTATCAGCAAACTACTCTGTAACTTCCTAGATGATAGGACCATGAGGATTAAGTTCCAGGGATGCTTCTCACAGTACTTCCCACTACATGCTGGAGTCCCTCAGGGTTCAGTCCTCTCACCCACCCTCTACATCCTTTACACCAACGACATCCCAACACCTGCCTTTGACTCCACCATCACACTTGCATATGCAGACGACATCACACAACTCACCACACACAAGCAAATAACCACTCTAGCCCGCAGAACACAAGCCAAAGTAGACCAGATCACACACTGGGAACAAAAATGGAGAAATAAAACCAACCCTGCAAAATCCAAAATCACCTACTTCCACTACAGGAAACACAAACCACCCCCTCCAGTAATACTCAGGATAGCTGATACCCACACAAACATCCCTGTCTCGTGGAGAACCAACGTCCTAGGAGTACTTCTAGACCAAAACATGCGAATACACTTAAACATCAACCAGAAGCAAGCCATTGCATCCAAGGCCCTATCGGGGCTATTCAAGCTAAGGCAAGCCTCCATACAAACGAAACTACACCTATACAAAACCCTCATTCGTCCACTAATAACTTACTGCCCACTAGCCCTCTCCCTAGCAGCTGTGACAAACCAACGTAAATTACAACGCATCCAGAACAAAGCCTTACGCTGGGTGTTCAACACCTGCTGGGATGAATTCATCACAAGTGAGTCCATCCACGCCCGTGCAAACATCCCTGCACTAAACGTGAACTGGAAAATGCTCAGCGACAAACAAATAGATAGACTAGAGACCCGACATGACTACTGGACCTCATACCTAGATGACGAACTACGCAGACCTGCAAACACACACAACCTCTTCTACTCTCTACTAGCTCCTGACCCAATTCCTATATACAAATAACCTTGCTAAAATCTTGACTCACTAACCTGTAACTCACAGGTATGGACCTTTAATAATGCCCTTGTACCATGCGATTCACGCTTTGTCGCCCCCCCCCTCCCCCTCCAGTCCCCTAGTTGCGCATGACCTCCTGAATCACCATAAGCTCAGCTACTGGGTTAAGCCCTGGTTCTTTCCCTCTTACAATAAACCCTTCCTCTAACCAGCCTATTCTTCCTCTATCCCCACTTCCCCACTCACCCCTTCTTGGGGTCTTACCTAGAATCTATCGAATCAGATCGACCTTCTCGTGGGATGGCCCTGCCCGGGCCATGGGCACAACACACAAGTCTGTGTACCCACCACAACATTTTCAATAAACAAAGAAGCCTCAGGAAGACATATCATTCACGCACCCGCTTTCAGTTTACCAAATAATCGCGTTATAATTATTGGTGGGAAGCGGTGGTCGCAGCAGTTGTGTTTGCCCGGAGGAAGGAAGTGGGATGAAGTCATCTTCACTTCATCACCCAATACAAGAAGTATCCGCCTCTCAACGAGTTATCCTGATGTCGTGTCTGCACGTTTGAGTATCCAGACACAGGTATAAGCAGGATCCAGCCGAAATTTACCGAATTTCTTCGAGAATTGTAAGTGGCGTCCCAGTGACCCCACGCTGTTTCTCAAGTCATGTGTTCAGTGTCACTTGTACTGCTGTTGTTGTTCAGCTCAGCACAGCTATTTCAGCAAGCCAGAGGTGAGTTTTGTGGTGATTTCTGCATCCAGTGTGAGTTTCTCCACGTGTTTGTAGGAGGGAGAGGAAGTGGCCGTTTCCTCGCCTCGCCCACGCTCGCCCTACTCACACCTCACCAGCCTACTGCCACACTCCACCACTATGTACTCACTCCCTCTGCTGTGTTTTCTGCTGTTTTCCGTGTGAAATGGTCGCCAGAGCTGTGTATCTGAGTGCCCGAGGCCACTTGAAGCTACGTGGATCAGCATGCCACATAGATCAGCAAGCCACATGGATCAGCAAGCCACGCGGATCAGCAAGCCATGCGGATCAGCAATCCACGTGGATCAGCAAGCCACGTGGATCAGCAAGCCCCATGGATCAGCATGCCACGTAGATCACGACACCACATGGATCCCGACGCCACGTGGGGTGTGGGCTATGTCACGGGGATCTACAAGCCACATGGGTTACCAAGCCAGATGTCCCAGGCCTCATGCTGTGGTCTGCTGCCCGCATCACATTGACGTCACCGATGCTTCTGCCCGATTTCATGATGCCATGATGTCTCCTGACATCACCTCGAGATGTCTGCTGACGTCACAGTGCTGCTGACGTCACCTCGCGACATCGCATGATGTCACATCGAGTGTTCTAGTAATTATTTCAGTAATGTCAAGAAGATTGAGAGAAGATATATGTCGTGTGTTAATTCATTCCTCTCAGTCAGTGTTCTCACATGTTAGTGTATGGCTTAGTATCAGTTTTGTGCACAGAAAAGCATCTTTTGCTAGTTTAAGCCATGTTGTACCGCATGTACCGCAGGTGTGTGTAAAGCTTTCCGCGAGTCCAGTGTCAGACCTTGTGTAGCACCACTGTGCTAAGTCACCCAGTGTGACCAGTGCATTTGACAGCTGTTATCAGTCAGCTCTGAGCCCGAGCCCCCTTGTACAGAAAGCTCTTATGGTCGTCGCTCATAGATGTTCTGCAGAATCATACCTGTTACGATTCCCATCGAGATTTGTTTCACTTCACCTCCAGACCTTCAGAGTGAAGTTATATGTAGAGAAACAAGTCTGGGGACGCTTAGACTAACCTCTGCTATAACTCCAACTGCCGAGAGAATGACACTCGTCAAGCCGCAGTTAGCCCTGTGGGCAGGCGCTGTGTCAGCCTCATGTCACAAGCTTCAGTGAGCTCCTGCACAAAGATGTCACTTTGACTGCTAGCTCGCTCACTGCAGTCTGCCACGACTCGCTCCACGCTCGCCGGCAGTGACAGCCCAGCGACAATACCAGTCGAGAAGTGTCCTCCTGAGTCGCTTGCCAGAAGTCCTGCCCAGTTGCCGAGTTTTGTCAATGCCTCACTCGAGGGCACCAGCATGTCGTGCCCCAGGTTGAGTGAAACCTGCAGCGACTCCTACGATGACTGCTTCACCGTTCCAGAGGAGACCGTACCCTGTTACGTCACAGCTCAGCCACAGCGATGTCTCTTGTGTTGCAGTATCTGTCCAGACGCAGGAAGGCATGCAGTGATGCCCTTTGACGCTCACTGCCTATGGCCACGATGTTTAGCAGACCACATGTTTTTTTTCTTCCCTCCCTGTAGGAAGTTTTTTTTCCATGTCCATATGTATATATATATGTTTTTATTTTGTGTTTTGTGCCCTGTTCCTACGAGAGAGACCGACTTTCTTTTACCACCAGTATTGTCGCGTCGTCCCAGTGGCCGAGCGTATGTAGACAGCCTGTACTGTCTGCACAGACAGCCTATGCTGTCTGCCAGCTTAGTTCATATTTTGCGCCACTCAGGTGCTGCCCTCTGGGCCTGTCCAGGTCTGTGGGAAGCTGGTCCCACACTCACTCTAACAGCGGCCAAGCAGTAAGACAGAAGGCCTACTAGCTCTCTCCTCTCGTGGGATGGCCCTGCCCGGGCCATAGGCACAACACACAAGTCTGTGTACCCACCACGACATTACAAATAAAGTAAGAAGCCTCCGAAGACATTTACAGCATTACCAATAAATCGCATTAAACAGTTAGGATGGTCAGAAGTGGTCTAGGGTGTTAGGATGGTCACAAGTGGTCTGGGGTGTTAGGATGGTCAGAAGTGGTCTGGGGTGTTAGGATGGTCAGAAGTGGTCTGGGGTGTTAGGATGGTCAGAAGTGGTCTGGGGTGTTAGGATGGTCAGAAGTGGTCTGGGGTGTTAGTATGGTCAGAAATGGTCTGGGGTGTTAGGATGGTCAGAAGTGGTCGGGGTGTTAGGATGGTCTGAAGTGGTCTGGGGTGTTAGGATGGTCAGAAGTGGTCTGGGGTGTTAGTATGATCAGAAATGGTCTGGAGTGTTAGGATGGTCAGAAATGGTCTGGAGTGTTAGGATGGTCAGAAGTGGTCTGGGGTGTTAGTATGGGCAGAAATGGTCTGGGTGTTAGTATGGTCAGAAGTGGTCTGGGGTGTTAGTATGGTCAGAAGTGGTCTGGGGTGTTAGTATGGTCAGAAGTGGTCTGGGGTGTTAGTATGGGCAGAAATGGTCTGGGGTGTTAGTATGGTCAGAAGTGGTCTGGGGTTTTACAATGGTTAGAGGTGGTCTGGGGTCACATCATGGTGGTCAGTGAGGTCTGAGTCTTTACTATGGTAGCCAGAAGTGGTCTGGGGTGTTAGGATGGTCAGAAGTGGTCTTGGGTCACATCATGGTGGTCAGGGAGGTCTGGCATCTTAACTACCCTGGTGGTCGGTTGCAGCTCATCCAAGGTTCAACTTTCCCACCCAAAAATGGCTGGTCTGGCGCCCAGGTGAATACTCAATGAGACCGCTGAGGAACCTTCACTCGCTGAAGAATAACAACACTTGAATTATGTTGCGCAAATTGCAAATGCAATGCAGGGTGACCAGGGCGGCGGCGGGGGAGGTATAAGTCATGCATGGGGTCAGTTGATGGCTGGGGGTCCAATAACCCATATGATGCTGTTAGAGTGATGCTCTACAGTGTAAACTACTCACATTATATATATATATATATATATATATATATATATATATATATATATATATATATATATATATATATATATATATATATATATATATATATATAACACTGCGACTAGCCAAGGACTCGAACCCATGATGTTTTGGCCCGCCTTATGGCGAGCGAAAATCACATGACGCGAGAGAGAGAAAAATCACGTTATTAATAAACTTGTCGAGGGTAACCTTAACAGAGGTTTAATTCAGACAAGACTGAGGGTTCACATGCGGTGAGAATATCACCTCTCTCTCACTCTTACCAACCACATCTAACACAGATCAACTGACCCTCTAGCACAGGTCAAATACCCTCTAGCACAGGTCAAATACCCTCTTACACAGGTCAAATACCCTCTAACACAGGTCAAATACCCTCCACCATTTTTTCTCAAAACCAACTTTATTCTCTACTAACAATGGCTACTAAATAGACATCAAAATGGTTTAAGACAAAAAAAAAAAGTTATTTTTTTACAGCACAGTGCAGCTGCACAGTGCCACTACCTGGCACTGTGCAGCTGCACTGAACATTGTGCATTTGCAGTGAATACTGACTGTGCGGTTGTATTGGACGCTGACAGTGAAGTTGCAAGTCTCTTAAATGATTCCAGTGTACTGCAACTGTTCCATTTTTCCAGCAAGAATCTTACACGTTCAGATTTGAACGCTGCCATTTCGTTGCCAGACGCATCTCGGACGTTCTTTTCTTTTCTTTTCTGTGGTAATTTGTACTTTAAAATAGGTTAATATAGATTTATGAAACTTAATCTAACCCAACCTAAATTAAATTGACCTTAAAAACTAGGTGATTAAAAAAATTAAGCTTAAAGATAATCAAGTACCACGTACCATGTCAGCACGTACCACGTCAAAAAACTGACGTAGTGAAGTGAGGACTGTGTGATGACAAGAGTGTAGAGTTGTTCACTTACTGTGGCGTTTTAGTTAACTATCTACTTCATCCCAGACACTCTTGAACACTTAAGTGTGCAAGTTCTTCACTATTTTTCTCTGATGTAAACATTGTGTAGCAAAACGTTTCCTCAATAAAGATACCCAAGTGTTGCTCATGTGTCTAAGTGTCGGTTCTCTGAGCCATTTATCAACAGTTGGCGAGAAAATACTCGAATGTGAAGTCCAGTCATGAACGAAACGTCGCAATGAACGTTTCACTACACACACACACACACACACACAGGATCCATACATAGCTTTAAGAAGAGGTATGATAAAGCTCACGGAGCTGGAAAAGTGACCGGGTAGCGGCCAGGTGAAGAGGCGGGGCCAGGACCTGTGACCCGACCCCCGAAACTACAACTAGGCGAGTACAACTAGGCGAGTGTACACACGGCATCTTTCTCACTACCTGATATCATCGCTTTTTCATCACCCTTCATAAATATTACAGCAGGCTATGAGAAAAATAATTCTGGTGTGTAGGCAAGGTGACATCACTGCTGGAGCAGGCGTGGGAAACAACGCTACACAACACTCGTAAACGTACTAAAAAAAACCTCATCAAACTGGGACCGAAATGGCTTAAGTAGCACTAGTTAGTAAGTTTATTTAGGTACAGGTACACGTAAGTACAGTTATCATACATAGTGTAAATTTCCCAGGATAATCACTAAAAAAGTCAAAGTGACTTATTTCCATTGGGATGCTTCCGTTTCTTGGCTCGAGCCTAAATGCCTCCTATTTCCCAGGTAGTATATGACCCCTAAGTGTTTGGCATTTCCATGATGCAAATAATAAAAAAAGTTGTACATGAATGGTATACAATATCGACAACATGAAGAATTAGACACATGTGCGACATATGGGCATCTTTACTGAAGACTACACACACAAATAACCCGCACATAGGAGACACGAGCTTACGACGACGTTTCGGTCCGACTTGGACCATTTATAAAGTCACACTAACACAAAAGAGTGAGGGATCCAGTATATATACTGGCGTTGTAAGCTCCTCTCTCTTATGTTCGGGTTATTTGTGAATTGTTTCAGTCACGGTATTGTGCCTGTTTTCTCTTTGTCTAATTCTTCCCCATCATCAGGATTCCTTTCTGGACAAAAATACACAAGTAGGTGTGGGTGGGTGAGCTAGACCTGCCTAGCGTGGACCAGTGCGCATGTTGCACTGTTCCTTATGTTCCTATGTACAATATATCTCACCGTGGAAGACTGGTCACCAGATCATTGTAATGCGCTGAGTGTGGCTGAGTGGTCATTATTTTTATGTGACCTTCGGGTCATTAATGTAGTATTTTCTGCATGTTAAAGTTTGCCTCATAATACACCATATACAATACTAAATCATGAATGATTTGACTCAAGAAATCGTAATGACACGATTGCAAACAAACCATACCCCCGGCCGGGATTGAACCCGCGGTCATAGAGTCTCAAAACTCCAGCCCGTCGCGTTAACCACTAGACCAGCTAGCCACAATAAGATTCATCCAACTAGGTATATTTCTACACCATAGGAAGGTTAGCACAGGCACCACTGTGACCACAAATGCAAGTTTTTACAGACGAATCTCCAGCTAGCGTGGCAATCGTGTCATTACGATTTCTTGAGTCATGTTGACGGCAGTGAAGGGACTTGAGCTAGAGTTCGTCACGGCCACGCTAGCTGGAGATTCGTCTGTAAAAACTTGCATTTGTGGTCACAGAGGTGCCTGTGCTAACCTTCCTATGGTGTAGAAATATACCTAGTTGGATGAATCTTATTGTGGCTAGCTGGTCTAGTGGCTAACGCGACGGGCTGGAGTTTTGAGACTCTATGACCGCGGGTTCAATCCCGGCCGGGGGTATGATGAATGATTTGATAAACCTCTATATAAAAAAAAATATCTGTCAGTTCAAGATTGCTCTGCAACATGTCTCTCCTGTGTTGCTGTTGTCGCTCTGTTAAGTAAATCCACCACAACTCATTAGCAACTATTATCAGAGATGTTGCTACAATCAGTACCTGATCAGCCGGGCTGTGCTTCGTACGTTGGACTACGTGCGGCCGGCAGTAACAGCCTGGCTGATCAGGCCCTGATCCACCGGGAGGTCTGGTCAAGGGCTGAGCCGCTGGGACGTTGACCCCGGAACACCCTCAAGGAACACTCCACGTAGTTACAACCACAATTATGGTGTGATGAAAATGGTTTCGAAAATCGACAAGTTGAAGAATGAGACACTTGTACAACATCTGGGAATGTTTACTGAGGAAACGTTTCGCCAGCCAGTGACTTCATCAGTCCAATACATAAAATAACCGAGGAAGATGAGAAGTATGAGGTAATCAGTCTCTCAGTCTGGAGTCGACGTGTTCAGTCCATCAATCTCGAGAAATGTGCGGAGAAGTTGTTTATATACTGCAGTCAGGTGAGTAGAAGCAGGAGGCGGCGGAGTCACCATTGGACAAATTCACTAGTGTAAACAGATTAATCCTACAGGTTAGGCAAGCGTTGAAGAAATCCCTGTATCTAGATACGTACAGGGATTTCCTCAACGTGAACGTCCATCTCAAATACAACCTCCCAACATTCTCCACCTGACTCTCCACCCTATATATTCTTATGTACTCTTTGAGACTTGATAAAACCTGCTGTGTGGGCGAAACGTAGTCAATAAAGAATCGCATTATACTACATGTGTCGATTTTTACCCTATACCCAAATGTTGCACAAGTGTCCCATTTATCAAGAAGCCTGGAGACTCTTGATTAAGACACATGTGCAACAGCTAGGTATCTCTATTGTTGAAACGTTTCGCTTACACAGTAGGCTTCTTCAGTCAAATATAGGTTCAGCAGGTATAGTAGTGAAATATAGATGATGTAATCAGTCCATCAACCTTGGAGAAATAGTATACGAGGTAGTCAGTCCCTCAGCCTGGAGAAGAGGGACTGACTACCTCAAATATTGTTTCTCCAAGGTTGATGAACTGACTGTATTATGTATATTTCACTACAACACCCGCTGAATTTATATTTGACTGAAGAAGCCTACTGTGTAGGCGAAACGTTTCAACAACAAAGATACCCAACTGTTGTACATGGGTTTTAATCAACTTATCGGTATTTTATACCATTTTCAACATAATCTTATCCACAGGCGAGACGTGTCAAAGTTCCTCTGTTACACTGGAAACTGTCACTTTATATGGCAGTTATGCACCAGACGCTGCAACTGTACAGGAAGTGTGGTAGGTTCCATCAGCTGCTGTTGATATATCACCATCATACTCACCACCGACACAGACAATCAGGTTTGACATTACACTGTCCGACTGAGTCAATCAGACCATCACCTCATGACCATCAACGGTCTGTGGCATGAAATGTCATGTATCCAACTTTTAGGAAAGGTGATATTAGAGGCTAAAAAAATGTGTAGGTGGAGAGTTAGGTATAAGACTCGTACCTCATTTTCCCCCCTATACATACTGTCTTTGTAACCTCTGTATGTTAGAAGTGATCAAGGTTTCAGGACCGAAACGTTTTCTAATAAATATGTCCTAGTGTTTGCTCACGTGTCTTTCTAAACCAATTTGTCGGTATCTGTTAGCAAGGTTTATACCCATAATCTACATTTAACTTATAATACAAGCATTCCAACCCTCCATGGAAGATGCAATTCTCTGACAGCAAAGTTCCTCAGTGTACCTCCAAGAAGCTTGACAGTAATCCCACGCTTAAACTGATGCTAATGCAACTGCATCAACTGAAAATCTCTCAATTAACTGTTAATCAACAAACATCACTAATGACCCTCAACACAAGTCTGCTGGCAGGGCTGCCGCTGCTCCCTCTGCCATTTCATCAAATAACCACGAGAACCACGATGAGTTAAGAAGCAAGAATTAAGAAGAGTGCTTCCACATAAACTAATCTAACTCACTACCATCCCGATGCCACTAAAACTAACTTACGACAAATGAACCAACCTCCTTGATAATTACTGATTCATGTTGTCACTAAATGCCCTCAACTAGCATTAATAACTAGCACGCTTATTAGAGGGGCAAGATATACACTAAGATATGCAAATAACTTAAAAGGAAAAGGAATTAGTTTGCAGGTCATGTGGCTCCCATCTCACCCGGTCTAGTTCCTACAGGATAAAGTTTATACATTAGATGATCAGACGCAAAACTTTTAAGGACGAAGTAGGATGTTTCAGGATAGTTTGTCTCAAGCGTCGGGATATAGGATGGGCAAACCAGCTGCTTCAAAGGGAAAAATTAAACTGAAATTTAGTTTAGAAATGCTGATCCAAATCAAGCTAACTCAGTGATGAGTTGCATAAGAAACTTTCAAGTTGAAGGAGTTGCTTGGGTTATGTTCAACTTTGTTTTTACACACTTCAGTTTAAAGGCTAAGAGATATCTTATCTCATTTACAGGCTAAGAGGTATTATGCTCCCTCAGCTCACTGACAGGCGAAGATGTGTTATGCTGCCTCAGCTCACTGACAGGCGAAGATGTGTTATGCTGCCTCAGCTCACTGACAGGCGAAGATGTGTTATGCTGCCTCAGCTCACTGACAGGCGAAGATGTGTTATGCTGCCTCAGCTCACTGACAGGCGAAGATGTGTTATGCTGCCTCAGCTCACTGACAGGCGAAGATGTGTTATGCTGCCTCAGCTCACTGACAGGCGAAGATGTGTTATGCTGCCTCAGCTCACTGACAGGCGAAGATGTGTTATGCTGCCTCAGCTCACTGACAGGCGAAGATGTGTTATGCTGCCTCAGCTCACTGACAGGCTAAGAGGTATTATGCTCCCTCAGCTCACTGACAGGCTAAGAGGTGTTATGCTGCCTCAGCTCACTGACAGGCTAAGAGGTATTATGCTCCCTCAGCTCACTGACAGGCGAAGATGTGTTATGCTGCCTCAGCTCACTGACAGGCGAAGATGTGTTATGCTGCCTCAGCTCACTGACAGGCTAAGAGGTGTTATGCTGCCTCAGCTCACTGACAGGCTAAGAGGTATTATGCTCCCTCAGCTCACTGACAGGCGAAGATGTGTTATGCTGCCTCAGCTCACTGACAGGCGAAGATGTGTTATGCTGCCTCAGCTCACTGACAGGCTAAGAGGTGTTATGCTGCCTCAGCTCACTGACAGGCTAAGAGGTGTTATGCTGCCTCAGCTCACTGACAGGCGAAGATGTGTTATGCTGCCTCAGCTCACTGACAGGCTAAGAGGTATTATGCTGCCTCAGCTCACTGACAGGCGAAGATGTGTTATGCTGCCTCAGCTCACTGACAGGCTAAGAGGTATTATGCTGCCTCAGCTCACTGACAGGCGAAGATGTGTTATGCTGCCTCAGCTCACTGACAGGCTAAGAGGTGTTATGCTGCCTCAGCTCACTGACAGGCGAAGATGTGTTATGCTGCCTCAGCTCACTGACAGGCTAAGAGGTGTTATGCTGCCTCAGCTCACTGACAGGCTAAGATGTGTTATGCTGCCTCAGCTCACTGACAGGCGAAGATGTGTTATGCTGCCTCAGCTCACTGACAGGCGAAGATGTGTTATGCTGCCTCAGCTCACTGACAGGCGAAGATGTGTTATGCTGCCTCAGCTCACTGACAGGCGAAGATGTGTTATGCTGCCTCAGCTCACTGACAGGCTAAGAGGTATTATGCTCCCTCAGCTCACTGACAGGCTAAGAGGTGTTATGCTGCCTCAGCTCACTGACAGGCTAAGAGGTATTATGCTCCCTCAGCTCACTGACAGGCGAAGATGTGTTATGCTGCCTCAGCTCACTGACAGGCGAAGATGTGTTATGCTGTCTCAGCTCACTGACAGGCTAAGAGGTGTTATGCTGCCTCAGCTCACTGACAGGCTAAGAGGTATTATGCTCCCTCAGCTCACTGACAGGCGAAGATGTGTTATGCTGCCTCAGCTCACTGACAGGCGAAGATGTGTTATGCTGCCTCAGCTCACTGACAGGCGAAGATGTGTTATGCTGCCTCAGCTCACTGACAGGCTAAGAGGTGTTATGCTGCCTCAGCTCACTGACAGGCTAAGAGGTATTATGCTCCCTCAGCTCACTGACAGGCGAAGATGTGTTATGCTGCCTCAGCTCACTGACAGGCGAAGATGTGTTATGCTGCCTCAGCTCACTGACAGGCTAAGAGGTGTTATGCTGCCTCAGCTCACTGACAGGCTAAGAGGTGTTATGCTGCCTCAGCTCACTGACAGGCGAAGATGTGTTATGCTGCCTCAGCTCACTGACAGGCTAAGAGGTATTATGCTGCCTCAGCTCACTGACAGGCGAAGATGTGTTATGCTGCCTCAGCTCACTGACAGGCTAAGAGGTATTATGCTGCCTCAGCTCACTGACAGGCGAAGATGTGTTATGCTGCCTCAGCTCACTGACAGGCTAAGAGGTGTTATGCTGCCTCAGCTCACTGACAGGCGAAGATGTGTTATGCTGCCTCAGCTCACTGACAGGCTAAGAGGTGTTATGCTGCCTCAGCTCACTGACAGGCTAAGATGTGTTATGCTGCCTCAGCTCACTGACAGGCGAAGATGTGTTATGCTGCCTCAGCTCACTGACAGGCGAAGATGTGTTATGCTGCCTCAGCTCACTGACAGGCTAAGAGGTGTTATGCTGCCTCAGCTCACTGACAGGCTAAGATGTGTTATGCTGCCTCAGCTCACTGACAGGCTAAGAGGTGTTATGCTGCCTCAGCTCACTGACAGGCTAAGAGGTGTTATGCTGCCTCAGCTCACTGACAGGTCATTTACGGACTAAAATAAATCATTCCTATCATACAAGCAAAGAGGCATTATCCTATCCCAGCTCATCTGCAGGATAAGAGCTATCCCATCTCAGCAAGAAGACTAAAAGGCCTTATCCTACCTCACCCATTACAAAACCCATAAACCCCATCCTCCAACACCTAACTTCAGTACCTATTTACCATAATTTGAACCAAGACTTATCATACGCCTACAACCTCCCGGTAATCGAATCCAGTTTTCTACGGTTGTGAGAAGAGCGCTCTAGCAAGGAGTTACTACAGCAAGAGGGGTCTTGTTTAGATTACACAGTGCAGCTCTGCTCTCCACAAGCAAGAGCAGACGTGAGTGCAATTGAAAATACACCGAGAAGGATGCCAATTTAATCCGCACCATCTACAATCCTTAATTAAGACCCACGTAAATAAGTGCTCAACTTAAGCCACAATAAAAGGCGTGAAATGTGGTAAGACGCTAACGTAAAATACATTATTATATTAGCAGTAATAATAATAATATTAGTAATAATATTATTATTACTATTATTTTAGGACACGGGGCGTCTCCCACCGACCATCCTGACTGCAGCATCCTCACCCATCCTTCAAAAGGTATGTATTATAATTTTTATTTTATTTATTACTATTATGAATCATTACTATTAATTACAATTATTATTATTAATTATTATTACTAATCACTTATTACAATTACAATTATTATTATTCGTTATTACTATTAATTATAATTATTTTACTATTATTTAATTATTAATTTTAATTATCATTATTTTGGTGGAAGAAGGTATTACCTGGAGTTTACCTGGAGAGAGTTCCGGGGGTCAACGCCCCCGCGGCCCAGTCTGTGACCAGGCCTCAAAAGGTATGCACTGGTAGAATTCATACAGCGCCAGGGAAGTGGAAGATAATCAGTTTTGATCCGAGGAAGAGGAGGGCAGTAGTAATTGGTTGGATCAAGCCACCCCCCAACCCTCCCTCCCTGAAGGAGACAAGAAAGAAAGATGCTGTATATCAGGAGAGGAAATTGGTAGATTTAATAACATTTTGATCTTTAAGATCCTTCACAGCTTTTAAAAGGCGGACTTGAGTCCTGGAGGTGGGAAGTACAGTTCCTGCACTCTGAAGGATGGGTGAGGATATTACAGTCCTGGAGGTGGGAAGTACAGTTCCTGCACTCTGAAGGATGGGTGAGGATATTACAGTCCTGGAGGTGGGAAGTACATTGCCTGCACTCTGAAGGATGGGTGAAGATATTACAGTCCTGAAGAGTTCCTGTGAAGGATGGGTGAGGATATTACAAGTACAGTTCCTGCACTCTGAAGGATGGGTGAGGATATTACAGTCCTGGAGGTGGGAAGTACATTGCCTGCACTCTGAAGGATGGGTGAAGATATTACAGTCCTGGAGGTGGGAAGTACAGTGTCTGCACTCTGAAGGATGGGTGAGGATATTACAGTCCTGGAGGTGGGAAGTACAGTGTCTGCACCCTGAAGGATGGGTGAGGATATTACAGTCCTGGAGGTGGGAAGTACAGTGTCTGCACTCTGAAGGATGGGTGAGGATATTACAGTCCTGGAGGTGGGAAGTACAGTGTCTGCACCCTGAAGGATGGGTGAGGATATTACAGTCCTGGAGGTGGGAAGTACAGTGTCTGCACTCTGAAGGATGGGTGAAGATATTACAGTCCTGGAGGTGGGAAGTACAGTGTCTGCACTCTGAAGGATGGGTGAGGATATTACAGTCCTGGAGGTGGGAAGTACAGTGTCTGCACCCTGAAGGATGGGTGAGGATATTACAGTCCTGGAGGTGGGAAGTACAGTGTCTGCACTCTGAAGGATGGGTGAGGATATTACAGTCCTGGAGGTGGGAAGTACAGTGTCTGCACTCTGAAGGATGGGTGAGGATATTACAGTCCTGGAGGTGGGAAGTACAGTGTCTGCACTCTGAAGGATGGGTGAGGATATTACAGTCCTGGAGGTGGGAAGTACAGTGTCTGCACCCTGAAGGATGGGTGAGGATATTACAGTCCTGGAGGTGGGAAGTACAGTGTCTGCACTCTGAAGGATGGGTGAGGATATTACAGTCCTGGAGGTGGGAAGTACAGTGTCTGCACTCTGAAGGATGGGTGAGGATATTACAGTCCTGGAGGTGGGAAGTACAGTGTCTGCACTCTGAAGGATGGGTGAGGATATTACAGTCCTGGAGGTGGGGAAGTACAGTACAGTCCTGCACTCTGAAGGATGGGTGAGGATATTACAGTCCTGGAGGTGGGAAGTACAGTGTCTGCACTCTGAAGGATGGGTGAGGATATTACAGTCCTGGAGGTGGGATGGGTGAGGATATTACAGTCCAGTGTCTGCACTCTGAAGGATGGGTGAGGATATTACAGTCCTGGGAAGTACAGTGTCTGCACTCTGAAGGATGGGTGAGGATATTACAGTCCTGGAGGTGGGAAGTACAGTGTCTGCACTCTGAAGGATGGGTGAGGATATTACAGTCCTGGAGGTGGGAAGTACAGTGTCTGCACTCTGAAGGATGGGTGAGGATATTACAGTCCTGGAGGTGGGAAGTACAGTGTCTGACCCTGAAGGATGGGTGAGGATATTACAGTCCTGGAGGTGGGAAGTACAGTGTCTGCACTCTGAAGGATGGGTGAGGATATTACAGTCCTGGAGGTGGGAAGTACAGTGTCTGCACTCTGAAGGATGGGTGAGGATATTACAGTCCTGGAGGTGGGAAGTACAGTGTCTGCACTCTGAAGGATGGGTGAGGATATTACAGTCCTGGAGGTGGGAAGTACAGTTCCTGCACTCTGAAGGATGGGTGAGGATATTACAGTCCTGGAGGTGGGAAGTACAGTGTCTGCACTCTGAAGGATGGGTGAGGATATTACAGTCCTGGAGGTGGGAAGTACAGTGTCTGCACTCTGAAGGATGGGTGAGGATATTACAGTCCTGGAGGTGGGAAGTACAGTGTCTGCACTCTGAAGGATGG
The DNA here is from genome assembly GCF_038502225.1 of Cherax quadricarinatus. Classification (NCBI taxonomy): domain Eukaryota; kingdom Metazoa; phylum Arthropoda; class Malacostraca; order Decapoda; family Parastacidae; genus Cherax; species Cherax quadricarinatus. The sequence continues at coordinate 15,265,467 of NC_091344.1, forward strand.
GTGAGGATATTACAGTCCTGGAGGTGGGAAGAGTGTCTGCACTCTGAAGGATGGGTGAGGATATTACAGTCCTGGAGGTGGGAAGTACAGTGTCTGCACTCTGAAGGATGGGTGAGGATATTACAGTCCTGGAGGTGGGAAGTACAGTGTCTGCACTCTGAAGGATGGGTGAGGATATTACAGTCCTGGAGGTGGGAAGTACAGTGTCTGCACTCTGAAGGATGGGTGAGGATATTACAGTCCTGGAGGTGGGAAGTACAGTGTCTGCACTCTGAAGGATGGGTGAGGATATTACAAGGTGGGACGTACAGTGTCTGCACTCTGAAGGATGGGTGAGGATATTACAGTCCTGGAGGTGGGAAGTACAGTGTCTGCACTCTGAGGATATTACAGTCCTGGAGGTGGGAAGTACAGTGTCTGCACTCTGAAGGATGGGTGAGGATATTACAGTCCTGGAGGTGGGAAGTACAGTGTCTGCACTCTGAAGGATGGGTGAGGATGTTATAGTTCAGAGTGTCATCTGAACTGTGATGCTGCATGCTTGTGACAAAACAGCGATTGAATGAATGATGGGGAATGTGTTTCCTTTTCTTTTTGGGTCACTCTACCTGTGTGGAAGACCAGTGTATTAAAAACACAAGTGATTCGATGAACCTAACAAGCAGGTGAGCTAACACGCAGGTGATTTAACATGCAGGTGACAGGATGAAGCTAACACGCAGATGACCGTACGGATCTAACACACCGGTGACCCAACACACCAGAGATAACGCCTCATACATGTAATTTGATTATATAGCAATTAAGTTAGAGGTGTTATCACCGATGTGTTGGATCACCTGCGTGTTAGGTCCGTTGGGTCACCTGCGTGTTAGGTCCGTACGGTCACGTGCGTATTAGTTTCGTCCGGTCACTTATACAATCTTCGAGCAGTGACAGGCACCAGCACTGCACCATCAACCACACTATCGAACATTAAAATGGTATAAAGAGCATTGTTCCATAGTCTGAAACATATTGTTTCAAACTTTGGAACAATGCTCTTCTCCAGACTGAGGGACTGACCACCTCAAAACTTTAAGGGTGATGGACTGATTACATCGTCTTCAAGTATCTTCTGCTTCTATCAACTTTTCTGTACTCGACTGAAGAAGCCTACTGTGTAGGCGAAACGTTTCGAAATAAAGATACCTAACTGTTGCATATGTGTCTTACCTAACAACCACACTATCCAAACAACTGTAAACAATGGTGTCTCCATAGGAGACTTTGTGACACCAACGACATAATAAATACTTGTTGTAGGGAAGGAAGGAACGGAGCGACGCACTGTACAATGTAGATGATATATACAACACAACTTGCCTCGTAACACGAGCATTACACTCTAGTGAGTAGACAAATGATTCAAAGAACCGACAAGTTGATAAATTAGACACATGTGCAATACTTGGGTATCTCAGATGAGGTATTGAGGAAACGTATCGCCACATAGTGACTTCATCAGTCCAATACACTGAAGATCTTCACAATCTTCTCTGTACTGGACTGAAGAAGCCACTGGCTGGCGAAACGTTTCCAAAAAAAAGATACAAAAATGTTACACAAGTGTCTCATCAATAACTGTAGTAATTATGACGTGGTCAGTCCGTCACTCTTCGTAGTAGGTGGTCAGTCCCTCAGGCCAGGTGTTGCACATGTGTCTCATTTATGAACTGGTCAGTATTACTCGCACCATCAAAAAAAACTGAAGCTCAGGTCAACCAGTTGTGGCCTCTGTCGTGGCCCAGTATGTGGGCTTCTCTCTGGGTAATTACCATGAATCATGCACAAATATCCCGCACATAGGAGAAAGAAGCTTACGACGACCTGTGAGTCTGTAAATGGTCAAAATCGGACCGGAACGTCGTCATAAGCTTCTGCTGTGTACGGGTCATTTGTGTACTGTCCCGATCACGGTATTGTACTTTTTTGTTCTTCAAATCAAACATTAACTACAATACTACTTACATTCTCCTTTTATCTCTCTTCTCCTACCTTTGCTTAAATTCCTTTGCTTCTTAAGCATCTCAATTCCTTCATTATCTCCATTCTTTTATCCCCCTACAAACTCAATTCCGAAGTTCTGGAACACTCGCTAAACTTGCTCAGATTTCAAGACTGAGGGACAGACCACCTTATTTTTACTTCTTCACTCCTTCTGTACTTGACTGAAGAAACCTGTAAAGCAAGCAATACATTTCGAAAGTAAAGATATCCAACTGCTGCACATGTATCTCACTCATCGCCTCGTTCAGCCTTCTAGTAAGAACGAAATTCTCATCTGGACATAAAAACGCAATAAGCAGATGTATAAGGCAGGCCAGTGGAGACAGACAGACAGACACACACACACACATAGAGGGAATGAAGATTGGGTAGAAGAGCTTATGAAAAGGAAAGATGAGTGGTGAAAGAAGCTAGAAGAGCTTAACATGAAAATGGAGGAGAGGATAACTGCTGAGAGCAGGAAGTGGGAGATGCAAGTCACGGCAGCAGAGGCTAAGATTCAGTGACTAGATAAGGAACTGAAAAATCTGAAACAGCCTAAAGAACTAAAGAGCAATGCAGGTATGACATCAGAAACTGCTACCTCAGTCACAAACAAGGGGACTGCAGGGAACGAAGGAGCAAAACTGTATGCAGAGGCCCTATCAGACCATCGTGGAGCCCGAGAAAAAAAAGAGGATCACATCAAGAGCAATCGAGGAGACTGTAGAAAATGAAAGAGCTAAGCTATATGTAGAAGCCCTAACAGACCACAGCAGTGCCCAGGGAAAGCTGAGAAGGGAAAATGACAGACCACTGGGCCCAGGGACAACAGATAGGGAAGAGACTGAAGAAAAGAAAGCTGCAATGGAGGCAACTAAATCGAATTAGGGGATACATAGGAATATGCAGTGGGAGAAGGAAATGGAGAGATCAGTCTTTGTTTATGCGCTCCAGGAAGTTGAAGGGGAAACTTACGAAGCAAGAAGACAAGTGGAGAAAAAAGTAACTGAAAGCATCATGAAAGCAATAGGAAATGACATGACCCAGTGACACTACCGATACTACCAGTTACACTACCAATACTACCAGTGACATTACCAATACTACCAGTGACACTACCAATACTACCAGTGACACTACCAATACTACCAGCGACATTACCAATACTACCAGTGACACTACCAATACTACCAGTGACACTACCAATATTGCCAGTGACATTACCAATACTACCAGTGACACTACCAATACTACCAGTGACACTACCAATACTACCACTGACACTACCAATACTACCAGTGACACGACCACCTTTCCCAGTGATTCGCCTCACCTGTTTAAAATCGACATTTAAGCCAGTTCACATCTAGATAGATTATAATCCCAGATTCTTGTGGCGGTTGTTGTGACAAGTCTCTTGAGCCTGTCAACAGCCAGTCAGCCAGGGTGATGAATGATGCTGCCTAGACCACCACCACCACTACTACTACCACCACCACCACCCCAGGGGCAAGGATGCAAATGGCGCTGATGCCGGAGTTACCTAATACACAGCACAATTAACTCGTACAGAGGTCATGTTGATGATGATTTGTCAGGAAAGAGCAGCGTCCTCTAACACCAGCCTTAAACTAACCTTTAGCGTTGAGTCATCGGAATAATTGAGGCATCTGAGTGTGCTTTTCGCATTTTGTAGACTAGTCCTTTCTAGGACCTTTTTATTTTATGAATTTTTCAGTAACCCTCATAGTTTTTAATGTTTTTTGAGTGTGCAAACAGTCATTATTCCTTCTAAGGAAGGAATGGGAACCACCCTCTCTCAAGTACAGAACTACACTACTTCACATTTCGACTCCTCACTCCCCTTGGTAAGGAGCTAATAGATTCTGATTGGTTACTCGAAGATGAAGAAAAGTTTTCCTATTGGTTAGAGGCAATGTCAACAATTTCATGAGTCCTGACTGGGCGCTTAATGAAGCCTTGGACTGCCAGCATCCACTAGCTTATCCCCAGCTGGGTTTTACAACCCATTAAAAAAGTCAAGGATCACTACACATCAACATGTTATCTTAGGATACACTGCTATCCTTACGGGTATCCTGAGCTATCATGTTGATGCCCTTACAGCTATCCTATGATAACATGTTATCCTTACTGGTATTATTTTAACAGAACGGCCATCTCCCACCGATGTCTACCTACCTGAAGGGTGTTTCGGGGGTCAACGCCCCCGCGGTCTGGTCCATGACCAGGTCTCGTATTTTTGGATCTCACAGGAGAGGTACATGTAACTGTGCTTGTGGGATCACAGCCCAGTAGATGGAGTCGAACCTCTCTGACGCTAGTCAGCTACAGGGTTGAAGCCTGCACCCCCAGACCTCTGACGCTCAACCGGATGAACAAAAAGAAAAGAGGAAACACATTCACCGTCACTCAATCACCGTCTTGCCAGAAGCGAGTTGACATCGCAGTTCAGATGACCCTATGGACCGCAACATCCTCACTCTTTCTTCAGAGTGCAGGCACTGTACTGTACTCTCTACCTCCAGAATTTTCTAAATACCTTCATAAATTTTACCTTGCTCAGGCTTATAAGAGCGTGTTACATCAGAGTGGAGACAAGCGACTTTTATGATTGACTTTGCTGATGGAGTGTGAGCAAGGTAAAATTTATGAAGGTATTTAGGAAAATTCTAGAGGTAGAGAGTACAGTACAGTGCCTGAACTCTGAAGAAAGAGTGAGGATGTTGCGGTCCATAGGGTCATCTGAACTGCGATGTCAACTCGCTTCTGGCAAGACGGTGATTGAGTGACGGTGAATGTGTTTCCTCTTTTCTTTTTGTTCATCCGGTTGAGCGTCAGAGGTCTGGGGGTGCAGGCTTCAACCCTGTAGCTGACTAGCATCAGAGAGGTTCGACTCCATCTACTGGGCTGTGATCCCACAAGCACAGTTACATGTACCTCTCCTGTGAGATCCAAAAATACGAGACCTGCTCATGGACCAGACCGCGGGGGCGTTGACCCCCGAAACATCCTTCAGGTAGGTAGACATCGGTGGGAGATGGCCGTTCTGTTAAAAAAATAATACCAGTAAGGATAACATGTACAACAACAATAAGAGATGAATGATATGTAAACAGCAACAGTAAAAGATGAATGATATGTAAACAGCAACAGTAAAAGATGAATGATATGTAAACAGCAACAGTAAAAGATGAATGATATGTAAACAGCAACAGTAAAAGATGAATGATATGTAAACAGCAACAGTAAAAGATGAATGAAATGTAAACAGCAACAGTAAAAGATGAATGATATGTAAACAGCAACAGTAAAAGATGAATGAAATTTAAACAGCAACAGTAAAAGATGAATGAAATTTAAACAGCAACAGTAAAAGATGAATGATATGTAAACAGCAACAGTAAAAGATGAATGAAATTTAAACAGCAACAGTAAAAGATGAATGAAATTTAAACAGCAACAGTAAAAGATGAATGAAATTTAAACAGCAACAGTAAAAGATGAATGAAATTTAAACAGCAACAGTAAAAGATGAATGAAATTTAAACAGCAACAGTAAAAGATGAATGAAATTTAAACAGCAACAGTAAAAGATGAATGAAATTTAAACAGCAACAGTAAAAGATGAATGAAATTTAAACAGCAACAGTAAAAGATGAATGAAATTTAAACAGCAACAGTAAAAGATGAATGAAATTTAAACAGCAACAGTAAAAGATGAATGAAATTTAAACAGCAACAGTAAAAGATGAATGAAATTTAAACAGCAACAGTAAAAGATGAATGAAATTTAAACAGCAACAGTAAAAGATGAATGAAATTTAAACAGCAACAGTAAAAGATGAATGAAATTTAAACAGCAACAGTAAAAGATGAATGAAATTTAAACAGCAACAGTAAAAGATGAATGAAATTTAAACAGCAACAGTAAAAGATGAATGAAATTTAAACAGCAACAGTAAAAGATGAATGAAATTTAAACAGCAACAGTAAAAGATGAATGAAATTTAAACAGCAACAGTAAAAGATGAATGAAATTTAAACAGCAACAGTAAAAGATGAATGAAATTTAAACAGCAACAGTAAAAGATGAATGAAATTTAAACAGCAACAGTAAAAGATGAATGAAATTTAAACAGCAACAGTAAAAGATGAATGAAATTTAAACAGCAACAGTAAAAGATGAATGAAATTTAAACAGCAACAGTAAAAGATGAATGAAATTTAAACAGCAACAGTAAAAGATGAATGAAATGTAAGTAAGAACTCTCAACGTTGCTTTCCAACACACCACAAAATATACTTTGCAACCATATGCAAACTGTACTTAAGTTTTGCAACTGAGATTTACAGACACATTTTCTCGTTGCTTTAAGGAGAGGCGTTGGAAAACTGTGTTTTGTCTGCCACGGAGCCTTCCCTTCCATCACGTCTACCACTTGGTCATGCCACGGAGCCTTCCCTTCCATCACGTCTACCACTTGGTCATGCCACGGAGCCTTCCCTTCCACCACGTCTACCACTTGGTCATGCCACGGAGCCTTCCCTTCCATCACGTCTACCACTTGGTCATGCCACGGAGCCTTCCCTTCCATCACGTCTACCACTTGGTCATGCCACGGAGCCTTCCCTTCCATCATGTCTACCACTTGGTCATGCCACGGAGCCTTCCCTTCCATCATGTCTACCACTTGGTCATGCCACGGAGCCTTCCCTTCCATCACGTCTACCACTTGGTCATGCCACGGAGCCTTCCCTTCCACCACGTCTACCACTTGGTCATGCCACGGAGCCTTCCCTTCCATCACGTCTACCACTTGGTCATGCCACGGAGCCTTCCCTTCCATCACGTCTACCACTTGGTCATGCCACGGAGCCTTCCCTTCCATCACGTCTACCACTTGGTCATGCCACGGAGCCTTCCCTTCCATCATGTCTACTACTTGGTCATGCCACGGAGCCTTCCCTTCCATCATGTCTACCACTTGGTCATGCCACGGAGCCTTCCCTTCCATCATGTCTACTACTTGGTCATGCCACGGAGCCTTCCCTTCCATCATGTCTACCACTTGGTCATGCCACGGAGCCTTCCCTTCCATCATGTCTACTACTTGGTCATGCCGCGGAGCCTTCCCTTCCATCATGTCTACTACTTGGTCATGCCGCGGAGCCTTCCCTTCCATCATGTCTACTACTTGGTCATGCCACGGAGCCTTCCCTTCCTCCATGTCTGCCACTTGGTCATGCCACGGAGCCTTCCCTTCCATCATGTCTACCACTTGGTCATGCCACGGAGCCTTCCCTTCCATGTCTACCACTTGGTCATGCCACGGAGCCTTCCCTTCCATCATGTCTGCCACTTGGTCATGCCAAGGAGTCTTCCCTTCCATGTCTACCACTTGGTCATGCCACGGAGCCTTCCCTTCCATCATGTCTACCACTTGGTCATGCCACGGAGCCTTCCCTTCCTCCATGTCTACCACTTGGTCATGCCGCGGAGCCTTCCCTTCCACCATGTCTACCACTTGGTCATGCCACGGAGCCTTCCCTTCCTCCATGTCTACCACTTGGTCATGCCACGGAGCCTTCCCTTCCATCATGTCTACCACTTGGTCATGCCGCGGAGCCTTCCCTTCCTCCATGTCTACCACTTGGTCATGCCACGGAGCCTTCCCTTCCACCATGTCTACCACTTGGTCATGCCGCGGAGCCTTCCCTTCCATGTCTACCACTTGGTCATGCCACGGAGCCTTCCCTTCCTCCATGTCTACCACTTGGTCATGCCGCGGAGCCTTCCCTTTCTCCATGTCTACCACTTGGTCATGCCGCAGAGCCTTCCCTTCCATGTCTACCACTTGGTCATGCCGCGGAGCCTTCCCTTCCACCATGTCTACCACTTGGTCATGCCGCGGAGCCTTCCCTTCCACCATGTCTACCACTTGGTCATGCCGCGGAGCCTTCCCTTCCACCATGTCTACCACTTGGTCATGCCGCGGAGCGTTCCCTTCCACCATGTCTACCACTTGGTCATGCCACGGAGCCTTCCCTTCCATCATGTCTACTACTTGGTCATGCCGCGGAGCCTTCCCTTCCATCATGTCTACCACTTGGTCATGCCACGGAGCCTTCCCTTCCACCATGTCTACCACTTGGTCATGCCACGGAGCCTTCCCTTCCACCATGTCTGCCACTTGGTCATGCCGCGGAGCCTTCCCTTCCATCATGTCTACCACTTGGTCATGCCACGGAGCCTTCCCTTCCACCATGTCTGCCACTTGGTCATGCCGCGGAGCCTTCCCTTCCACCATGTCTGCCACTTGGTCATGCCACGGAGCCTTCCCTTCCACCATGTCTGCCACTTGGTCATGCCACGGAGCCTTCCCTTCCACCATGTCTGCCACTTGGTCATGCCACGGAGCCTTCCCTTCCTCCATGTCTACCACTTGGTCATGCCACGGAGCCTTCCCTTCCTCCATGTCTACCACTTGGTCATGCCGCGGAGCCTTCCCTTCCTCCATGTCTACCACTTGGTCATGCCGCGGAGCCTTCCCTTCCACCATGTCTGCCACTTGGTCATGCCACGGAGCCTTCCCTTCCACCATGTCTACCACTTGGTCATGCCACGGAGCCTTCCCTTCCACCATGTCTACCACTTGGTCATGCCACGGAGCCTTCCCTTCCACCATGTCTACCACTTGGTCATGCCACGGAGCCTTCCCTTCCTCCTTGCTGATACTAAACTTAAAAAAAAAATCCACAATGCCCTCCAGATCATCCTGGTTACTGACGACCTTCATCCTGGTTTAAACAAGAGCCTCAAGATGACCAGCGAAATTTACTGAAACTTCAAAAACAAAACGCAGAGAAAGATCTAGCAAGGAAAGTCAGTGAAAACTCCTACGTCTGCTACATCTCTTAATCTTTTCTAAGTACATAGGCGAGCCAGGGTCTGGTAGCTCTTGCTTACCATGTTGCGCTCTTGTTGCATTGTTGTTAGATCCTTGTTTTATTCTTGTTGAACCCCTGTTGCACTCTTGTCAAATCTTTGTTGCATGCCCTTTTATTGGCCCCTTGTTGCACTCTTTTGACACATCCTTGTTGCACCACCACCACATATTATTCCTCTGCTTTTGCAGTGTCTGGTACCTCGTAAATTTCCCCCAACCAAAACGAGCCAGGAAGATGACATGCAGATTACACGCGAGGAAAGATTTCTCTAAGACTACCTCGCCCCTGTTCTTCCTGTCACTGGTCTGCCTTACCTCCGTAAACATTATCGCTCACAAAGTATAACTTCATCAAGTTTATTATTCTGCGTTTCTGCCGTTAGTGGTAAGATTTTTAAGAATACTAAAGAATATTTCGCCTCTGTTCTTCCTACCACAGATGTAAGTTACTTCGGTACCGTATTTTCCGGCATATAAGGCGAGCCTTTTTCCCACAAAAAGTCTTGATAAATCAGCCTGCGCCCAATATGGTCAAGGTCAGGGTCAAGGGTAGGCTCTGTGCCAAGCTGTAGCGTAAGGTAAGAGGGTAATTAACCCTTGAATACGATTACCGATTTACCATTAAAATACTTCTGACGTGCGCCTTATATGCCGGAAAATAGACTTATCTTTCACAAACTATAATTTCATACAGAAAAAGGCACAATACCGTGACCGGAACAAAACACAAGTAACCCGCACATAGGAGAAAGAAGCTTACGACGACGTTTCGGTCCGACTTGGACCATTTACAGTTTTTTCCGTTTCTGCCGTTAACGGTAAGTTTTCCTTTTCAAGAATATTTCCCCTCTGTTTTGCGTACCACTGATATTACTCCGCTAAATCTTATCTTTCAGGAACGATAATGTCTCATTTTTTTTTCCTGCGTGTCTGCCATTTATGGTCCACAATACTGATGATTCACTCTGAGCCAGCAAGTGCAGGAGTGAACGCACTTACCACTGAGTCCCTCTTACGATAATAGGGATGAAGGAGGCTGAATAGGGTGAAAAAATGGGAGTTGGCACCGCTCCCAGCGGGAAGAGGTGAAACTAGCAGCTGCGGTGTGCAAGAGTACAGGCAGCTCCACGGTACTGTGATTCAGGAGTACAGGCAGCTCCCCGGTACTGTGATTCAGGAGTACAGGCAGCTCCCCGGTACTGTGATTCAAGAGTACAAGCAACTCCACGGTACTGTGATTCAAGAGTACAGGCAGCTCCACGGTACTGTGATTCAGGAGTACAGGCAGCTCCACGGTACTGTGATTCAGGAGTACAGGCAGCTCCACGGTACTGTGATTCAGGAGTACAGGCAGCTCCACGGTACTGTGATTCAGGAGTGCAAGCAGCTCCACGGTACTGTGATTCAGGAGTGCAGGCAGCTCCACGGTACTGTGATTCAGGAGTGCAGGCAGCTCCACGGTACTGTGATTCAGGAGTGCCGGCAGCTCCACGGTACTGTGATTCAGGAGTGCAGGCAGCTCCACGGTACTGTGATTCAGGAGTGCAGGCAGCTCCACGGTACTGTGATTCAGGAGTGCCGGCAGCTCCACGGTACTGTGATTCAGGAGTGCCGGCAGCTCCTCGGTACTGTGATTCAGGAGTGCAGGCAGCTCCACGGTACTGTGATTCAGGAGTACCGGCAGCTCCACGGTACTGTGATTCAGGAGTGCAGGCAGCTCCACGGTACTGTGATTCAGGAGTACAGGCAGCTCCACGGTACTGTGATTCAGGAGTGCAGGCAGCTCCACGGTACTGTGATTCAGGAGTGCAGGCAGCTCCACGGTACTGTGATTCAGGAGTGCCGGCAGCTCCACGGTACTGTGATTCAGGAGTACAGGCAGCTCCACGGTACTGTGATTCAGGAGTGCAGGCAGCTCCACGGTACTGTGATTCAGGAGTGCAGGCAGCTCCACGGTACTGTGATTCAGGAGTGCAGGCAGCTCCACGGTACTGTGATTCAGGTGTACAGGCAGCTCCACGGCACCGTGGAAGCATGAAGCTTCTTGCCTGTGCTTCAGATTCTTTAACACTACGGTGATCTTCACCAAATCCAAGGCTGAGGGACTGATTACCTCATCTTTTGTATATGCGTAGTTCTACAGTCTTCACATTACGTCCTTGCATTGTATTGATAAATCCACCAGTTGGCGAAACGTCTATAATAAAGAACCCCAGATGTTGCACATGGGTGTTAATTCTTCATTTTGTCGGTCCTGTATACCATTCATGTTCAAATTATTTAAAATTAGAATGTCATCTACATTAAACACACAAACTTTCTGTTCAGCAACTCAGACATGATCTTCTAAACAATGAATCTGTAAACCTCTTTTATTCCTTATATTTTCTCTATCATTTACTTTACCGTTTAACAGAGTTGAATAAAAAGTTTGCTCCTTCCTTTGCTCTTGTCCACAATTTACTTTTCAGAGTTTCTCTCTCTCTCTCTCTCTCTCTCTTCCTTTTTTCTTGCATTTGTATATTTATTTCTGGCCTGGAGTATACTTGGAGAGGGTTTCGGGGGTCAACGCCCCCGTTGCCCGGTCTGTGACCAGGCTCTGTCGTGTTCATTCTTTCCATTTTATCATTCGTTACGATTTCTTTTACATATTTAGAACAAAACATCTATTTTCATATATTACAGAGCTCTTTGTAAAAATTATTCACGCACGTCCGCTGCGTGTGTGTCTGGGGGATTATTACACACACACAGATGACCACATGTGTGCAGGGTACACGTGTGTGGGCAACCCACTGGCCCGTAGCGTCTAGACAGGACGTAGAAAAATCCTGCAGGTGTCTGGTGCCTCACACCAGACGAAACACACCTGACTCAGAGACTTTAACCCCGGCAGCCACAGAGTACAAGTAGTAGGTGAATACACCTGACCAGCACATCGACCACCCGTCCCACACCTGCAGTGCTGCACACCTGACCAGTGTCGTGTGTAGCCAGTGTTACAACGGTGTTATCAGATAGTTATTCAGAGTTGTGAATCAAACGTTATATTAGCTAAAGAAGACTCTTAAAAATTCACTACTTAAGATGTTCCATACTGTTGTGTACTATGGTCATAAAAACGTTTCGCTCAGAAGTGACCTTCATTAAGCTCACTCGTGATCGAAACAGCGTCTAGAAATCATAACATTCACATGTCCCAATCCATGGGAAGTGGTGTAGTGGAGGCAGGACCCATACATAGCTATAAGAAGAGGTATGATGAAGCTCATGGAGCTTTATCATACCTCTGACCTAGTAGCGGCTAGTGAAGAGGCGGTTCCAGGAGCTGTAAATCGACCCCTGTAACAACAACTAGGTGAGTACAAGTAGCACACAGTCTATCACACGTGCATCAACAGTCACTATCTATCACCACATCATCCTCAACTATTAGTCATCTGGTCTCCGTCATCCCCTTACATTTATCACCTCTTAGCAATTACGTATTTATCTCTTATCCTCTTAATTACTAAAACCTGCCCTTTATCCCCCACACTTGTAATTAATGTATCGTTATACTGTTACACCTGAACCATCACTCTGAAATGTTATTATGCAAAATTGGATTCATCCACAGTGTGGGAACATCCGCAGTGTGCTGCTACATTATTCTATATGATAGTTGCAGGGTGGGAACATCCTCAGTGTGCTGCTACATTATTCTATATGATAGTTGCAGGGTGGGAACATCCTCAGTGTTTGTTACATTATTCTATATGATAGTTGCAGGGTGGGAACATCCTCAGTGTGCTGCTACATTATTCTATATGATAGTTGCAGGGTGGGAACATCCTCAGTGTTTGTTACATTATTCTATATGATAGTTGCAGGGTGGGAACATCCTCAGTCTGCTGCTACATTATTCTATATGATAGTTGCAGGGTGGGAACATCCTCAGTGTGCTGCTACATTATTCTATATGATAGTTGCAGGGTGGGAACATCCTCAGTGTGCTGCTACATTATTCTATATGATAGTTGTAGGGTGGGAACATCCGCAGTGTGCTGCTACATTATTCTATATGATAGTTGTAGGGTGGGAACATCCGCAGTGTGCTGCTACATTATTCTATATGATAGTTGTAGGGTGGGAACATCCGCAGTGTGCTGCTACATTATTCTATATGATAGTTGTAGGGTGGGAACATCCTCAGTGTGCTGCTACATTATTCTATATGATAGTTGCAGGGTGGGAACATCCGCAGTGTGCTGCTACATTATTCTATATGACAGTTGCAGGGTGGGAACATTCTCAGTGTTTGTTACATTATTCTATATGATAGTTGCAGGGTGGGAACATCCTCAGTGTGCTGCTACATTATTCTATATGATAGTTGCAGGGTGGGAACATCCGCAGTGTGCTGCTACATTATTCTATATGATAGTTGCAGGGTGGGAACATCCTCAGTGTTTGTTACATTATTCTATATGATAGTTGCAGGGTGGGAACATCCTCAGTGTGCTGCTACATTATTCTATATGATAGTTGCAGGGTGGGAACATCCTCAGTGTGCTGCTACATTATTCTATATGATAGTTGCAGGGTGGGAACATCCTCAGTGTGCTACTACATTATTCTATATGATAGTTGCAGGGTGGGAACATCCTCAGTGTGCTACTACATTATTCTATATGATAGTTGCAGGGTGGGAACATCCTCAGTGTGCTGCTACATTATTCTATATGATAGTTGCAGGGTGGGAACATCCTCAGTGTGCTGCTACATTATTCTATATGATAGTTGCAGGGTGGGAACATCCGCAGTGTGCTGCTACATTATTCTATATGATAGTTGCAGGGTGGGAACATCCTCAGTGTGCTGCTACATTATTCTATATGATAGTTGCAGGGTGGGAACATCCTCAGTGTGCTGCTACATTATTCTATATGATAGTTGTAGGGTGGGAACATCCGCAGTGTGCTGCTACATTATTCTATATGATAGTTGCAGGGTGGGAACATCCTCAGTGTGCTGCTACATTATTCTATATGATAGTTGTAGGGTGGGAACATCCGCAGTGTGCTGCTACATTATTCTATATGATAGTTGCAGGGTGGGAACAAAAGCCACGTTGCACTTATGTTTCATCACACAGGACGTGTCACATACGTTATGCTGGAATCTGTCAGTCTGCGCTGGCAGACTTCAGCAGTGTCAGCCTGAGCTGGCAGACTTCAGCAGTGTCAGCCTGAGCTGGCAGACTTCAGCAGTGTCAGCCTGAGCTGGCAGACTTCAGCAGTGTCAGCCTGAGCTGGCAGACTTCAGTAGGCCAAAGAGGATATTGTCAAGTATTCCATTAAAGGTTCACTAACTCCGGCAGCTTCAAAGGTTTTGTTCCAGCAGAGCTGGAATTACTATCACTTGGAAATTACCATCCCTCAGGATGGTTCTGGAGAGAACAAAGCACAGAACCTTCTAACATAACTACCAACTCTTATTTTCTACAGATTATCTTTCTTAATTTATATCTACCATGGACTCAAGTCGTAATGAACTCGGGAGGAATAAACAGAAAGGCTGAAGGGGGGTTCGAACTGTGTTCCTGAGTGACTAGTGGCTCACACTGTGTGTGTGTGTGTGTGTGTGTGTGTGTGTGTACTCACCTATTTGTACTCACCTATTTGTGGTTGCAGGGGTCGATTCATAGCTCCTGGCCCCGCCTCTTCACTGATTGCAACTAGATCCTCTCTCTTCCTGCCCCATGAGCTTTATCATACCTCGCCTTAAAACTATGTATGGTTCCCGCCTCCACTACTTCACTTTCTAGGCTATTCCACGGCCTGACCACTCTATGACTGAAGAAATACTTTCTAACATCCCTTTGATTCGTCTGAGTCTTCAACTTCCAATTGTGACCTCTTGTGTCTGTGTCCCATCCCTGGAACATCCCGTCTTTGTCCACCTTGTCTATTCCGCGCAGTATTTTATATGTCGTTATCATGTCTCCCCTGACCCTCCTGTCCTCCAGTGTCGTCAGGCCGATTTCCCTCAACCTTTCTTCGTAGGACAATCCCCGTAGCTCTGGGACTAGTCTTGTTGCAAACCTTTGCACCTTCTCTAATTTCTTGACGTGCTTGACTAGGTGTGGACTCCAAACTGGTGCTGCATACTCCAGTATGGGCCTGACGTAAATGGTATACAGAGCCTTGAACGAATCCTTACTGAGGTATCGGAACGCTATCCGTAGGTTTGCCAGGCGCCCATATGCTGCAGCAGTTATCTGATTGATGTGCGCCTCAGGAGATATGCTCGGTGTTATACTCACCCCCAAATCTTTTTCCTTGAGTGAAGTTTGCAGTCTTTGGCCATCTAAACTATATTGTGTCTGCGGTCTTCTTTGCCCTTCCCCAATCTTCATGTGTGTGTGTGTGTGTGTGTGTGTGTGTGTGTGTGTGTGTGTGTGTGTGTGTGTGTGTGTGTGTGTGTGTGTGTGTGTGTGTGTGTGTTTGCTTTAGTTACAATTTGTCAAAGGCATTTCCCAACAGTCACTTGACTTTTTTTTTGTGGTTGTGTAATTAAAATTTCTTTTAGTTATTCTTTCAATCCACCAGAGTGAACAGGAAGTTGATGCTTCTTTTCCCACCTCTTGTTTTATTTACGAAAGGAAATTGCTTTCCATTCACACATACGTATATGAGATATGCATTACCTTACACGCCACTTGATCACTTGCGTCCACTTGCATAAAATATCACCTGTTCTTGAGTTCCCTCCACTTACTAACACTAGTCATGGCGTGAGTACCGGTCCTCGTTTGTCAAGTTTAATATACCCGCTAAAGTTTCCCCAATTAAACCCTGACCAAATCATGACTCTAAACCCCAGCTTCCAACACGATATCCCTAATGCAGCGTCCTATAAACATGAAGTACGCCATGAACTACAAGTGTTTATGCCAGGGGCCGACCCAAGCAACATGCTACAAGCACCATCCTCCGCCTCCTAACTCACGCACTGCGCCCTAACTTGCAGGAGCCGCACTACGAACAATTAAGTGGGTGTTGTAAACTCTGCCTCTTTTTCCTTGCAAAAAGTAATGGCATTTTTGACTTTTAGAAATATAATTAATGTTCTCTAGTTGACCAAAGGGTTAAGTCTTACCCTCACCTCTTTTGATACGCCTATAAATTACTTTCTTTTGCCTTAAAAGATATTGGAACCTATTCATCCATTTCGGATCACTTCTAATCGATCTCATTTCTTTAAACGGAATAAATGTTCTTTGGGCAGCGTGTATAATGTTTAGAAAACTGTTGCACTGGTTAGACTGATTTTCCTTTTCTAGTTATGTATTTCACGTGTACTTGTTGTTAAAAACTGTAAAGTTCTGAAATGAACAATTCTGTTAATGGTTTGTACAGGTGTGAGATGTTAATGAACACAAAGACTGTACAAACCTGGTGATTTTAATAAACGGTTTAGAAAACCGACTAGTTGACAAATGAGACACCTTTGCAACATTTGAGTATCTTTATTCTGGAAACGTTTCGCCAGCCAGTGACTTCTTCAGTCTAATGCAGAGAAAGGCGGAAGATGAGGATTTTGAGGTAATCAGTCCCTCAGCATGGAGTCAATGTGTTCAGTCCATCAGTCTTAGCTTTTGTCAATACGGGTGTAAAACACGTGAAGAACACAGTCAACCTCAGTCTACTGATGTTATCATGCTGTGAAACCTAACTATAACAACACGATAGTTATCCAGTAACTATCCTCGGGATCATCGTCGACCATCGTGGTGTCTTCCCCAGCCTTAATGACATTAACAACCACCAGTGTGATCCTCGGCTCCCGCAGCCGTAAGTCATGTGTACCAGAAAGTAAAACAAAACATTCTTGGGGTTATTAAGCCAGGATAATCCTAGAAAGTTGTGTGGCGTATTTCCCTTAGGTTGCTTCTAGTCTTCAAGAATGCGACCCACGATGACCGACGTGTTGCTAGATACCTATTTAGGAGTTATTAGACTATTGTGGGTAACAGCCCAGAGGCCTGTAAGCACCGTGTGTTCTCTCTCAAAAAAAAATATGTATCATCGGATGCCCACGTATAATGGAAAATCCTTGTCCAGAGATTCAAGTCTCAAAAAGCCTGAAGACAGCGGAATAATGTGTGACAGATTAGCTAGAGTGAGAGGCAAATGCTTGCCAGCAGCTACTCAGTGGATACGAGGCGACACAAACAGAAGAACTAATTTAAACCGGTCTGATGTACTGCCTTCACACTCTAAGTTAAGCTTTCTTCGTGGCAAAGTTTGTGGTGGTCCAAACAAATTGGTTTTGTGTGTACTTGTGATTTACACCAGCAGCACCGTTAAGACTCTACTCTCACAGATTAAACAAAGAAAGAGTTGGTACCAGCGCCGCCGTGGGCCCTGGGTCATGTAAACACCAAATACATTTAATTTTAATCTTCCTTAATGATCCTTGTTTTAAAGACGAATATAATTAATGATTTTGAAATTAACGCTAAGTACTTGAACGTTTTTTTTATGCGATTAATGTTTAACTCCAAACATTTTTCATCTGGTCCTAACGATTATAAATATTTGATCTTATGTTCAGAGTACATTAATTTCTTAGCTATTTTCTGATGTTGATATATCCCTGAGGCGTGCGTGTAATTAATGAGTATTCACTCTGGAGCCTCGTACTGTTAAAAGATCACTACACTTATGAGAAAACTTAGGCTATAAACATGGAAGAGCTTGACACATACACTAGAAAAGTCTTGGCTTATACACGCTAGATGGGAAGCTTACACTATGTTATTTGACGACATAGATTGTCTTTAAACCTCAGAGTCAACTCCCAACAGGAAGTGGGTGAGAGAGAGAAATATATATTTTGAGAGTAAATGGGAAGCCTTGCATCAAGGTGATGTTTACAAGCAAGTCACTGCCTTCATCACTCAAACAATTCATCTGCGTAAAATGCTTCCTAACAGGCGGTCTTCAGATCAACACAAGTGAAGCTCCTGATATCAGAGGCTTGAAGAAGGCTCCAAGTGCATCCTTCTACAAACAATATCAATCTTTTAAAATTTGTTGAAGAATTTCAGACGTACGCAGGAACATCCGTCAAAGATAAGCGAACACAGGAAGAGAAATCGGCACTAGGAAGAATAGTCTTTAAAATTTTGGTCTCTGGTCGAAAATGAAGGCACTCTCTAGGATCTACACTCGCGTCACTACTGGTTCAGGAGTGGTTTACAATCTTACACAGTGACCACTGTACCAAGGAGAGGTAGTGTGTCAAACTAAGGGATTAATTAAGCTTTAGTGGGTCGTTGAAGCTCGTCGCGACCCCAATCTACTGTTACCCAGCTCTCCCTAGAGTCAGCCAGGCTGTGATGCTTGCAGCAAGCCAGTATTGGCTCCTCGCATCAACTAACAAGAATGGCTGCTGTAAGGGAGTGTCTTGTTCCTTCATTATGGAGAGAAACCGGAGCTTACTACCGACAGGACTCAGCCACAGTGGAGTGAGGTTGTGAGGTATAACATATGTCACTGCAGTGAATGACTCTTCATCAGTCTCAATAACAGACCTGTAAACAGGTCATATGTTAAACGAGATTAATACTTACTAATATCTTACCACTACGGAAGAGGACTAGTGAGCTAATAATTTAAAAGGTTCGTACTATGTCCAGGAAGGTAACATATGGAATCACTTTAAAAAAATAATCATAAATAGAACTTATGAGAAAACAAAAGAAGAGCACACTATCTCATCACTAGACATGTGTAAACAACACAACACTTCATCTATAGTGAAGGTTACACTGTAAACAATGATACTAACGTGAATAGTGGTAGTTACAAACCCACAGAGTGGTAGCAACAATCCCAGCCCACCACTGGAGGGACAGTGACAGAGTAAGTGGCAGGGAACAATTATTGTCAATGTGAACTTAAAGTGTTGTGACTGCTGCAGACTGCTAGTTATGTCCCTTAATACCTTACAACAATTAGTGGTGACGTGACTAATGAGACAAGTGATGTGGGTAGTGGTGTGTCTAGTGTGGGTAGTGGTGCCCCTAGCGTGGGTAGTGGTGCCCCTAGCATGGGTAGTGGTGCCCCTAGCGTGGGTAGTGGTGCCACTAGTGTGGGTAGTGGTGTCACTAGTGTGGGTACTGTGGTGTGGATAGTGGTGTCACTAGTGTAATGGGGGTATTGTAGTGGGGATAGTGGTGTCACTAATGGGGGTAGTGCAGTGTGGATAGTGGTGTCACTAGTGTGGATAGTGTAGCGTAGGTAGTGGTGTCACTAGTGTGGGTAGTGCAGTGTGGGTAGTGTAGTGTGGGTAGTGAAGTGTGGATAGTGGTGTCACTAGTGTGGGTAGTGGTATCGCTAGTGTGGATAGTGGTGTCACTAGTGTGGGTAGTGTAGCGTGGGTTTTGGTGTCACTAGTGTGGGTAGTGCAGTGTGGGGGTAGTTGTGTGCCTAGTGTGGGTAAGAGTGGAGAACTTGATCTCCAGGGGACTGAAGAATGAAGAGTGAGAACCTTCCCAGGAGACCAGAAGCCTCAAAGCTATATATTGACAAACCTCCAAACTTGCAAACCTCCTCCAAGGATCAATATAACTAACTTCCAAACTTGGAAGCCTCAGCCGAGAGATTAATATAAGAAACCTCCAAACTTGGAAGCCTCAGCCAGTACAGTCTAAATATCAACCCCCTCTACCCCAGGCTTGGAGGCTTCACTCAGAGGCCAATAAGACAATCCTCCAAACTTAGGTGGTTTAAATTAACTGTAGTAAAGTCGTGTTACGACACCTGTCATCTGCGCCAGTGCACCATGTTGGCATCCGTGTCATGAAAATGCTGGGAGATCACTGAATCCATCCATGCCCATGGCAGTTACGTGATACCCATGGTGATTATTTAATGCTCATGCTAGTTATTTGATGCCCAGGGTAGTTAACTGCCACTACATAAAGTCTTATGAGGGGCGTACAAATGTCCTGAGGTTTGAAAACAAGTGATCAAAACACTGGCAGTAATCGGACAAAATAAATGAAGTTGGATCGTACGTGATCTGACAATCAAATGACCATGAAGTGCAGCATTCTGAACCTGCAAAAACTGTGAACCCACAAAAGTATACTCAAAATAACTGTGTACCTACAATGACTGTGAACCCACAATAACTGTGAACAAACAATAACCACAACAGTGAACGCTTAGTTCTCAAGTGAACATCACTTAAAGACAACGGACCTTTATGAAGACAGCTAAGTTCTCATACGTACGTCAGTATGTACGGTTAGAAGATCGAGACACTTATGTAACATATGGGAATCTTTATTCAGGAAACGTTTCGCCACACAGTGGCTTCATCAGTCCGATACAAAGTAGAAAGGCGTAAGGAGAGGAGGAGTTTGAGGTAATCAGTCCCTCAGCCAGTAGTCGATGTGTTCAGTCCATCAATCTTGTAGAATGTACAAGATTGATGGACTGAACACATCGACTCCAGGCTGAGGGACTGATTACCTCAAACTCCTCCTCTCCTTACGCCTTTCTACTTTGTATCGGACTGATGAAGCCACTGTGTGGCGAAACGTTTCCTGAATAAAGATTCCCATATGTTGCATAAGTGTCTCAATCTTCAACTTGTCGGTTTTTCAAACCATTCATCACACATGTACGGTTAGAGCGATACAAACAAGAGGTACAGACAAGTCTTATTTATTGTCTAGTACTCATCTCTCAAACACGCTGTAGCATTCTCTTAAGTCAGATTACAGGTTATCACATGAGCACCCAGTGGGGTCGTCAAGGGTAGTTACAGGTTATCACATGAGCAGCCAGTGGGGTCAAGGGTAACATAAACACACATGCAGTTTAATGTGATCCTTTATTTACAACGTTTCGCCCACACAGTGGGCTTTTTCAAGTCACAAACAGATCTACCTGGGGTGGAAGGTACGGGAATATTTATAGTCAGGTTCAGAATGTTGAGGTCAGGTGGAGAATGCTACATCTGATGATCTGCCGGGTGGGGTTATAGAGTCTTGGGTAGCTTGGCAGGGGTATTGGACAAGTTATGAGTAGACCTGCAGTGTTCTATGTTCTTATGTGGGATAGCGATGAAGAAGTTTCTTGGCAAGTGGTTCAGCTATGTTATAGAAGCCATTGTTCTGGTTGAAATTGTTGGTTATAGAGAAATTGTTGAAATTGTTGGTTATAACATAGCTGAACCACTTGCCAAGAAACTTCTTCATCGCTATCCCACATAAGAACATAGAACACTGCAGGTCTACTCACAACTTGTCCAATACCCCTGCCAAGCTACCAAGACTCTATAACCCCACCCGGCAGATCATCAGATGCAGCATTCTCCACCTGACCTCAACATTCTGAAACTGACTATAAATATTCCCGTACCTTCCACCCCAGGTAGATCTGTTTGTGACTTGAAAAAGCCCACTGTGTGGGCGAAACGTTGTCAATAAAGGATCACATTAAAATGCATGTGTGTTTATGTTTCCATTGTGTCGGTATTTTATACCATTTATTTTCATAGGGTCAAGGGTAGCTACAGGTTATCAGACGAACATACAGTGGAGTCGTCGAGGGTAGTCGAAGCCCAGAGGGTGAAAAGTGGAATGAATTGAAGTACTCAGCATGACGGCAAGGGAGAATTTTCTAACCTCATAAAAAATAAAATGCTCCTATTGGAGTTATCACATTGAAGGTGGACGACGGGGGAGGCTGCAACACACACACACAAGAACGTAGCTGCACTGTTCAATTAAACACAAGAACGTAGCTGCACTGTTACAACTAAACACAAGAACGTAGCTGCACCGAGTGAATATTTTCCACATGGTCTTCTCGACCGGATACGGGCCAAGTTCTCGAACGGTTCCTGAGAGGCAGACATAGATCAAGAATGGCACAAAGCATTGGTGTGGTGTGTGTGTGTTTGTAGAGGGATGGAGGTCTGAGGAACTGCGGCGTCAGTGTAGTAAACTAGAAGGAAAGTGAACTGACAGGTTAAGAATCTATTGTATTGTCCATAAACAGGCATGTAAGCATTCGTGGAGAAGAGGGGGGAAGGGGGGGAGGGAGAGAGATTAAGATTTTGCTGCAGAAGTGACTTCATTTATCGTGTACCCAAGTAGCAATGAAGGTTACAATTATAACCTTAATTTTTAAAGGGGGCGAACCGTGCAAGCCAGCGGAAGGCCTCGGTCAGATGACCAAAAGTTCCAGTTGTGGGTCAACGTATGACTAGGACCCGCGTCAGGAAACACTTGTCCTGTTTCGTGACGAATCTTACCTGACCTAACCTGTCATACAGCTGACTGATTACCTAAAGTATACCGGTATTTCGGGGGGTCAACGCCCCCGCGGCTCTGTCCATGACCAGGCCTAGTGGTGAATCAGGGTTTGATCAACCAGACTGTTACTGCTGGTCGCATGTAAATTATTACATTTAAATCCTACAGTGTACATGTGGGCAACTAAATGATTAACATCATTATTTTTAAAAGTAATATGAAACAAATATTAAATAACGGTATTTTATCATCATATCTACCTTTAAACTTTATCTCTCTTAGTAATAATAGTAGAATTATACACAAAATGTCAGGTAAATGAACACACATCAAACTGTAACATTATTGTGGCAATGTTTCGCTCTCCAGGAGCTGTTACGGCTTGACAAAGCCCTTGGAGAGCGAAACGTTGCTACAATAAAACGTCACATTAGTTGCATCTGTGTCCAGATTAATATTTTTTTCTGTACCTTAATCTCTACAATAAAGACAAAAGAAAACTCTGGGTGTAAACACACTGAAAGAAGTACACTCCTCAGTGTGTTAACAGCAGTGTATCAGCAGTTTCCTCCTTCAATTAACACTGAGATACAGAGTATGACTTTTGTAAGTACTGTGTCTAGGGAAGGAGTTCAGCTGGGTTACAGTTGGTGACTTTTGACGGAATGTAATATGTTATTACTTTAGATTCCTTCCTATTACAGGCCCAAGCAGCCGGAATGGATTATATATATATATATATATATATATATATATATATATATATATATATATATATATATATATATATATATATATATATATATATAATCTTTTCTTCTTTCAACGTACCGACCGTATCCCACCGAGGCAGGGTGGCCCAAAAGAAAAAAAGAAAGTTCCTCCTTTTAAATTTAGTAATATATACAGGAGAAGACGTTACTAGCCCCTTGCTCCCGGCATTTTAGTCTGCTCTTACGACACGCGTGACTTACGGAGGAAGAAGTCTGTTCCACTTCCCCCATGGATATATATATATATATATATATATATATATATATGTGTGTGTGTGTGTGTGTACTCACCTATTTGTGGTTGCAGGGGTCGAGTCACAGCTCCTGGCCCCGCCTCTTCGCTGACTGCTACTAGGTCCTCTCTCTCCCTGCCCCATGAGCTCTATCATACCTCGCCTTAAAACTATGTATGGTTCCTGCCTCCACTACATCACTTTCTAGGCTATTCCATGGCCTGACTACTCTATGACTGAAGAAATACTTCCTAACATCCCTTTGATTCATCTGAGTCTTCAACTTCCAATTGTGACCTATTGTGTCTGTGTCCCATCTCTGGAACATCCCGTCTTTGTCCACCTCGTCTATTCCGCGCAGTATTTTATATGTCGTTATCATGTCTCCCCTGACCCTCCTGTCCTCCAGTGTCGTCAGGCCGATTTCCCTCAACCTTTCTTCATAGGACAATCCCCGTAGCTCTGGGACTAGTCTTGTGTGTGTGTGTGTGTGTGTGTGTGTGTGTGTGTCGTGCGGAATAGGTAAAACCTGCGATTTTGGCTTAAACAGCAGCGCTCTTCTTGCCGAATAAGGCAAGCGAAAATTTGTGCATGCAATAACTTCATAAAAATAAATCTGAACCTAACCAAAAATATATATATATATATTTCATTCTGTTTGTTTATTATTAAATTATTGTAAACTTATCTAAAATATATTTAGTTGGATTAGGCTAAATTAAATTGAGCTTCTTATAATAAGGTTAGGTAAGTTTTCTACGGTTCTTTTGGTACAAAATTATTATTTTTTACATTAACATAAATGAAAAATATAAATCTTTAAACGTATAAGAGAAAATTTTAGAAAGCACTAAATTTTAAATGAGTTCTTGCTAGCTGATCAATTTTACCTATTCGGCACGACATTTATATATATATATATATATATATATATATATATATATATATATATATATATATATATATATATATCTATATATATATATATATATATATAAACACACACACACACACACAGGGATAACAAAGAAGGCACTACAATGGATCAGGAAATACTTGTCAGGAAGACAGCAGCGAGTCATGGTACGTGGCGAGGTGTCAGAGTGGGCACCTGTGACCAGCGGGGTCCCACCGGGGTCAGTCCTAGGACCAGTGCTGTTTCTGGTATTTGTGAACGACATGACGGAAGGAATAGACTCTGAGGTGTCCCTGTTTGCAGATGACGTGAAGTTGATGAGAAGAATTCACTCGATCGAAGACCAGGCAGAACTACAAAGGGATCTGGACAGGCTGCAGACCTGGTCCAGCAATTGGCTCCTGGAGTTCAATCCCACCAAGTGCAAAGTCATGAAGATTGGGGAAGGGCAAAAAAGACCGCAGATGGAGTACAGTCTAGGGGGCCAGAGACTACAAACCTCACTCAAGGAAAAAGATCTTGGGGTGAGTATAACACCATGCACATCTCCTGAAGCGCACATCAACCAAATAACTGCTGCAGCATATGGGCGCCTAGCAAACCTCAGAACATTCCGACATCTTAATAAGGAATCGTTCAGGACCCTGTACACCGTGTACGTTAGGCCCATATTGGAGCATGCGGCACCAGTTTGGAACCCACACCTAGCCAAGTACGTAAAGAGACTTGAGGTTTGCAACAAGACTAGTCCCAGAGCTAAGAGGTATGTCCTACGAGGAGAGGTTAAAGGAAATCGATCTGACGAGACTGGAGGACAGGAGAGATAGGGGGGGACATAATAACGACATACAAAATACCGAGAGAAATTGACAAGGTGGACAGAGACAGGATGTTCCAGAGATGGGACACAGCAACAAGGGGACACAGTTGGAAGTTGAAGACAGAGGAATCACAGGGATGTTAGGAAGTATTTCTTCAGCCACAAAGTAGTCAGGAAGTGAAATAGTTTGGGAAGCGATGTAGTGGAGGCAGGATCCATACATAGCTTTAAGCAGAGGTATAAAGCTCACGGATCAGGGAGAGTGACCTAGTAGCGACCAGTGAAGAGGCGGGGCCAGGAGCTAGGACTCGACCCCTACAACCTCAACTAGGTGAGTACAACTGAGTACACACACGTACACGCACGCGCACGCACGCACGCGCACACACACGCACACACACGCACACACACACACACACACAAATCGACATGTGCCTAGGACAAAATGGTAACTAACTAACACACACACACACACACACATACACGTACTCATATACAACAGGCCTAGTGTCTAATCGACATGTGCCTAGGACAAAATGGTAACTAACACACACACACTTGTTTTAATAAATCTTGTTCTGCCACTTGTGTTTTATGTCGTTCACAAAGAGCGAGGTGGGGAGGAAGAAGTAAGAAGGATGGAAGTGGGAAGGAGGAGGCTGAGGAAGAAGGGGTAGGCGAGCATGATGATGGTGGAAGAGGAAGAGGGAGGTAAGAGAGGGAGAGGGAAGTAGAGGAGGAAGAGAGAGAGACAGGTTGGAGAATAAACGGGGGAGCGGGAGAAAACCTCGCTCCTTCACTCGCACCTTCACTCGTACCTTCGCTCACACCTTCACTCGTACCTTCACTCGCATCCTCACTCGTACCTTCACTCGCACCTTCACTCGCATCTTCACTCGTACCTTCACTCGCATCTTCACTCGTACCTTCACTCGCATCTTCACTCGTACCTTCACTCGCATCTTCACTCGTACCTTCACTCGCATCTTCACTCGTACCTTCACTCGCATCTTCACTCGTACCTTCACTCGCATCTTCACTCGTACCTTCGCTCACACCTTCAAGTAACTTTCTATTGTATTCACGTTCGTTTACATTCTAGCAAATAACTTTCAACACTACGTTCTTTCCAGTCATACTTACACACACACACACATTATATATATATATATATATATATATATATATATATATATATATATATATATATATATATATATATATATATATATAATATATATAAAATACACATTTAAAGTCCTGTATGCACCAGTCGTATTCACCCCATGATACATAATACACATTTAAAACCCTGTGTGCACCTGTCACATATATTAACCTGCCGGCATTTATTAACAATAAATATATGCATTTATCTCTCTGTCAATAAGTATTGCTGGCTAATTTCTCTCATCACACACACCTTGGTCAGCCACCAGACACGTTGCCTCCCGCACAAGGCAGACGACCCACCAGACTCTACCTGCCGTGGCCAAGTTATCTATCTCCCAGGTTTCCAAGGGAAGTCACCCCTGGTGTGAACCAATCATTTAACCTCACCAGCCCAGCGGGCGATCTATTCTTGACCCCGTGGCATGCACATCACACAACAGCTGTCGCCCTCTCTTCTGTCTCGGAGATATAACTCAACACAGAGAGCTATTTCAGTTCGAGGGTCTGAATATAATATTAAAATGTGAGCAGGCAGCAGCCATCCAGGGTGAGCAGACAGCAACCATCCAGGAAGGTGTTGCCCTTCTGACATATGAGGGTGAAACGTAGGTAACAATCCAGGGAGGTACTACCATCCTGTCACACGAACAGGCAGGACTATAGTTCGTGCCTCTCTCTTATCAACAGGTAAACTGAAAGGAAAATCTTACAAATATCCACCTTCCAGCTCCATCCCCAAACATCTTACTGCTTGGTGATTTCAACCTAAGGCATACAAAATGGAAGAATGTAGCAAATAATGTTATAGCTGAAACAATCCCCGGAGGTAGCGCAGATGAAAGGTCACACACACATGAGCTACTAAGTCTCTGCGAAAAACACACCTTAAGCCAGCAGATAGTGGAGCCAACAAGACTAGAAAACACACTTGACCTTATCTTCACAAATAATGAGGACCTGATAAGAGACATAAGAATATCAAAAACAACTAATTCCGATCACAATCTAATCGAAGTCCAGACGTACATGCATAGGGGTCCTGAACAGCAGAATGCATGTACCTGTGAAGGTGTCTTCACAAAATACAATTTCAACAACAAGAACATCAACTGGGACCAGGTAAACCATGTCCTAAACGAAACATGTTGGGAAGATGTCTTAAATGACATGGATCCAAACCAGTGAATTGAAAGGATCAACTTCCTGGTAGCCGAAGCATGTTCTAGGCATATTCCCCTAAGAAAGAAGAAGAGCAGGAGTAAACTGGAGAGAAAAAGACGCTCCCTCTACAGAAGACGACGAAGAGTCACTGAGCTCCTCAGGAGTGCTAGAATATCTGATACACGAAAGGAGGCGCTGGCCAGGGAAGTGGAAACTATCGAACTTAAGCTAAATGACTCTTACAGGAACCAGGAGAGGCAGGAGGAGCTTAAAGCTATTAGTGAAATTGAAAGAAATTCAAAATATTTCTTTTCATATGCCAAAAACAAGGCAAATACCACATCTAGTATCGGGCCCTTACTCAGACAGGATAGGACTTACACAGATGACAACAAGGAAATGAGTGAAATATTGAAATCCCAGTACGACTCTGTGTTTAGTGAACCACTAATCGGTCTGAGGATCGACGACCCAAATGATTTCTTCATGAATGAGCCTCAAAACTCCATAAATGTATGCCAGATTTCCGACATTACCCTAACTCCGATAGATTTCGAAAAAGCCATTGACAACATGCCTATGCACTCAGCCCCGGGCCCAGACTCGTGGAACTCTGTTTTCATTAAGAACTGCAAGAAACCCCTCTCGCGTGCCCTGAGTACACTATGAAGGAGGAGCTTGGACATGGGTGAAATTCCACAGTCACTTAAAACAACGGATATAGCCCCACTCCATAAAGGTGGCAGCAAAGCATTAGCTAAGAACTATAGACCAATAGCTCTGACGTCCCACATCATAAAAATCTTTGAAAGAGTGCTAAGAAACAGGATTGCAAATCACCTGGATTCCCAAAATCTGCACAATCCAGGGCAACATGGGTTCAGGGCAGGTCGCTCCTGCCTCTCACAACTACTGGATCACTATGACATGGCCTTGGATGCACTGGAAGAAAATCAGAATGCAGATGTAATATACACAGACTTTGCAAAAGCATTTGACAAATGCGATCATGGCGTAATAGCCCATAAAATACGTGCTAAAGGAATAACTGGGAAAGTGGGGAGATGGATCTTCAACTTCCTAACAAATCGAACACAAAGAGTAGTGGTCAACAGAGTTAAATCGGAGGCTGCCATAGTGAAGAGCTCTGTTCCACAAGGCACAGTACTCGCCCCCATCTTATTCCTTATCCTCATATCAGACATAAACAGAGATATACACCACAGCACCGTATCATCCTTTGCGGATGATACTAGGATCTGCATGAGGCTGTCATCTGCTGAGGACGCGGTTAACCTCCAAAGTTTTCCAGTGGGCAACGGTAAACAATATGATGTTCAATGAGGACAAATTCCAACTACTCCGTTATGGAAAACTGGAGGAGATAATAACTAGAACAGAGTATACTACTGACTCCGGCCATACAATAGAGCGGAAAAATAATGTAAGGGACCTGGGAGTAGTAATGTTTGAGGATCTCACTTTCAAGGATCACAACAGTGCCACGATCGCACGTGCAAAGAAAATGATAGGATGGATAATGAGAACTTTCAAAACGAGAGATGCCAAGCCCATGATGATCCTTTTCAAATCACTTGTTCTCTCTAGGCTGGAATACTGTTGTACACTAACATCTCCATTCAAAGCAGGTGAAATCGCAGATCTAGAGAGTGTACAGAGATCCTTTACTGCACGTATAAGTTCAGTCAAGCACCTTAACTACTGGGAACGCTTGGAAGCACTTGACTTGTACTCGTTGGAACGCAGGGGGGAGAGATATATCATAATCTACACTTGGAAAATCTTGGAAGGAATGGTCCCAAATCTGCACACAGAAATCACTCCCTACGAAAGTAAAAGACTGGGCAGGCGATGCAAAATGCCCCCAATAAAAAGTAGGGGCGCCATTGGTACACTAAGGGAAAACACCATAAGTGTCCGGGGCCCAAAACTGTTCAACAGCCTCCCATCAAGCATTAGGGGAATTGCCAATAAACCCCTGGCTGCCTTCAAGAGAGAGCTGGACAGATACCTAAAGTCAGTGCCGGATCAGCCGGGCTGTGGCTCGTACGTCGGACTGCGTGCGGCCAGCAGTAACAGCCTAGTTGATCAGGCCCTGATCCATCGGGAGGCCTGGTCATGGACCGGGCCGCGGGGGCGTTGATTCCCGGAATAACCTCCAGGTAACATTCACAATACGTTTAACTTCCCTGTCTTGCGTTTCTCAATAGTTGTTAATCTTGCAATGTTTACGTTCCAATTTAAGAAACCTGTTTTGAGTTCGGGCCCCGAGGGGGGAGGGGGCGACGATCCCCAAAAACTAATAAACGTTAAGATACAGATACCGCATAATCACAGCCTATGAGCGGCAGCCAAACCATTACAAAGTTACATAATGAGTTGAAAGATTCGACCCCCAACATTCTCTTAGTTTAGCACTTTACATTAGCATTAAATTATTCACAAGAATAATGGGTTGAGTTACAGTAATAATAAACAGTTTACAAGAATAACGTGATGAGTTACAGTAGTAATAAATTATTTACAAGAATAATGGAATGGGTTGCAATAGTAATAAATTGAATACATAGTGCATTATATGGAATGTCTAGTAAAATAATCGGACTGTAGTTGCGCCAAGACGTGTGTTTTCCGTTGTGTATCAACATCCGTGGTCACAGACTAGCTGACACTTTACCAGAAGATATCACAAGCACACCCGGAACAAGTCTTCAGATGGAAACTGGACAATTTCCTTCACCAAGTGCTGCATCAACCAGGCTGTGATGGATGTGTGGGCCAGCGGGCCGTCAGCAGCAACAGCCTGGTTGACCAAGCAAGCACCAGACAAGCATGGCCCAGGGCCGGGCTGCGGGATTAAGGAAACTCTGAAAACTTACCTAAGGTCAGTAGTACTGTCGTTGTTCACTCTTGCATCTTAGTTTAAACCCGCGTCGTTTCTTCCACTCTTAGTTCCAAGCAAGTGGAAACATCCTTCCCTTCCTTACATCATAACTCATTGACTTTCATTCCCCAGGCGCTGCACGATCCCTTGCGGATTTAGCGATTTTTCCATGAATTTAATAATCCTTTCTTTCTTAGCGTGAGGTGTGACGAAATTTCTCTCTCCACTACACATTTATCTTGTTAAAATCACGCCACGCTCATATACAGTTGTCACTCAGCAAGATTTATTCAATAATGTTTTGTAAGGTGGCGCTCGTGTACGACCTTTACCGAGACCTTTATCAGTCAAGGTGTGTTGCTGTGGCCCCATGTATCATAGTTATCACCGTCCTCCAGTCTTAGTGTTGCAGGTAATACATTACACTCTCCCACCACCACTGATAACATTTAAAGGTCAGCAGCCTGTGTGCATCACACACACACACACACACACACACACACACACACACACACACACACACACACACACACACACACACACACACGCGCGCGCGCGCGCGCGGTACTATGAAGCTCTTGGAGCAGGGAGTTGGCCTAGAAACGACCAAAACAGGTGAAGCCAAGAGCTACGGATCGAACCCTGAAACCACAAAGAGATAAGTACACACACACACCTAACCAAGCACGTAAAGAAACTAGAGAAAGTGTAAAGGTTTGCAACAAGACTAGTCCCAGAGCTGAGGGGTATGCTCTACGAAGAGAGGTTAAGGGAAATCGACCTGACGACACTGGAGGACAGGAAAGATAGGGGAAGACATGATAACGACATATAAAGTACCGAGAGGAATTGACAGGATGGACAAAGACAGGATGTTCCAGAGATGGGACACAGCAACAAGAGGACACAGTTGGAAGTTGAAGACACAGATGAATCACAGGGATGTTAGGAAGTTATTTCTTCAGTCACAGAGCAGTCAGGAAGTGGAATAGTTTGGGAAGCGCTGTAGTGGAGGCAGGATCCATACACAGCTTTAAGCTTAGGTATGATAAAGCTCATGGTTCAGGGAGAGTGACCCAGTAGCGACCAGTGAAGAAGCGGGGCCAGGAGCTATGAATCGACCCCTGCAACCAAAACTAGGTGAGTACACACACACACACACACACACACACTAACACACACACTAACGCACACACACATACACACACACACACACAAACACACACACACACACACACACACACTGAAATTAGAAAACGTCGAGATATAAAACAATGTTGATGCTGGATATGAAAAACATTCAAGTTATCAAGAAAGAGTACACGGACTGAAGCTCCCGACGCTAGTACCTACACTGAAAGAAAACACTTGATCGTAACATGTAATACACTCAAAGTCGACAAGACAGACAGAAACAAGACTTAATATGAGAGGAAGGAAGGAAGGAAGGTTTTCAAATTTTGAGAAACGTCTTGTTGTAGTAGATCAGCCAGTAATCTTTGCACTAAAAATAAACATAACATACACGTGAGAACATGCAAGGTAAAGCAACACAAATTAAAGCTACTAACATGAACAAAACGCATAACATAAATACTATTACAGCAAGTTACAAGAACCCACAATCAGTTGAGAAACCCCATTATACAGCCATAGCTTAAAGACTTACCACGAGGTACCATGAGGTCTCTACACCCGGTATTTATAAAAACCACACTGTGACAAGGTCCAAGCCGTGGGTAAACAGTTGTATATGAATGGTATTATAATACCGACAAGATGAAGAATTAAAGACATGTGCAACATCTGGGTATCGTTATTTACAGGCGTTTCGCCATCCAGTGGCTTTATCAATACAAGGACATAATATGAAGAATGTAGAACTGTATACAGAAGATGAGGTATCAGTCCCTCAGCCCTGGAGACGGTGAAGAACACCGAAGTCTTGAAGAATCTGAAGCACAGGCTGTGCCTGTGCTTCAGAGGAAAGCTCAGCACATTCACGTCCTGTCGAACCTTGTACAACATACTATTCATCTGCAGGACCCACCAAACCCACTACTCCCCACGAACTTATCTGAGTATGTGACCCATGCAGCCACTGTTATGAAAAAATCTGCTAAGAGAAAGTTTATTCCTTGGGTAGCACTGAATATGGGTTGGGCAAATATTTTTATTAGCGGGTTAGGGTCTGAGAAGGACTTACCTAGTATGGACCAGTAGGGATGCTACAGTGTTCCTCTTTTATGTTCTAAAAAAAAAAGCTTTCGTCTCAACATCTGCCCGTTCATATCCTGGAACTCTAACATGGCCAGGGATCAACAGAATCCTACGTTTCCTCATTAAGGATACCCAAGTGTTGTATATGTGTCTAATTTATCAACTTGGCGGTTCCCTGAACCGTTCAGCTACACTACGTTCTTATGCCTGGCGTAGAGACGGCTTATCACTCCTGGACCATCTGGACGCGTGAGAAGAAGGGAGAGCAAGGAATCACTTAGGAAATGCGTACCCAAGAGACTGACAGAAATATCAAGAACACACGTACAGCGGATAAAAAATGGAACACACTGCAGAGCAACATAGTAGAAAAAGTAACAACTCAAACCAAGGTAGAGCAAATACCATGCAAGCCAATTTATCACTCAAAGGCGGGCCCAAGAGCTAGAGCTCGAATACAGGCATACTCAACAAAATAAATCGAACTTAGCAGTTAAACACACACACACACACACACAGTGGACCTAGCAGCGACTAGCGAAGAGGGGGGCTAGGAGCTGTGACTCGACCCCTGCAACCACAAATAAGTGAGCACTCACACACAATTTAGCTTCATCTAGCAATAGTTAAGAGTTTTCTTAGAATAACTTATGACAAGGAGTGTGTTTATGGTGATATTCATAACACTGTGTGTTTAGCAGCGTAATTACTCCCACTACACTGTCATGAATACTCACACCAATTATTAGTGACAATGTACTCTTGCATGACCCTTAGTGACAATGTACTCTTGTATGACCCTTAGTGGCAATGTACTCTTGTATGACCCTTAGTGACAATGTACTCTTGTATGACCCTTAGTGACAATGTACTCTTGTATGACCCTTAGTGACAATGTACTTTTGTATGACCCTTAGTGGCAATGTACTCTTGTATGACCCTTAGTGACAATGTACTCTTGTATGACCCTTAGTGACAATGTACTCTTGTATGACCCTTAGTGACAATGTACTCTTGTATGACCCTTAGTGACAATGTACTCTTGCATGACCCTTAGTGACAATGTACTTTTGTATGACCCTTAGTGGCAATGTACTCTTGTATGACCCTTAGTGACAATGCACTCTTGTATGACTCTTAGTGACAATGTACTCTTGTACGACCCTTAGTGACAATGTACTCTTGTATGACTCTTAGTGACAATGTACTCTTGTACGACCCTTAGTGACAATGTACTCTTGTATGACTCTTAGTGACAATGTACTCTTGTACGACCCTTAGTGACAATGTACTCTTGTATGACTCTTAGTGACAATGTACTCTTGTACGACCCTTAGTGACAATGTACTCTTGTATGACTCTTAGTGACAATGTACTCTTGTATGACTCTTAGTGACAATGTACTCTTGTATGACTCTTAGTGACAATGTACTCTTGTACGACCCTTAGTGACAATGTACTCTTGTATGACCCTTAGTGACAATGTACTCTTGTATGACTCTTAGTGGCAATGTACTCTTGTATGACCCTTAGTGACAATGCACTCTTGTATGACTCTTAGTGACAATGTACTCTTGTACGACCCTTAGTGACAATGTACTCTTGTATGACTCTTAGTGACAATGTACTCTTGTATGACTCTTAGTGACAATGTACTCTTGTATGACTCTTAGTGACAATGTACTCTTGTACGACCCTTAGTGACAATGTACTCTTGTATGACCCTTAGTGACAATGTACTCTTGTATGACTCTTAGTGACAATGTACTCTTGTATGACTCTTAGTGACAATGTACTCTTGTATGACTCTTAGTGACAATGTACTCTTGTATGACCCTTAGTGACAATGTACTCTTGTATGACTCTTAGTGACAATGTACTCTTGTATGACTCTTAGTGACAATGTACTCTTGTATGACTCTTAGTGACAATGTACTCTTGTATGACCCTTAGTGACAATGTACTCTTGTATGACCCTTAGTGACAATGTACTCTTGTATGACCCTTAGTGACAATGTACTCTTGTATGACTCTTAGTGACAATGTACTCTTGTATGACTCTTAGTGACAATGTACTCTTGTATGACTCTTAGTGACAATGTACTCTTGTATGACTCTTAGTGATAATGTACTCTTGTATGACCCTTAGTGACAATGTACTCTTGTATGACTCTTAGTGACAATGTACTCTTGTATGACTCTTAGTGACAATGTACTCTTGTATGACCCTTAGTGACAATGTACTCTTGTATGACTCTTAGTGACAATGTACTCTTGCATGACCCTTAGTGACAATGTACTCTTGTATGACCCCTAGTGACAATGTACTCTTGTATGACTCTTAGTGACAATGTAGTCTTGTATGACCCTTAGTGACAATGTACTCTTGTATAACTCTTAGTGACAATGTACTCTTGTATGACTCTTAGTGACAATGTACTCTTGTATGACTCTTAGTGACAATGTACTCTTGTATGACTCTTAGTGACAATGTACTCTTGTATGACTCTTAGTCACAATGTACTCTTGTATGACTCTTAGTCACAATGTACTCTTGTATGACTCTTAGTGACAATGTGCTCTTGTATGACTCTTAGTGACAATGTACTCTTTTATGACTCTTAGTGACAATGTACTCTTGTATGACCCTTAGTGACAATGTACTCTTGTATGACCCTTAGTGACAATGTATTCTTGTATGACCCTTAGTGACAATGTACTCTTGTATGACTCTTAGTGACAATGTACTCTTGTATGACTTAGTGACAATGTACTCTTGTATGACTCTTAGTGACAATGTACTCTTGTATGACCCTTAGTGACAGAGCACTCTTACGCCAACACTTAACTCATAACTAATTTAAATGCGTAACATACACATCAGGATTGTCATATATGCCAACAACTAATGGCGCCTATTAATCTAACGGAGGGTAAATGTACCCTGATATAGGTCTCCACGCTGTGTTTACAACCAGGCTTCTTCCTCAGCTGTGTTTACAACCAGGCTCCTTCCCCAGCTGTGTTTACAACCAAGCTCCTTCCCCAGCTGTGAGGTCTCCACGCTGTGTTTACAACCAGGCTCCTTCCCCAGCTGTGTTTACAACCAAGCTCCTTCCCCAGCTGTGAGGTCTCCACGCTGTGTTTACAACCATGCTTCTTCCTCAGCTGTGTTTACAACCAGGCTCCTTCTCCAGCTGTGTTTACAACCAGGCTCCTTCCCAGCTGTGAGGTCTCCACGCTGTGTTTACAACCAGGCTTCTTCCTCAGCTGTGTTTACAACCAGGCTCCTTCCCCAGCTGTGTTTACAACCAAGCTCCTTCCCCAGCTGTGAGGTCTCCACGCTGTGTTTACAACCAGGCTCCTTCCCCAGCTGTGTTTACAACCAAGCTCCTTCCCCAGCTGTGAGGTCTCCATGCTGTGTTTACAACCATGCTTCTTCCTCAGCTGTGTTTACAACCAGGCTCCTTCTCCAGCTGTGTTTACAACCAGGCTCCTTCCCAGCTGTGAGGTCTCCACGCTGTGTTTACAACCAGGCTTCTTCCTCAGCTGTGTTTACAACCAGGCTCCTTCCCCAGCTGTGTTTACAACCAAGCTCCTTCCCAGCTGTGAGGTCTCCACGCTGTGTTTACAACCAGGCTCCTTCCCAGCTGTGAGGTCTCCACGCTGTGTTTACAACCAGGCTCCTTCCCAGCTGTGAGGTCTCCACGCTGTGTTTACAACCAGGCTCCTTCCCAGCTGTGAGGTCTCCACGCTGTGTTTACAACCAGGCTCCTTCCCAGCTGTGAGGTCTCCACGCTGTGTTTACAACCAGGCTCCTTCCCAGCTGTGAGGTCTCCACGCTGTGTTTACAACCAGGCTCCTTCCCAGATGTGAGGTCTCCACGCTGTGTTTACAACCAGGCTCCTTCCCAGCTGTGAGGTCTCCACGCTGTGTTTACAACCAGGCTCCTTCCCAGCTGTGAGGTCTCCACACTGTGTTTACAACCAGGTTCTTTCCCAGCTGTGAGGTCTCCACGCTGTGTTTACATCCAGGCTCCTTCCCAGCTGTGAGGTCTCCACGCTGTGTTTACAACCAGGCTCCTTCCCAGCTGTGAGGTCTCCACGCTGTTTACAACCAGGCTCCTTCCCAGCTGTGAGGTCTCCACGCTGTGTTTACAACCAGGCTCCTTCCCAGCTGTGAGGTCTCCACGCTGTGTTTACAACCAGGCTCCTTCCCAGCTGTGAGGTCTCCACGCTGTGTTTACAAACAGGCTCCTTCCCAGCTGTGAGGTCTCCACGCTGTGTTTACAACCAGGCTCCTTCCCAGCTGTGAGGTCTCTACGCTGTGTTTACAACCAGGCTCCTTCCCAGCTGTGAGGTCTCCACGCTGTGTTTACAACCAGGCTCCTTCCCAGGTGTGAGGTCTCCACGCTGTGTTTACAACCAGGCTCCTTCCCAGCTGTGAGGTCTCCACGCTGTGTTTACAACCAGGCTCCTTCCCAGCTGTGAGGTCTCCACGCTGTGTTTACAACCAGGCTCCTTCCCAGCTGTGAGGTCTCCACGCTGTGTTTACAACCAGGCTCCTTCCCAGCTGTGAGGTCTCCACGCTGTGTTTACAACCAGGGCTCCTTCCCAGCTGTGAGGTCTCCACGCTGTGTTTACAACCAGGCTCCTTCCCAGCTGTGAGGTCTCCACACTGTGTTTACAACCAGGCTCCTTCCCAGCTGTGAGGTCTCCACGCTGTGTTTACAACCAGGCTCCTTCCCAGCTGGGAGGTCTCCACGCTGTGTTTAGGCTCCTTCCCAGCTGTGAGGTCTCCACGCTGTGTTTACAACCAGGCTCCTTCCCAGCTGTGAGGTCTCCACGCTGTGTTTACAACCAGGCTCCTTCCCAGCTGTGAGGTCTCCACGCTGTGTTTACAACCAGGCTCCTTCCCAGCTGTGAGATCTCCACGCTGTGTTTACAACCAGGCTCCTTCCCAGCTGTGAGGTCTCCACGCTGTGTTTACAACTAGGCTCCTTCCCAGCTGTGAGGTCTCCACGCTGTGTTTACAACTAGGCTCCTTCCCAGCTGTGAGGTCTCCACGCTGTGTTTACAACCAGGCTCCTTCCCAGCTGTGAGGTCTCCACGCTGTGTTTACAACCAGGCTCCTTCCTCAGCTGTGAGGTCTCCACGCTGTGTTTACAACCAGGCTCCTTCCCAGCTGTGAGGTCTCCACGCTGTGTTTACAACCAGGCTCCTTCCCAGCTGTGAGGTCTCCACGCTGTGTTTACAACCAGGCTCCTTCCTCAGCTGTGAGGTCTCCACGCTGTGTTTACAACCAGGCTCCTTCCCAGCTGTGAGGTCTCCACGCTGTGTTTACAACCAGGCTCCTTCCCAGCTGTGAGGTCTCCACGCTGTGTTTACAACAGGCTCCTTCCCAGCTGTGAGGTCTCCACGCTGTGTTTACAACCAGGCTTCTTCCTCAGCTGTGTTTACAACCAGGCTCCTTCCCAGCTGTGAGGTCTCCACACTGTGTTTACAACCAGGCTCCTTCCTCAGCTGTGAGTATTTACTGTTATAGCATTTTGATAATTATTTAATTGCTGTTAACAGACTTACAAAGCACCGCCCAACCTTTCCTAACCTAACAAGAGTTTAACTTAACCAACCCATCCTATTCTATTATAACCTATCCTGTTCTATCCTAATATAATAGCCCAGCTTATCCTATCCTAGCCTAACGTAACCAAAGAGCCCAACCTATCCCTAACACAACCCAGCCTGTCCGATCCTACTCTAACCCTGTCATACCGGGGTTAAGGATTGTGAGGCTTAACTGATCCCGGCCGAATTACTCTGCAAACACCGCTTAAGCAAATCAAGTATTTCCACCACTTAAACACTTGCAGTAAGAGATAATAAAAAACTTCGTCAGCTCTGAGCAAGGGATATTTTCTTACCATTAAATATCTAAGAAATATAATTAGGTAAAATATTTTTTAGTGAGAATTCCACAACGCACTCTGAGAGAATACTTTTTTAGTATTACTAGTATTTAATTAGAAGCGCATTATCAGTGATATCTAAAAACTAGGATATTATGAGGTTAACTTAGCATAACTTAGGAAAACAGAGATTTGTTGATTTTTCTGTAAGAAGATTGTGGGTATAAAGCTTGGTAATAGATTCCGACAAATTGGTTTAGAAAGAAACGTGAGCAAACACTAGGACATATTTATTAGAAAACGTTTCG
This sequence comes from Cherax quadricarinatus, assembly GCF_038502225.1. Classification (NCBI taxonomy): domain Eukaryota; kingdom Metazoa; phylum Arthropoda; class Malacostraca; order Decapoda; family Parastacidae; genus Cherax; species Cherax quadricarinatus. The sequence goes on from NC_091344.1 coordinate 15,304,210, forward strand.
GTCCTAGGACCTTGATCACTAACATACAGAGGTTAAAAAGACAGTATGTATAGGCGGAGAGTGAGGTGTAAGTGACACATGGTGACCTGAAGACTGCCTTGAGACGGGTAGTACAAGGACAGGTAGACATTGTATACCTGTCCTCATGTTACCTGTCCCATGCTACCCATCTCACGGCATTCTTCAGGTCACCATGTGTCACTCACACCTCACTCTCCGTCTATATATACTGTCTTTTTAACCTCTACATGTTAGTGATCAAGGTCCAGTACCGAAACGTTTTCTAATAAATATGGTCCTAGTGTTTGTTCGCCTGTCTTTCCAAACCGAAGACTGGGGTATTCGGATCTTTAAAGAGGGAGAAATACTCTTACAGAGTTAGTTTGAAACTTCTCCGTCACTTCAGGGAGGCCTTCCAAGGTTCAGTGTCATCTACACTTCAGCTACAACTTCCGTTACAAGGACAAACCTCTCAGAGGTCTGGTCTCCAACACACTCTGGCCTCTTCTCCCAGAAAGATGCGACCAACACACTTTATCCCAGAAGTTCTTAACCGGGGGTACCCATACTTTTTGGAGGCATGTAAGCCAAATAATGAGGGTATGGGATTTGATCTCTGAGCAGTTAAAAAAAAAATTGTTTGGATTAGAATAAACTATCAGTTGTTTTGTTCCTAGTTATCCATATATAAAACAAAACCAAACTACTGACATCTTTTGAAGTCATACTGGTACCTGACAGGACTGGTGGTGATTTCCATAGTCTGGTAAGGGGGTATGGAGGCATATTGGACAATCCATTGAGGGTCTGTAATCGTAAAAATGGTTAAGTACTCCCTGCTCTAGTCCATCCCTCCCCAGCTCTGAACGAACATTCGTACACTTGTCATCCCCAGATGAACAAGAGGATAACCTCACATCCCCTTTTTCTCCCCACAAAAAAAAAAAAAATAGCTGAACTAGGTAATTTATGATTATCCTCAAGTGTTTTTAAGCTGGACACTTGAGTCGATCTACTAGCTGCTGCCGGGACACTCCATCTTGTCTGTGCTGCAGAAGGTAAATCTGGTGTTAAGGAATGTACAACAGTAGCTGAGCGGGTGAGGGCACGGCACGACTGACTGTACGTTCATTAAGTACCGTACGTATATCCAGGCAAGCGTGACAGGAAAGACACCAGGGCCAGGTCACGGAGAGGGAGGTGTGAGTAGGTCACAGGTAAGCCAGTGAATGAAGGATAACCCAGGGTAGCGTGTATTCAGCTGCAGGTCAGCAAGGAAGTGGGGATGGGGGGTTAGGGTGGAGGTCACATTACTAAGTTCACAGAAAGCGTGGCTTAGCAAGAAATTTAAATGTTACTGGAAACATGGTTACCTATCTACCTGGAGTATACCAGGAGGGTGTTCCGGGGGTCAACGCCCCAGCGGCCCGGTCTATGGCCAGGCCTCGCGGTGGATCAGGACCTGATCAACCAGGCTATTACTACCGGCCTCAAGCAATCCAACGTACAAACCACAGCCCGTTTGGTCAGGTACTGACTTTAGGCATCCGTCCAGCTCCCTCTTGAAAACAGCTGTTTTAACTTACAAAATTGCAATAACAGGATTGCATGCAAATCACAGAATCTGAATCTGTGGGTACTCAACCCCAAGGCACTACACATACATAAGCGTACAATGTATTCCTAAAATACTCGATCTTATTGGTACCTGGCACTGTTATGCCTGCGGCACTAAGTGTCTCCTGTTTACCTATCTCATTCTTGGCAAGAACGTTTCACCGAACGTATCTGCTGGAACCTTCTACTCATTTCTACAACACTGCAAGTCCCTGATGATGTGCTGATTACAACACGAAAGGCCTAGAGCTATCATTCGACTCTCCCCGTGGTTGTTTTGCATCTTGTATCGCTTGTTTGCCATTATTGCATGAACGTACAAATTAAACCAGAAAGCAGAAACAAAAAAATCAAAATATCACTGAGAATAATTCATCAGGCAATAAGCCTTGAAAATCTCAGCCTAGAAAATTCTAAACATCAAATAAATATTGCTAAACTTTGAACTTTAGAAGGAGTCCAATGAATATGTAAATTTCAATCTCACTTTTTTTTTACATTTTCAAAATAAAGTTTTCACTAATATTCCATTTATTCAGTTTCTTCTTCCCCCAGTAAGATTTTTTCTAATTGAAAAGCAAACAGGATTATCTAAGCTGTCAGATAAACAGGCTTCTCTTGGCTGTCAGATAAACAGGCTTTTCTAAGCTGTCAGATAAACAGGCTTCTTTTGGCTGTCAGATAAACAGGCTTTTCTAAGCTGTCAGATAAACAGGCTTCTCTTGGCTGTCAGATAAACAGGCTTTTCTAAGCTGTCAGATAAACAGGCTTCTCTTGGCTGTCAGATAAACAGGCTTTTCTAAGCTGTCAGATAAACAGGCTTCTCTTGGCTGTCAGATAAACAGGCTTTTCTAAGCTGTCAGATAAACAGGCTTTTCTAAGCTATCAGATAAACAGGCTTCTCTTGGCTGTCAGATAAACAGGCTTTTCTAAGCTGTCTAAAAGCTGTCAGATAAACAGGTTTTTCTAAGCTGTCAGATAAACAGGCTTTTCTAAGCTGTCAGATAAACAGGCTTTTCTAAGCTGTCAGATAAACAGGCTTTTCTAAGCTGTCAGATAAACAGGCTTCTCTTGGCTGTCAGATAAACAGGCTTTTCTTGGCTGTCAGATAAACAGGCTTTTCTAAGCTGTCAGATAAACAGGCTTCTCTAAGCTATCAGATAAACAGGCTTCTCTTGGCTGTCAGATAAACAGGCTTTTCTAAGCTGTCAGATAAACAGGCTTCTCTTGGCTGTCAGATAAACAGGTTTTTCTAAGCTGTCAGATAAACAGGCTTTTCTAAGCTGTCAGATAAACAGGCTTTTCTAAGCTGTCAGATAAACGGGCTTCTCTTGGCTGTCAGATAAACAGGCTTTTCTAAGCTGTCAGATAAACAGGCTTCTCTTGGCTGTCAGATAAACATTCTTTTCTAAGCTGTCAGATAAACAGGCTTTTCTAAGCTATCAGATAAACAGGCTTCTCTTGGCTGTCAGATAAACAGGCTTTTCTAAGCTGTCAGATAAACAGGCTTCTCTTGGCTGTCAGATAAACAGGTTTTTCTAAGCTGTCAGATAAACAGGCTTTTCTAAGCTGTCAGATAAACAGGCTTTTCTAAGCTGTCAGATAAACGGGCTTCTCTTGGCTGTCAGATAAACAGGCTTTTATAAGCTGTCAGATAAACAGGCTTCTCTTGGCTGTCAGATAAACAGGCTTTTCTAAGCTGTCAGGTAAACAGGCTTTTCTAAGCTGTCAGATAAACAGGCTTCTCTTGGCTGTCAGATAAACAGGCTTTTCTAAGCTGTCAGATAAACAGGCTTTTCTAAGCTATCAGATAAACAGGCTTCTCTTGGCTGTCAGATAAACAAGCTTTTCTAAGCTGTCAGATAAACAGGCTTCTCTTGGCTGTCAGATAAACAGGCTTCTCTAAGCTGTCAGATAAACAGGCTTCTCTTTGCTGTCAGATAAACAGGCTTCTCTTTGCTGTCAGACAAACAGGCTTCTCTTTGCTGTCAGATAAACAGGTTTCTCTTGGCTGTCAGATAAACAGGCTTCTCTTGGCTGTCAGATAATCAGGCTTCTCTTGGCTGTCAGATAAACAGGCTTCTCTTGGCTGTCAGACAAACAGGCTTCTCTTGGCTGTCAGATAAACAGGCTTCTCTTGGCTGTCAGATAAACAGGCTTCTCTTTGCTGTCAGATAAACAGGCTTCTCTTGGCTGTCAGATAAACAGGCTTCTCTTGGCTGTCAGATAAACAGGCTTCTCTTGGCTGTCAGATAAACAGGCTTCTCTTGGCTGTCAGATAAACAGGCTTCTCTTGGCTGTCAGATAAACAGGCTTCTCTTGGCTGTCAGATAAACAGGCTTCTCTTGGCTGTCAGATAAACAGGCTTCTCTTGGCTGTCAGATAAACAGGCTTGTCTATGTTTTAATACTTCTACAAAGAGACATGTAGCGTCGTCAACATCAGACTGTGCAGCTCGTCTTTTTAATCAGTCATTATTTTAGTGTTGTAAAGAGAGTCAGATGGAAGACTGCTGTGAGCATCCTAAACAATATAAACCTGTTTATCTCATTTTCCTTATATTTGGATCTTCCAGTTGTGGTGTGTTATAACTGCATAGTTCTTTATGGAGAGAGCACAACCTAAGTGGATACTTTTTATAAAGGACAGTCTAACCTAACATAACCTAGCCTAATTTAACCTAATATAACATAGCCGAGAAGTTTGCTGCAATCCGTGAGTGATAAATCCACATAAATTCTTATGAGATGCAAGATGACGGGTTGACGAGTGCTGTTAATAGTGGGCCAGGGACAGGTGCTGTCCCTGTTCACCTAGCTGTCAGTAGGTAGTGGACTGGTGTGGGTCGCATCCTGGGGGACGAGACTGAAGGACCATCAATGGAAATAAGACAATCCTCGATGACGCACTGTCTTACCTGGGTTATCCTGGGTGGCTAACCCTCCGGGGTTAAAAAATCCCAAGAAATTTTAATCTTATCTTAAAGTACCGTTGCAACAAAGGTGAGGCAGAAGACAGGTTCGTGAGGAGGGAGGGGGAAGGGTGGGTTAGGCAGCACATCCCCGTTGACGTTGAACCTCGATGTTCACAACCTCAACTCCAGAGTCCTCTCTCAAACCTTACTAGAAGTGGGTTACCGAGAGACTGATCTAACCCTCATTTCTCCCAGCCTAACCCAGCCCAACTTTTCCTATCATAACCCAACCCAGTTAAACCAAAATCAAGAGAAAATAAAATTTGTATGCTTACGAGAGAAAAATACGGCGAGGGAGGGAGGGAGAGAGAGGGAGGGAGAGAGGAAGAGGGAGGAAGAGGGAGGGAGAGGGATGGAGAGAGAGAGAGAGAGAGAGAGAGAGAGAGAGAGAGAGAGAGAGAGAGAGAGAGAGAGAGAGAGAGAGAGAGAGAGAGAGAGAGACAGAGAGAGAGAGAGAGAGAGACAGACAGAGAGAGAGAGAGAGAGAGACAGACAGAGAGACAGACAGAGAGTGAGAAATTTGACTCTAAACTGACCATGAAGAACCATGTTGTAAATCTTGCAAACAAGGCAGCCAGGAAGCTTACAGCACTTCTACGTATCTCACATCTGCCTGACAATAGGGGTTGCAAGATTTTTTATGAGGCACAGGTACGCTCACACCTTGAATATGCTCCACTTTCTTGGTTTGCCTGCCCCCCCCCCTCTCATCTGCGACTGCTTGACAGAGTCAAGAACAGAGCAAGACGTCTCATCTCTCGCCTGGACCCATCCTTGATAGATCTGCCGTTTCAGCAGAGCCTTCAACACAGGAGGCATGTGGGTGGCCTTACTGTTATGTACAACACTTGGATCCACTTCGAGGACAGCGAGAAGCAAGCTTCTATACCACTATACGGGCAGAAAACAGCAACTTCACTCTGGCTGTACCCTTCTCCAGAACATCACTTCATCTGAGATCATTTATACCCAGGATGACTCGAGTATGGAACACATTCGTACAGCATTATGATGTCAACGATACAAAAGTCAGTTGATCAAATGAAAATGCTGGCCGACAGATGGCTCCAACTTAATCCTGTTCCCTACTTGTATGTTTTATAACAATAAAAATGCTTTCAAATGAGCTGATGTAGGTAACAGCTCTGAGTTTGTCAATAAAGTTAGGAATCCTTAACCTGTAAATAGTTTGTCAATAAAGCTAGGGATCCTTAACCTAACCTTGTCAAACCCTGTGTAAAAGAAAAAAAACAGAGAGGAGAAGAGAGGGAGAGGGAGTGGGAGAGGGAGAGTGGAGGGAGAGAGGGGGAGGGGGGAAGAAGAGGGGCAGGGAGAGGGGGAGAGAAGGGGCAGGGAGAGGGGGAGAGAAGGGGCAGGGAGAGGGGGAGAGAAGGGGCAGGGAGAGGGGGAGAGAGAGGGAGTGGGAGAGAGAGGGAGAGAGGGAGGGAGAGGGGGAGAGAGAATTAATTAATCTATAAAAGGGCAGAGGAAATTATTTATAGAAGCACTAGGATGAGAAAGTGTAGAAACAGAGATGGAAAGTTCAGTAAACAAAGAGTGGGTGGGTTGTGGGTGGATTGTGGGCGGGTTGAGTAGGTTGTGGGTGGGTGGCAGACAGGAGGCTGGTGACACTGACTAGCTGGCAAGGTTCGACCTAGCAGGCCAGAGTTCGACCCCAAGACACATTGTCCCGCCTCAAGAGACAACACGTGTCACGTTATCCATTACGCCATGGACAATGTGTCGTGGGGTCAAACCCTGGCCTGCCACAGTTTGGTAAATGTTTCAATGCCACTTGCTTCGTGGTTTCATTGTTATATAGACTGCTTGTGGAAGCGGGTATCCAAACAGGAGGAGGCTGAAATTAATCCTTGAGCATACCACTGCCACGAGTGTCCTCGCAATATGAAACAAGCCTAGTTCGCTAGGCTCATGTTGTTTGTAGGATCGATGGCATAATGGATAAGGTGACACATACGTTGTGTTGTCTCTTGAGGCAGGACAACGTGTCGTGGGGTCGAACCCTGGCCTGTCGCAGTTTGGTGTATATATATATATATATATATATATATATATATATATATATATATATATATATATATATATATATATATATATATATATATATATATGTCGTGCCGAATAGGCAGAACTTGCGATCTTGGCTTAAATAGCAACGCTCATCTTGCCATATAGGACAAGCGAAAATTTGTGTATGCAATAATTTCGCCAAAATCATTCTGAACCTAACGAAAAAAATATATTTCATTGTGTTTGTTTAGTATTAAATTATTGTAAACGTATCTAAAATATATTTAGTTGGATTAGGCTAAAATAAATTGCGGTTATTATAATAAGGTTAGGTAAGTAACAAAAAGGCACAATACCGTGGCTGAAACGATACACAAATAACCCGCACATAAAAGAGAGAAGCTTACGACGACGTTTCGGTCCGTCTTGGCTACCCTTCCCATTTCATAGACTCTGCCCTCTCACGTGCTAAACGCAATTTCTTCTCTCCCAAACACTACTCCTGGGAACTCTTTCTATCCTCTGCCTTCCCTACATTTCCGGTCTTTCTAATCTCAACAATTCTCTCCGTCCCTTAGACATCAAGCTTACCTTCCGCCAGACTAACACTCTTCGCACTAATCTCGTTCATACCTCTCCTCCCTCTACAGATGTTCCTGGTGTCTACTCTATTTCTTGCTCCTCCTGTCCTCTTCAATACTTCGGAGAAACTGGTCGATCTCTTTCTGACAGACTTAGGGAGCACAAAAATAGTGTTAGGCTTGCCGACACTAACAATGCTCTTTTCTGTCACGTCAGAGATCATAGCCATCCTATTGACTGGTCTTCTGCTAAAACTGTCTTCCCTACTTCCAACTCGAACAGTCGCCGTTTAGTTGAATCCTCTCTAATACACAACTTTCCTTGTATGAACCTTAGCCCTGGCTTCGTCTGTGTAGATGCCTTCCTCTCCCACTACATTGTAAAATGCTCCAAACTTCAGAACACCCGTGACTTAACCTGAATCCTCATTTTTTCTTTCTTTTTCTTCTTCCTCTTCCCCTTTCCTCTTTCCTTTTCTCCTCTGGGTTGTCTTTCTCTCTCCTGTCTCGCGTTTATGTTCCTTCTTCATTTATTTTATTTCACCACTTCCCCTTTCACGCACCTCTGTGCGCTTGCTCTCCCTCTGTGGGCATCTAGCTCTCTTGCAGTGCTCCCCTTCCTTTGTTTTTGACTGGCTCGTCATCCTTATTTCCCACTTCTACCACTACCACTACTACTACCTCTTCTTCTTCCACTACTACTACAACTACTGATGAAATTGAGACACATGTGCGGCGTCTGGTTGTCTTTGTTGTGGACGTTTCGAAACGTCTACGATGGGGATGCCCGGGTGTTGTGCATGTGTCTTAATTTCATCTTGTCGGTATTATATACAATTCTTGTACTACTACTACTACTACTACCTCCACCTCTTCCTGCCTATATATAGCCGTCCTGCTCCACCTCTGTTAGTGTGACTTTGTCAATGGTCCAAGTCGGACCGAAACGTCGTCGTAAGCTTCTCTCTTTTATGTGCGGGTTATTTGTGTAAGGTTAGGTAAGTTTTCTAAAATTCTATTGGTGCAAAATTAATTTTTTTTACATTAACATTAATGAAAAAATATTTCTTTAAACGTATGAGAGAAAATTTTAGAAAGGACTTAATTTTAAATGAGTTCTTGCTAACTGACCAGTTTTCCATATTCGGCACGACACACACACACACACACACACACATATATATATATATATATATATATATATATATATATATATATATATATATATATATATATATATATATATATAGATAGATATGTATGGATGTATAAAGGCAAAGGGGACAAAAGAGAGTGCAAAAATTATAGGGGGATAAGTCTGTTGAGTATACCTGGTAAAGTGTATGGTAGAGTTATTATTGAAAGAATTAAAAGTAAGACTGAGAATAGGATAGCAGATGAACAAGGAGGCTTTAGGAAAGGTAGGGGGTGTGTGGACCAGGTGTTTACAGTGAAACATATAAGTGAACAGTATTTAGATAAGGCTAAAAAGGTCTTTGTGGCATTTATGGATTTGGAAAAGGCGTATGACAGGGTGGATAGGGGGGCAATGTGGCAGATGTTGCAGGTGTATGGTGTAGGAGGTAGGTTACTGAAAGCAGTGAAGAGTTTTTACGAGGATAGTGAGGCTCAAGTTAGAGTACATAGGAAAGAGGGAAATTATTTCCCAGTAAAAGTAGGCCTTAGACAAGGATGTGTGATGTCACCGTGGTTGTTTAATATATTTATAGATGGGGTTGTAAGAGAAGTAAATGCGAGGGTCTTCACAAGAGGCGTGGAGTTAAAAGATAAAGAATCACACATGAAGTGGGAGTTGTCACAGTTGCTCTTTGCTGATGACACTGTGCTCTTGGGAGATTCTGAAGAGAAGTTGCAGAGATTGGTGTATAAATTTGGTAGGGTGTGCAAAAGAAGAAAATTAAAAGTGAATACAGGAAAGAGTAAGGTTATGAGGATAACAAAAATATTAGGTGATGAAAGATTGGATATCAGATTGGAGGGAGAGAGTATGGAGGAGGTGAATGTATTCAGATATTTGGGAGTAGACGTGTCAGCGGATGGGTCTATGAAGGATGAGGTGAATCATAAAATTGATGAGGGGAAAAGGGTGAGTGGTGCACTTAGGAGTCTGTGGAGACAAAGAACTTTGTCCTTGGAGGCAAAGAGGGGAATGTATGAGAGTATAGTTTTACCAACACTCTTATATGGGTGTGAAGCATGGGTGATGAATGTTGCAGCGAGGAGAAGGCTGGAGGCAGTGGAGATGTCATGTCTGAGGGCAATGTGTGGTGTGAATATAATACAGAGAATTCGTAGTTTGAAAGTTAGGAGGAGGTGCGGGATTACCAAAACTGTTGTCCAGAGGGCTGAGGAAGGGTTGTTGAGGTGGTTCGGACATGTAGAGAGAATGGAGCGAAACAGAATGACTTCAAGAGTGTATCAATCTGTAGTGGAAGGAAGGCGGGGTAGGGGTCGGCCTAGGAAAGGTTGGAGGGAGGGGGTAAAGGAGGTTTTGTGTGCGAGGGGCTTGGACTTCCAGCAGGCGTGCGTGAGCGTGTTTGATAGGAGTGAATGGAGACGAATGGTTTTTAATACTTGACGTGCTGTTGGAGTGTGAGCAGGGTAACATTTATGAAGGGGTTCAGGGAAACCGGCAGGCCGGACTTGAGTCCTGGAGATGGGAAGTACAGTGCCTGCACTCTGAAGGAGGGGTGTTAATGTTGCAGTTTAAAAACCGTAGTGTAAAGCACCCTTCTGGCAAGACAGTGATGGAGTGAATGATGGTGAAAGTTTTTCTTTTTCGGGCCACCCTGCCTTGGTGGGAATCGGCCAGTGTGATAATAAAATATATATAAAAATATATATATATATATATATATATATATATATATATATATATATATATATGCATGCAATAAGATCACAGTAAACAGGTGATTTCAGAATATGCAGAACAACCATTCTGAAAGAATAGAGAAATTCCAAACGCTTTCGTCACTACTCACATTATCAAGGAACATAGTTCCTTGATTATGTGAGTAGTCACGAAAGCGTTTGGAATTTCTCTATTCTTTCAGAGTGGTTGTTTTGCATATATATATATATATATATATATATATATCTATATATCTATATCTATATATATATATATATATATATATATATATATAATAGGGGCTTGGACTTCCAGCAAGCGTGCATGAGCGTGTTAGATAGGAGTGAATGGAGACGAATGGTACTTGGGACCTGACGATCTGTTGGAGTGTGAGCAGGGTAATATTTAGTGAAGGGATTCAGGGAAACCGGTTATTTCCATATAGTACTTGAGTCCTGGAAATGGGAAGTACAATGCCTGCACTTTAAAGGAGGAGTTTGGGATATTGGCAGTTTGGAGGGATATGTTGTGTATCTTTATACGTATATGCTTCTAAACTGTTGTATTCTGAGCACCTCTGCAAAAACAGTGATTATGTGTGAGTGTGGTGAAAGTGTTGAATTATGATGAAAGCATTTTCTTTTTGTGGATTTTCTTTCTTTTTTGGGTGACCCTGCCTCGGTGAGAGACGGCCGACTTGTTGAATATATATATATATATATATATATATATATATATATATATATATATATATATATATATATATATATATATATATATATATTCATTGACACATGGCCGTTTCCCACCAAGGTAGGGAAACTGCCGGTAGGTGAAAGCCTTTCTTGTTCAGGCCACCCTACCTTGGTGGGAAACGGCCGATATGTTAATAAAAAAATACTATATATATATGTAAGACGAGTCACGGGGAGGGGGGGAATCTTTAGTTCAAGTATTTTCACAATTCTCAATGCATCATCAGGAGCTATGCATAGCTCCTGATGATGCACTGATCAGTGCGAAAGTATTTGGGCTAAAGATTTCCACCCCCGTGGCTTATCTTGCATGGTTAAGATCGACTGTCTGCGATATATATATATATATATATATATATATATATATATATATATATATATATATATATATATATATATATATATATATATAGGCCTTTCGTGTTGCAATCACATCATCAGGAGCTTGCAAAATTGTAGAAAAGAGGAGGATGTCCAAGCAGGTACACAAGTATATATATGAAGCTCTTATACATATGCAAATATCAGCTGGTGTCCACTAGTTATTATGAGGATCACATTATCTTGGTTTCCTTTGTTACAGAGGGGTCATATTATCCTGGGATGCAGTCACTATGGGGTCATCCTGCTGTTCAATTACTGTGGGGGTCATATTATCCTGGGATCCACTGTTACTGAGGGGTCATATTATCCTGGGATCCACTGTTACTGAGGGGTCACATTCTCCTGGGATCCACTCTCACTGTGGTATCAATATTGTGGGCTCCAGTCACTATAAGGGTCACTACCCTGGGGTCCAACTACCGTAGGGGGGTCACAATATCCAAGGGTCCACTACAGAGACCTTAAAGTAGGTTGTAACTGCTGTTGATACAGCTGTTGTATTCATGTAACCACTAAGCTGCTCCACACACATAAGGAACCCAACTTTCACTTTCCCCCTACGCTGAGAAAAAGCAAAAGGGGAGCAAGAGGAATTAGAATAACAAGCAGAAGAGGAGAATCTTTTGTTGTTTATGGCAGATTTTCGACCGTAAACGTTAAATGATCTAACTTCATTTTAGTAGAATCATATTAGCAGAATTACACTGGGAGAAGACAGGAGATTTTCTTGATTATAAATAATAATAAAAATTATAAAAATAATAAAATATTCCCTCTTCTAATACAATTCTGCAAGAATGAAGTTAGATCATTTAACTTTTACACTTAATGCTTCTGATTTCTAGAGAAGACTTTTTCCGGATTAAGAAAAAAAATCGACGTCAGGAAACAAAATTTCTCAAAGTTTTGCCCTTAGAGGCTTTGTAAAATACCAGGGTGAAATGTTGACAGAGACAAAACAGTGCTCTACTTGACTGTACTGACACACACAATGAGTATAAAACTGAAAGTAATAAGGAGGAATTAAGGCAAATCAGCATTATTACGATACAAAATGAGGATGTCCTTTGGTGGAAGCAAACATCCCGATCATATCGCTGGAGGCGCGCTTCAAGGCAAGATGACGTCAGCATACGAGCGTCCAGCGCACCTAAGAATAGCTTTCATGAACCTTAACGGCTTAACAAGAAGTAATTTAGCGATTTTATATGCAATAAATGTCACAAGAGTACGCAGCACCAGCATGGAGCCGCTGCCTCATCAAGCGTGGAATGAAACTAGAGGAAAATCAGAATTTTACAACGAGACTGGTCTCCGAGGAGAGAGAGAAAAATAAACTGAACCTGGTGACATTGGATTCTTCAGCGGATCAGGAGAGACATGACAACAACGTACAAGATACTCAAAGGACCTGATACAGAGAACTGAAGAAGACTGTTATGTAGGGATAGAGAACAATGCGGCCCAGGGGGAAACATGCGCAAATGAGTTAAGAGTGAAACCAGGACATTCTTTTTCAGCCACACGGAGGTCAGGAAGTAAGATGATCAATAAGAAACTGATGGAGACTCTCTATGCACAGTTCACTGTACACAGTTTCAAAGATAAGTGCGACAATTATATCTTTATTTCTACAAGTACATGTACAAGGTATACAGTCCTAGCTGACATCAATGACATACTACTATATAGAAAGCTCCTTGTTATGCAGAGTATTTCGGGCAAATTAGGGTAATTTTGTCCCAGGATGTGACCCACACCAGTCGACTAACACCCAGGTACCCATTTTACTGATGGATGAACATGGACAGCAGGTGTCTTATGGAAACGCCTCCTAATATTTTCCAGCCGTACCGGCGATTCGATCACCAGACCAAGGTGTGTGAGCTGAGTTAGTGATCGAGCAAAGGGACACTAGGCCAACTAGGCCTCCAGGAACAAGACAAAGTTGATAAACTAGCTAAACTAGCATTGAATAAAGAGAATGCCGACTATAATTCCGGTCTCTCAAGCAGAAGTTTAACAATCACTGCTAAACAGGAATTAGAAAATGAGTTTGAAAATACAGTAGGAACTAGCAGCTCCATTATCCATCATAATGAAATGTGTCAGGTCAAACATATCTATGGAAAAAGTAACAAGGTCAGTAGATTGCAAGATGTTACTGCTACACTAAGGCCAGGTTATAAGTATCTCTGACAGTATGGTTTGTGGAAATGTCTGTGACAAAATGCAAAATGAACAGAGACAGGGCCACAGACTGGTGTGTGGACAGAGACAGGGCCACACACAGGTGTGTGGCCCTGTCTTTGTCCACACACCAGTGTGTGGTCCTGTCTCTGTCCACACACCAGTGTGTGGTCCTGTCTCTGTCCACACACCAGTGTGTGGTCCTGTCTCTGTCCACACACCAGTGTGTGGCCCTGTCTATGTTCCACTGTGTTTGTCCACTGGTGTGTGGACAGAGACAGGGCCACACACTGGTGTGTGGCCCTGTCTATGTTCCACTGTCTTTGTCCACTGGTGTGTGGACAGAGACAGGGCCACACACTGGTGTGTAGACAAAGACAGGGCCACACACTGGTGTGTAGACAAAGACAGGGCCACACACTGGTGTGTGGACAGAGACAGGACCACACACTGGTGTGTGGACAAAGACAGGGCCACACACTGGTGTGTGGACTGAGACAGGGCCACACACTGGTGTGTAGATAGAGACAGGGCCACACACTGGTGTGTGGACAGAGACAGGGCCACACACTGGTGTGTGGACAGAGACAGGGCCACACACTGGTGTGTGGACAGAGACAGGACCACACACTGGTGTGTGGACAGAGACAGGACCACACACTGGTGTGTGGACAGAGACAGGACCACACACTGGTGTGTGGACAAAGACAGGGCCACACACTGGTGTGTGGACAAAGACAGGGCCACACACTGGTGTGTGGACAGAGACAGGGCCACACACTGGTGTGTGGACAAAGACAGGGCCACACACTGGTGTGTGGACAGAGTCAGGGCCACACACTGGTGTGTGGACAGAGTCAGGGCCACACACTGGTGTGTGGACAGAGTCAGGATCATACACAGTAGCATTATATCTTAAAGTGTCATAATTTTTCAAGAGAGAGCAACTCAATAATTACCATTGTTATTAAGTGGTAATAATTTTGGGGGATTGTGTCTCAATATTGTATACGTTAACTAAAAGAAATAGTTGTGAATTATGAAATGATAAATGTTTTTGTTATGTAATATTGCCCAGTATACCTGAAGGAGGTTACGGGGCTCAACGACCCCGCCGCCCGGTCCATGACCAGGCCTCGTGGTGGATCAGGTCCTCATCAACCAGGCTGTTACTGTTTGCCTCAAGTAAACCGATGTACGAGCCACAGCCCGGCTGGTCAGGTGCTGACTTTAGGTGCCTGTTCAGCTCCCTCTGGAAGACGGCCAGGGGTCTACTGGTAATCCCCTTTATGAATGCTGGGAGGCCCAGTGGGGACTGATGAAGACCCATTGTGACCCAGTTCTCTGCGCTACTGATAAGACAAATTGTGACCTAGTTCTCTGCGCTACCGCTCACAGGATGAGCTGCGGGTGCACGATAAAACAGACTCTCATCTAACCAACCAGTGGCAGTTTTGAGGGCATCAGTCCCTCAGCTTTGAAGGACGCTTCTTAAGGCGGAGGGACTGACCACCTCAAAGCTATTATCCTACTGCACGCTGATGAACGGATAGCATTATCTTTACCTAATCGGTCGAATTAGTCAGCAGGCGGGGCCAGGAGCTAAGAATCGACACCTGCTTAAAAACAAGATAAACACAGTAAGAAGAATCACACACACACACACACACACACACACACACACACACACACACACACACACACACACACACACACACACACACACACACACACACACACACACACACACAAGGAGCCGACACATGTGGAAACAGTCAAGCACGATAGTGCAATAAGTCGTCGCCTAACCCAAGATAACACATGCGTGCCTCGCCCGAGATAACATGTACGTGCTTCATTTAGCATTTGCCCAGCATCATTACCCTCGTTTTATGTAATGTGACTTAAACTACGCAAGCCAGAGATAACATCTCAACCAGGATGTATTTACTACCAATGTACAACTACAGCAAAGACAGACACCAACAGACAAGACACCAACAGTACGAAGCTCAAGTCAAGCTACCAGCAAAAGCTTAAGATTACTTAAACGTTCAGCTTAGCTTCAGCTAATTCATCAAGTGAAAGACTAATAAGTACTGTGTTGCTGGGTGACTGGTGTTGCTGGTTACTATTACTGCTGGTGACTGGTGTTGCTGGGTGACTGGTGTTGCTACCATTGCAGACGTGCAGTGATGCAGTAACTGACAAGCAAGAACACTGGATACGACCCGTGGCAAGGCAGTCCTAAAACTAGCAAGTGACTCTGAAGAGACAGTGAAAAGGAAACTGACATATTTCAAAATTCTTGAAAAATCTAAAATTAAAATATTTCGAAACGTCAAGTTTTGAGATAGATCTCATATATAACAGAGTATCTGTGGCCAGGCTGGTGTATCATAGTAACCACCTAAAGCAATGTTCCTGGTTGAATGACTTCTTAGGACGTCTTGGAGCCAGGGACGGATCTACTATGAAACTAATGAAGCTTAAACTTCAGGGCCCCTAATCCCTGAGGGGCCCCAGAAGCCACTTTAATCCACATTGTTTAAAAGTTTTGGGTCTACTGTATAAGGTTTTTTTTTTAATAATAATATAGTATAACTGAATACAAAATAATAGTCAAAATAAAAATTAAAAGGTTATTAAAGTATTATGTAGGCTAGCCGTTGCTGGTTGCCATGGTGACCCCGTAACAGTTCAAGCTTCAGGGCCATAAATATGTAGGTCCGCCAATGTTTGGAACAATGGTTAAGAGTGTTTGCTATGTAATTTTCAGACAGTCGTGCCACGGGTCGAGTCTCTGGGTAACCATTCTATGAAAGACAGTGTAGATTCCTCAGTAGTAGTACCAGTGACAGCAACAGCAAACAAATAACAGGCAACAGCAGCAAGTAACAGGCAGCAGCAGTATCATCATCTCACAGCAGCACTCCTCAAAACGAATCACCTTTTACCAGGATTTTTCAATGAGCTGGTTGCTCTATCGAAGAGGTGCGTGACAAGCAGCAGAAACAAGAGTTGAAGGAGGAAGAACAGGATCTCAAGGACGAAGAACAGCAACTAAAGGAAGAACAGGAACTGAGGAAGGAACAGGAGCTGAAGAAGGAACGAGATAAACAAGTGACGTAAGAGGTGAAGGATAAACAGGTGAGAGGTGTGATGGGAAGAAGAAATAACAGTACGTGAAGAAAAAAAAAAGGACGTGTAGTACGAGGGATAGATGAAGCACACAGGACACAAGGGATATATGGAGCACAAGAGAGGTGCAGCACAACGGATAGATAGAGGACAATGTATAGATGTGGCACAATGAATATGTGAAGCACAAAGTGGAGGAGAGACTGGAAGGACATCTAGGGAGGCCTGCAACATTAATACTGATGACTTGTTGACATGGGAGGGGGTCTTCCCCCTCATTTCATGACCCCGTTGATCATATGTTTTTATGGGTGACCGAGTGTGAGGTCGTATCCTCATGACTATTTTTGTACAGGGAGGAGACTAGGGATGTGTCGTTCTGAGTGCCAGAAGAGCTGACTCGATACGGCGAGAGCTGTCAGTGGCACCTATAAACCCACAACAAAAAGACTGGACCTCTCTTGTTACAAGGTGCGGGAGACAGGTTTTGTGTGTGTGTGTGTGTGTGTGTGTGTGTGTGTGTGTGTGTGTGTGTGTGTGTGTGTGTGTGTGTGTGTGTGTGTGTGTGTGTGTGTGTGTGTGTGTGTGAGAGAGAGAGAGAGAGAGAGAGAGAGAGAGAGAGAGAGAGAGAGAGAGAGAGATTGAGAGAGCAAGAGCAGGAAAAAACGTGGGGAGAGAGGGTGAAAGAAGGAACCCATGACCGACGGAAGGTCAAAATAACAGAAAAGGCAGGTCCAGGGAGCAGAAAGGGTCACAGAACAGGAGTAACGAATAAAGAAAGTAACAAAGGAGGGGAGAGGAAATGGAAAAGGGTAGTACCGGCAGGAGCCTTCAGCTCACATCCGAAGGACCCAGGTTTAATCACGGGTTGGTAGACATGGGCAAGTCCCAAGTCTGTTGTCCATGTTTACCTAGCAGTAAACAGATACCAGTCCACCAAGCACTGTACTTCCCACCTCCAGGACTAACTGGTTTTCCTGAATCCCCTCGTAAATATTACCTTGCTCAAACTCCAACAGTACTTCAAATTATAAAAAAACATTTGCCTCCACTCACTCATATCATATACACTCACACAAGTTTGTTGGATGTCCAGACTCCTTGCAAACAAAGCCTCATTTACCCCCTCTCTCCAATCTCTCCCAGGACGACCCTTGCTTCCCTCCACAACAGATTTATATTCCATCCTAGTCACCCTATTATGTTCCATCCTCTGTAAATGTTCATAAACCATTCCAGCGACAAGTCCACTCCCCGATATATAAACACATTCACTTCCTCCATACGCCCTCCTAATCTGATACGCAAACTTTCATTATTAGATTTTGTGTTACGTCATCTTGCTCTTTCCTATGTTCACTTTTAATTTCCTTCTTTTACATACCCTCCCAAATTCGTCCAATAACCTCTGCAACTTCTCTTCAGAATCTTTCAAAAGTAGTGTCATCAGCAAAAAGCAACTGTGGTAACTCTCACTTTGTGTTAGATTCGTAATCTTACAATCCCACTCCTCTCCTTGACACCCGAGCATCAACTTCTTTTACAACTTCATCAATAAATATGTTAAACAACCATGGTGACATCACACATCCCTAAGGCCTACTTTTATTGAAAAAATAGTCTCCCTCTCCCCTACATACCTTAACCTGATCCTCACTGTCTTAATAAAAACTCTTAACTGCTCAAAGTAATATACCACCTATTCTATATATTTGCAACATCTGCCACATTGCTCCCCTATCCACTCCATCACATGCATTTTCTGAATCCATAAAACAACGAAAACTTTCTTACCTTTATCTAAATATTGTTCACTTATATGGTTCGATGTAAACACTTGGTCTACACATCCCTTACCCTCCTTGTTCATAAACGATCCTGCTCACTGCCTTACTCTTAATTCTTTCAAAAATAACTACCATATACTTTACCTAGTATACTCAACAGATTCATTCCTCTAAAATTCTTACAATCTCTTTTATCCCCATTTCCCTTATACAAAGGAAGTATGCACGTTCTCTACAAATCCCTAGATACCTTCCTCCTCTTTCATACATTTACTGAACATGCACCCACCATTCTCAAACTACAACCTCACCTACTTTTAGCATTTCTGTTTTGATCCCATCTATCCCAGCACCTTTACCCGCTTTCATTTTACTTACTGTCTCGTCTCTTGCACTTCTCCCACACTCATCTGGCACTTCCTTACTCTTAAAAGATGTTATACCTCCCTGGCTAATGCATGAAATCACTACCTCTCTTCATCAATATTTAATAACTTCTTAAAACATAACCGTTAAATCCATCAGTTTCCCTAGTCTTTCTCAACTTATAAATCTCGCTCCAAAACTTTTTCTTATTTGCAAAACTTCTTGATAAAACCTCAAACACTGTCTCATCAGCTCTTCTTGTACAGTCTCACACCACTCTTTTAACCTCTATTTTAATCTCCGTTTACTTAGCCCCACCTTTATCACTTCTACTTTGCAAAATCATTTCACAAGCCAACTTTTCCTCTCTTACCACCCTATTTACCTCGTCATTCCACCAATCACTCGTCTTCCCTCCCGCACCCACCCTCCTATATCCACAAACTTCTGCTGCACTCTCTAACACTTCGTTCTTCAGTCGAGTACAGCAAAGTTGATAGAAGCAGAAGAGACTTGAAGACGATGTAATCAGTCCATCACCCTTGAAGTTTTGAGGTGGTCAGTCCCTCAGTCTAGAGAAGAGTGTTATTCCATAGTCTGGAATAATATGAAGTTGAAGTGATAGGACAGAGCCTTATATAGCGCCAGGGGGTGAGACGTAGGTCACTAGTAGAGGTAAGAATGTAGACGTTGAGAGGTCAGGTCCCTCTCAAATCCAGCCATTCTCACTAGTAGAGGTTGTTGAAGTTGATTCCAAGTCTGTACCAAGAAACCCTCGTGTTGCAGTGTCTGACAAAGTGAACAATAAAATGGTATAAAATACCGACAGGTTGTTAGGTAAGACACATACCGACAGGTTGTTAGGTAAGACTGACCACCTCAAAACTTCAAGGGTGGACTGATTACATCGTCTTCAAGTCTCTTCTGCTTCTATCAACTTTGCTGTACTCGACTGAAGAAGTCTACTGTGTAGGCGAAACGTTTCGAAATAAAGATACCTAACTGTTGAATATGTGTCTTACCTAACAACCTGTCGGTATTTTATACCATTTTATTGTTCACTCTGTCAGACACTGCAACACGAGGGTATCTTGGTACAGACTTGGAATCAACTTCAACAACCTCTACTAGTGAGAATGGCTGGATTTGAGAGGGACCTGACCTCTCAACGTCTACATTCTTACCTCTACTAGTGACCTACGTCTCACCCCCTGGCGCTATATAAGGCTCTATCCTATCACTTCAACTTCATATTATTCCAGACTATGGAACAATACTCTTCTCCAGACTGAGGGACTGACCACCTCAAAACTTCAAGGGTGATGGACTGATTACATCGTCTTCAAGTCTCTTCTGCTTCTATCAACTTTGCTGTACTCGACTGAAGAAGCCTACTGTGTAGGCGAAACGTTTCGAAATAAAGATACCTAACTGTTGCATATGTGTCTTACCTAACTACCGTTGACATTCTCCGTGTAGCCCATCCTCCTCTGACTCTCACTGTAGCTACCGCTAAATATTAATGATCTGATATATCTGTCGCCCCTCTAAAAACTTGCTCATGTGTAAGTCTACCCATCAAACTTTTATATACTTATACATAGCAAAACAAACTGCTATCATAACGCCCTGAATTATTTCTCGTGCACTTATTTATCCTCTTTTTCTTAAAACAAGCATTACCTATTACTAAACCTCCTTGTATGCAATGTTAAGGTCCCCCATTATCATTTACCCCTGACACCCCTAACTTACCTACTACGCCCTCTACAGCAGCTTCCACTTGAGCATTTAGGTCCCCCATAACAAATGCTTTCTCACTTGGTTCATAACTGATATTTTTCTTGTGTCAAAACAAGTAGGCCACTGATGGCAAAAACAGGATAAAACCATGAGGAGGATAAGGAGGTGCAGGATGATAAGGGGGTACTGAGGAACAAGGTGCAGAAGAATAAAAAGTACAGGAGGAGAATAAGATGAGGGAAGATACGGAGGTACAAAAAGAGGATAAAAAGATGCAGAAGAACAAGAAGAGTACAAGACAAGGAGATGTAGGACAAGGAGGTACAGGAGGGGGAGGAGGTACAGGAAGACATGTACAGGAGGACATGACGATACAGGAAGAAAGGAGGTAGAGGAGGACAAGGAGGTACAAGAGGTGCAGCAGCAGGAGAAGCAAGACAGTACCTCTGGTAATGTTGCTGCGTCATGGTTGGTGATGGGTATTACAGAGGGATCCTGGGCATCAAGTCTCCTGTACCCACCACACAAACCTCACTCATCAGTTACCGGGGTGGCACGTAGTGGTCCACCAACGGAATTAAATGTCCTAAATGCCTATTGCGTTCAACGAAGTAGCTTCAATGGCTACTGTGTTCAATGGAGGAGCTATGTTCAACGAAACAGATAATATAGCTACTCTGTTTAATGGGATGGCTTAAATGCTGCACTGTTCAACTATATGGGTACAGTGTTCAACGATGTATAAGACCTGCGTGTTCAACGGGACGACTTAAATGGCTACTGTTTTCAACGGCATGAATTGCGTGCGGCCAACAATAACAGCCTGATTCATCAGGGTTGATCCACAGAGAGGCCCGATCAAGGTCAACGCTGGGGCGTTGACCCCCGGAATGACTTTTAGGTAGACTCCTGGTAAGACTTCTGGTAAGACTCCTGGTAAGATTCCTGGCAAGACTCCTGGTAAGACTCCTGGGAAGACTCCTGGGAAGACTCCTGGGAAGACTCCTGGGAAGACTCCTGGGAAGACTGTTGGTAGACTGTTGGTAGACTGTTGGTAGACTGTTGGTAGACTCCTGGTAGACTGTTGGTAGACTGTTGGTAGACTCCTGGTAGACTCTTGGTAGACTCCTGGTAGACTCCTGGTAGACTCCTGGTAGACTCCTGGTAGACTGTTGGTAGACTGTTGATAGACTCCTGGTAGACTCCTGGTAGACTCCTGGTAGACTCCTGGTAGACTACACATACACAACAGTCTACCAGGAGTCTACCTGGTAGACTGTTGGTAGACTGTTGGTAGACTCCTGGTAGACTGTTGGTAGACTGTTGGTAGACTCCTGGTAGACTGTTGGTAGACTGTTGGTAGACTCCTGGTAGGTAGAATATTTTCCTTCACATGGAGCACTTAGAGTAAATTTATTCTCAGAAAAAAAGGGGAATGTAAACAAGAAATAAATTGATTTACGAACACTTGTTTACATTGTATGATACAGCGTTGTTGTATCATACAATAACACACCTGCAAGGGTTGCTACACTCGCAGGTGTAGTGTTGTAAGATACAATAAAACACCTGCATGTGTTGCTACACCTGCTGGTGTAGTGTTGCCACAGTATGTGTGTCAGTCATGAAGTTCACCTAACACAGGTACTGATCTAAGAACCACTTCGCAATGACAAGTGTGAGTCACCTACCTATCATCCCCTAGTAACCTACCAACCCCTCCTCTAGTCACCTACCTACCCTCCCCTGGTCACCTACCTATCCTCCCCTAGTCACGTACTTATCCTCCCCTGGTAACCTACCTATTCTCCCCTAGTCACTTACCTACCCTCCCCTAGTCACCTACCTACCCTTCCCTAGTCACCAATCTACCTTCCCCTAGCCACCAACCTACCCTCCCCTAACCACAAACCTACTCTCCCATAGTCACCTACCTACCCTCCCGTTGTCACCTATCTACCCTCCCGTAGTCACCTATTTACTGTTCCCTGGTCACCCATCTACCCTCCCCTAGTCACCTAAATACCCTTCCCTAGTCACCTATCAACCCTCCCCTAGTCACCTATCAACCCTCCCCTAGTCACCTATCTACCCTCCCCTAGTCACCTATCTACCCTCCCCTAGTCACCTATCTACCCTCTCCTATCAACCCTCCCCTAGTCACCTATCAACCCTCCTCTAGTCACCTATCAACCCTCCCCTAGTCACCTATCTACCCTCCCCTAGTCACCTATCAACCCTCCCCTAGTCACCTATCAACCCTCCCCTAGTCACCTATCTACCGTCCCCTGCCTACCTACCCTCCCCTAGTCACCTATCAACCCTCCCCTAGTCACCTATCTACCGTCCCCTACCTACCCTCCCCTAGTAACCTACCTATCCTCCACTAGACGTCCATGACACGTCTAGCAACGCTGTGAGATGCACCAGAAAACAGACGCCTGCGAGAATAAGTTATATTAAGTCTCATTCCATCAGTATACGTTGCATTACCTAACATTTATACAGACTGGTCATACTATGTTATATCTCCACTACGTTCTATAATACTGATTTTTTTTCGACTTTGCGACTGACTCAGCATTTCGCCGCGTGTTTACGACATACAAGATGATCAATAACGAGGTGCAATGTTGACCTTTTTACACAGCCAGGACACAGACACAAAGATGGAGGCTAAGTACACGTGTTTTACGAGGGGATATCGCAAAACTTTTTTTTTTCACTGTGAAAGTTGTAGTGAAGAACTACAACGTAGCAGAGCCCAGAGCTGGAGACCAACTCCACACATGATTAGAGTAGGGCCACATAAGGGACTAGGCGAAGAATTACACCGGTAAAATTAGGGCGCGAGGTCCAAGAGCTGGAGCTCAACCCCAGGAAACACAGGAGAGAACGAATAGCTGAGTGTGCGTGTGCGGGCATGCACGGGCGTGAGCATACGCACACGTACACACACACACACACGGGGGCCAGGAGCTGTGAATCGACCCCTATAACCACTAATACGCGAGTACACACACACACACACACACACACAGAGGCGCTGTGTGTGCCACTAACAATCTACAATACATCTACTGAAACAGGACGACTACCTGAGGTATGGAAGACAGAAAATGTACTTCCAATTAAAAAAAAAAGACTAAAGCACTAAACTACAGACCAGTGTCACAGTCATGTATAGTATGCAAAGTTATAGAGAAGATTATTAGAAGAATGGTGGAGACCTAGAAAGGAATGAGCTTATCAACGACAAGCAGCACTGTTTCAGGGATGGGAAATAATGTGTCACAAACCTACTGGAGCTCTATGATAGGGTGACAGCAGTCGGACAAGAGAGGGGTGGGTAGACTGTGTTTTCTTGGACTGTACGAAGGCGTTTGACACAGTTCCACACGAGAGATTAATGCATAAGCTGGAAGACCAGGCAGGTATAACAGGGAAGGAACTGCAATGGATCAGGGAATACCTGTTAGGAAGACATCAGCTAGTGACGTGACGAGGTGTCAGAGTGGGCACCTGTGGCGAGTGGGGTTCCACAAGGGTCAGTCCTAGGACCGATGCTGTTTCTGGTGTATGTGAACGACATGATGGAAGGAACAGACTTCGAAGTTTCCCTGTTTGCAGATGATGTGAAGTTGATGAGAAGGTAAATAACAAAAAGGCACAATACCGTGACTGGAACAATACACAAATAACCCGCACATAAAAGAGAGAAGCTTACGACGACGTTTCGGTCCGACTTGGACCATTGACAAGTCACACTAACAGAGGTGGAGCAGGACGGCTATATATAGGCAGGAAGAGGTGGTAGTAGTAGTAGTAGTAGAAGTAGTACAAGAATTACGTCATCGTAAGCTTCTCTCTCTTATGTGCGGGTTATTTGTGTATTGATGAGAAGGATTCAATCGGACGAGGATCAGGCGGAACTACAATGGGATCTGGACAGGCTGCAGGCCTGGTCCGGAAACTGGCTCCTGGAGTTCAACCCCACCAAGTGCAAAGTCATGAAGACTGGGGAATGGCAAAGAAGACCGCAGACAGAGCACAGTCTAGGGAGCCAGAGACTACAAACCTCACTCAAGGAAAAGGATCTTGGGGTGAGTATAATACCGGGCACATCTTCTGAGGTGCACATCAACCAAATAACTGCTGCAGCATATGTGTGCCTAGCAAACCTAAGAATAGCATTCCGACATCTCAATAAGAAATCGTTCAGGACTCTGTACACCGTGTATGTCAGCCAAGCAAGTAAAGAAATTAGAGAAAATGCAAAGGTTTGCAACAAGCCTAGTCCCGGAGCTAAGGGGCATGTCCAACGAGAAAAGGTTAAGGGATATCGACATGACGATACCAGAGGACAGGAGAAATAGGGGGGATATGATAACGACACAAAATACTGAGATGAATTGACAAGGTGGACAGGGACACAATTGGAAGCTCAAGACTCAGATGAATCACAGGGATGCTAGGCAGTATTTCTTCAGTCACAGAGTTGTCAGGAAGTGGAATAGTTTGGGAAGTGATGCAGTGGAGGCAGGATCCATGCACAGCTTTAAGAGGAGGTATGATAAAGCTCAGGGAGCAGGAAGAGTGACCTAGTAGCGACCAGTGAAGAGGCGGGGCCAGGAGCTGTGACTAGGCCCCTGCAACCACAACTAGGTACGTACACACACACCCACGCGCACGCACGCATGCACGCACGCATGCACGCACGCATGCACGCACGCACGCTCACACACACAGATGCCATCTTTCCAATGGGATACCAGATCCTGAGGAAAGACAAGAGGGAACAGGGGGGGTTGGAGGAGTGGCATTGCTGATCAAAAACCAATGAAATTTTGATGAGCTGGAGAGAGGAGACAGCGGAGAAGAAAGTGATTACATAGCGGGAACGCTTCACTCTGGACGTCCCAAGGTGGTAATAGCAGTGATGCATAACCCACCACAGAACAGCAGGAGGCCAAGGCAAGAGTACGACGAGAGCAATAGAGCGATGGTTGACACACTGGCTGCAGTGGCCAGAAGAGCTCATGCATGCAGGGCAAAGCTCCTGATCATGGATGACTTTAACCACAAGGAGATCGATTGGGAGAACTTGGAGCCACATGGGGGCCAAGATACATGGAGGGCTAAGATGATGGAGGTGGTACTGGAAAACTTCATGTACCAACATGTAAGGGACACTACAAGAGAGAGAGGAGAGGATGAACCAGCAAGACTGGACTTAGTATTCACCTTGAGTAGTGCAGATATCGAGGACATCACATATGAAAGACCCCTTGGGGCCAGCGATCATGTGGTTTTAAGCTTCGAATACACAGTAGAGCTACAAGTGGAGGGAGAAGCAGGAAGGCCAGGATGAATGAAGCCAAACTACAAGAAAGGGGACTACACGGGAATGAGGAACTTCCTGAACGGGGTTCAGTGGGACAGAGAACTGGCAGGGAAGCCAGTTAATGAGACGATGGAATATGAAGCAACAATATGCAAGGAGGCTAAGGAGAGGTTTGTACCCAAGGGTAACAGGAATAATGAAAAAGCCAGGATGAGCCCATGGTTCACCCAAAGGTGCAGGGAGGCAAAAACCAAGTGTGCTAGGGAATGGAAGAAATATAGAAGGCAAAGGACCCAGGAGAATAATGAGAGCAGTCGTAGAGCCAGAAACGAATATGCACAGATAAGAAGGGAGGCCCAAAGACAATATGAAAACGACATAGCAGCGAAACCAAATCTGACCCGAAACTGTTATACAACCACATCAGGAGAAAAACAACAGTCAAGAACCAGGTAATCAGGCTAAGGAAGGAAAGAGGAGAGACAACAAGAAATGACCGTGAAGTATGTGAGGAACTCAACAAGAGATTCAAAGAAGTGTTCACAGAGGAGACAGAAGGGGCTCCAGAAAGACGGAGAGGTGGGGCACACCACCAAGTGCTGGACACAGTGCACACAACCGAGGAAGAAGTGAAGAGGCTTCTGAGTGAGCTAGATACCTCAAAGGCAATGGGGCCAGATAACATCTCCCCATGGGTCCTGAGAGAGGGAGCAGAGGCGCTATGTGTACCCCAAACAACAATATTCAATACATCTATCGAAACAGGGAGATTGCCTAAGGCATGGAAGACAGCAAATGTAGTCCCAATCTTTAAAAAAGGAGACAGACATGAAGCACTAAACTACAGACCAGTGTCACTGACATGTATAGTATGCAAAATCATGGAAAAGATTATCAGGAGAAGAGTGGTGGAACACCTAGAAAGGAATGATCTCATCAACAGCAGCCAACATGGTTTCAGGGATGGGAAATCCTGTGTCACAAACCTACTGGAGTTCAATGACATGGTGACAGTAGTACGACAAGAGAGAGAGGGGTGGGTGGATTGCATATTCTTGGACTGCAAGAAGGCGTTTGACACAGTTCCACACAAGAGATTAGTGCAAAAACTGGAGGACCAAGCAGGGATAACAGGGAAGGCAATACAATGGATCAGGGAATACTTGTCAGGAAGACAGCAGCGAGTCATGGTACGTGGCGAGGTGTGGCAAGGTGTCAGAGTGGGCACCTGTGACCAGAGGGGTTCCACAGGGGTCAGTCCTAGGACCAGTGTTGTTTCTGGTATTTGTGAATGACATGACGGAAGGAATAGACTCTGAGGTGTCCCTGTTTGCAGATGACGTGAAGTTGATGAGAAGAATTCACTCGATCGAAGACCAAGCAGAACTACAAAGGGATCTGGACAGGCTGTAGACCTGGTCCAGCAATTGGCTCCTGGAGTTCAATCCCACCAAGTGCAAAGTCATGAAAATTGGGGAAGGGCAAAGAAGACCGCAGACGGAGTACAGTCTAGGGGGCCAGAGACTACAAACCTCACTAAAGGAAAAAGATCTTGGGGTGAGTATAACACCAGACACATCTCCTGAAGCGCACATCAACCAAATAACGGCTGCAGCATATGGGCGCCTAGCAAACCTCAGAACAGCATTCCAACATCTTAATAAGGAATCGTTCATGACCCTGTACACCGTGTACGTTAGGCCCATATTGGAGTATGCGGCACCAGTTTGGAACCCACACCTAGCCAAGCACGTAAAGAAACTAGAGAAAGTGCAAAGGTTTGCAACAAGACTAGTCCCAGAGCTAAGAGGTATGTCTTACGAGGAGAGGTTAAGGGAAATCAACCTGACGACACTGGAGGACAGGAGAGATAGGGGGAACATGATAACGACATATATAATACTGAGAGGAATTGACAAGGTGGACAAAGACGGGATGTTCCAGAGATTGGACACAGTTGGAAGTTGAAGACACAGATGAATCACAGGGATGTTAGGAAGTATTTCTTCAGCCACAGAGTAGTCAGTAAGTGGAATAGTTTGGGAAGCGATGTAGTGGAGGCAGAATCCATACATAGCTTTAAGCAGAGGTATGATAAAGCTCACGGTTCAGGGAGAGTGACCTAGTAGCGATCAGTGAAGAGGCGGGGCCAGGAGCTCGGACTCGACCCCTGCAACCTCAACTAGGTGAGTACATAACATACACACACACACACACACACACAACTACCTGAGGTATGGAAGACGGCAAATGTAGTTCCCATTTTTAAAAAAAGGAGACAGAAAAGAGGCACTAAACTATAGACCTGTGTCATTGACGTGTATAGTATGCAAAGTTATGGAGAAGATTATCAGGAGGAGAGTGGTGGAGCACCTGGAACGGAACAAGAGTATAAATGCCAACCAGCACGGATTCATGGAAGGCAAATCCTGTGTCACAAACCTTCTGGAGTTTTATGATAAAATAACAGAAGTAAGACACGAGAGAGAGGGGTGGGTTGATTGCATCTTCTTGGACTGCAAGAAGGCCTTTGACACAGTTCCTCACAAGAGATTAGTGCAGAAGCTAGAGCATCAGGCGCATATGACAGGAAGGGCACTGCAATGGATCAGAGAATACCTGACAGGGAGGCAACAACGAGTCATGGTACGTAATGATGTATCACAGTGGGCACCTGTGACGAGCGGGGTCCCACAGGGGTCGGTCCTAGGACCAGTGCTATTTTTGGTATATGTGAACGACATGATGGAAGGGTTAGACTCAGAAGTGTCCCTGTTTGCAGATGATGTGAAGTTAATGAGGAGAATTAAATCAGATGAGGACCAGGCAGGACTTCAAAGAGACCTGGACAGACTGGACACCTGGTCCAGCAAATGGCTTCTCGAATTTAATCCTGCCAAATGCAAAGTCATGAAGATAGGGGAAGGGCACAGAAGACCACAGGCAGAGTATAGGCTAGGTGGCCAAAGACTGCAAACCTCACTCAAGGAGAAAGATCTTGGTGAGTATAACACCGAGCATGTCTCCGGAAGCACACATCAATCAGATAACTGCTGCAGCATATGGGCGCCTGGCAAACCTGAGAACAGCATTCCAATACCTTAGTAAAGAATCGTTGAAGACACTGTACACCGTGTATGTCAGGCCCATACTGGAGTATGCAGCACCTGTTTGGAATCCGCACTTGATAAAGCACGTCAAGAAACTAGAGAAAGTACAAAGGTTTGCGACAAGGTTAGTTCCAGAGCTAAGGGGAATGTCCTATGAAGAAAGATTAAGGGAAATCGGCCTGACGACACTGGAGGACAGGAGAGTCAGGGGAGACATGATAACGACATATAAAATACTGCGTGGAATAGACAAGGTGGACAAAGACAGGATGTTCCAGGGGGGGGGAACACAGAAACAAGAGGCCACAATTGGAAGTTGAAGACACAAATGAGTCAGAGAGATATTAGGAAGTATTTCTTCAGTCATAGAGTTGTCAGGCAGTGGAATAGCCTAGAAAATGACGTAGTGGAGGCAGGAACCATACATAGTTTTAAGGCGAGGTATGATAAAGCTCATGGAGCGGGGAGAGAGAGGGCCCAGTAGCAACCGGTGAAGAGGCGGGGCCAGGAGCTAAGACTCGACCCCAGCAACCACAAATAGGCGAGTACAAATAGGTGAGTACACACACACACACACACACACACACACACACACACACACACACACCTAGAGAAACTTGGGAGGTTACCAGAAAGTCTTGTATCAGGATTCAGAGGAACTTGATACCCAGAAAGACTTAAAGAACAGCTTGTGACGACTCAAGAAACACAGGTTTTCTTTAATATCTGGTCTGCTTACTGGCTGACGCTGCCACTCGTTCTAGGTGTGTGTTCACACAATGATATTATTACAATCAAAACTAAGCGTTAAACACAATCATAGGTCTTAGTGTCCTGTGGCCTGATAGTCAACGCTCTCGCCTCACACACTGAGTGTCCGTGGTTCGATCACCGACAACGATGGAAACAATGAGTGTATTTCTTTACACCTGCTGTCCCCGTTCACCTATTAAGCAAGTAGGTACCTGGGTGTTAATGGACTGGTGTGGGTGGCATCCTGGTTGACAAGATTGA
This sequence comes from Cherax quadricarinatus, assembly GCF_038502225.1. Taxonomy (NCBI): domain Eukaryota; kingdom Metazoa; phylum Arthropoda; class Malacostraca; order Decapoda; family Parastacidae; genus Cherax; species Cherax quadricarinatus. Next base: position 15,334,122 of record NC_091344.1, read on the forward strand.
AGGACCACAATGGAAATAAGGCAGAGTCCTCGATGATGCACTGCCTTTATTTATCCTGGGTGACTAACCCTCCGGGGTTTAAAATTCCAACAAAATCTAATCCATTAAATTCTGACCACTAACCTTCTTTGTTTTTTTTATTGTTTTGCTGTTAGTTTAGCCTAATGTCAGTACACCTTGACTGTTATTTGTTTGTATAGAGCCTCGATGATCTATATTATCCACATCTGTTTTGTTTAGGTAGAATACTCACTCCAGTATTCTACCTACTGCACTACTCAAGGTTAATACTAGGTCCAGTCTCGCTGGTTCATCCTCTCCCCTCTCTCTCTCTGGTAGTGTCCCTTACATGTTGGTACACGAAGTTTTCCAGTACCACCTCCATCATCTTAGCCCTCCACGTTTCTTGGCCCCCCATGTGGCTCCAAGATCTCCCAATCGATTTCCTTGTGCCTGAAGTCACCCATGATCAGTAGCTTTACCCTGCTCGCATGAGCCCTTCTTGCCACTTCAGCCAGTGTGTCAACCATCGCTCTATTACTCCTGCTGTTCTGTGGTGGGTTATACATCACTGCAATTACCACTTTGGCACCTCTAGACTGAAGCTTCCTTTCCAACACTGTGTTTTGGGGGGTCTGTGAAGGTGGGGGACTTGGCAGTATACTGTGGGATTCTACAGCCCAGTGTTGGGTGGGAGCTGTGGATTGTGGTTTGTGTGTGTGTGTGTGTGTGTGTGTGTGTGTGTGTGTGTGTGTGTGTGTGTGTGTGTGTGTGTGTGTGTGTGTGTGTGTGTGTGTGTGTGTAGCGATATTAATGAAATCAATTTCCTGGAATGAGGAGGAGAGAGAGGATGGAGGGGGAGGAGGAATGGTGAAGATTGAGAGGGAGAGGGGTGATGCAGAGGGGGAAGGAAGTTGAAGGAGAGGGATAGGAGTTTGATGAAGAGGGAGAGGTGTCAGCATAGTTGCTGAATCCCCTTACATGTGTTGTATAGATTAGCTGAGCATTATAGTATCATCCATGTGTTTATATAGAAGACCCCTTAGGCCTGTGGCTGTATGACGTCACGGGATGCAGCTTGAGTGTGAGGGGAGCTACCTCGGCCTCAGTCGACGTTTGACATAGGCAGGACAAGGAAGAGGCTGGGCTCCATCTCCCATCATCACAGTCTGACAATATATCGTTACCATCCAACCAGTGTGTCTACCTTCAACCCTCGATATCTCCTTTTAAGAACCCCTACGATAAATGGTGACAGTGGTGTGGGCGTAAAATTGATTATTACGCCGATGTACGGAGATTTCTTTCGACCAGCAAGACAGCCATTTCGTGTCGCCAGTGGGCCGACCTAGCCAAGCCTGCTACCTTAAGTCAGCTACTCTCTCAAGTTCCTACCAGCCACTACATTATTCAATGGTCAGTCTCTTTGTATTAGTATTTCTCTGCTTATTTGCATCACTCCCGAGGGGTTGACCCGAGTTTGCAAAATAGGCCAGCTTCCAGTCTGTGGTGGGGGAGTCAGAACAACCGAGTCCAGTCCAGCCTAGCCTACTCCATCCAGTCTTTTTTGCCTGCCAAGCCAGCTTTCCACCCCTGCTGTGCCCATCGTGAGAAGTTTCAAGCCATTCTGTGTGAAGGGTTAAGATAAGCCAGCTAGCAACTAACCCAGGTGTCACCCCAGTACTCAAGCAAGCCACATGAGTACAGTCTTCATTGCTTTGTGCTCAAGCTCCAAGCCATTCTGAGTGCTTTTTCATCCCTGTGTTGTGGTATTTCGTGGGTGTATTTTAAGCCAGCCGGCTTAGAATTATCTTCGTGGCAGTGTGGTTGTCTTCAGTGAAGCTTATGCCGTTCAACCCATAGGCCCACTCACCACGTGTCTCTCACCACCCCCGGTCTTAGCCCTGTAAAGACCACCCACCCACCCACTCACCACGCGGCCTCAGATGCCTCACTCAGCCATTAACCCACTCACCCAACCTCTACCAGTGTTTTGGTACACTACGAGGGGTTATAGCACCATATTTTAAGGATCACATAGGGGTCAAGAGTTAGAGTGTCTTCGACAGTGGCGCCACCGTTGAAAGCCTCCTGTGTGTGCCTATCGTCGATTTAAGCGCAATTCTACAATTAAGTGTGCTGAGGAGCAGTGAGTCAGCAACCAGTCTCCTCTACTCTCCGCTGCCATCAACCTTATTCTTCACCAAGTCGATACAGCGATAATATTTTTCATAGAGACATTTGCGAGTGTTGAGACATTTCTTTTGTGTTCCTGTGATTTTCTTAGTGACATTTAGTGACTCTCGATCAGACTCAGTGTTTGTTTGCAATAATTTTTTTTATCTTCTTAATTCAGTGTTAATTTTCGTGCATTATCTTATGTCTGTTGTGTTGTGTGTCTTTTTATACACTTGAAGTAAGTACTTAGTGTTTTTCCTTTGTTGTGTGTGCAACATATGAGCAGTATAGAACTTGTGTTTACACTTCAGAATCACCTTGTGTTCCCAGTATTCCAGTGAAGTATTTCAGTGTTGTCTCAGTTATATATAATTTTTTTCATCCCAGCATTTGTGTATTCTTTCTTTTTGTTCTCTGTGTGTTGAACATTTTTTTTGTGTTCATATTCTTTCTTTTAGCCAGTGTCTAATTTGTCTTATTTCCACAGACAATAGTGCCATTGTTTTGTGCAAGATAATTATTATCTTATCAAAGTTTTCACACATCAAGTTTCATTGCAAGAAAATTCTAGTATTGTGTTTATGGTGATGTGTTGTGTTCTGCATCACTGTAAGTGTTCAAACTTTTTTGTTGTGTGTTTTAGCACCTATTATTTTTCATATTTCATTGAACAAATTCACTCTTAGTGCAATTTTTAAGCTCTTCTTTTAGAGTAAATTTTTCTTTTGCTTGTTAAGTGCTGCTTGAGTGCAGTTAAGAGTTAAAGTGTTCCCTCAGTTTATTCCTTGATATATTTCTTTTCTTGTGTGTGTAATAATTTTATTATTGCACATTGACTCATTTTGCAATAATTCCTGTGCAAACATTGTGTTACCATTTAAAATTTTTCTTGCAGAGATTTTATGCAGTGTTGTGCAGTACTTTTTGATTAGCAATTGTTATTTGCAATATTGCTACAGTTTATTTCAGTGCAGTTTCATATGCTCTGTTCTGTGCATAATATTTTATTCTTTCTGTGCCATTTTATTTTATTTCAGTGAATTGTGTCCCAGTTTGTTTTATTTTGCACAAGCTTTGAGTCCATTTTATCATTTTGTGTATTTCCCTATTGCATTGAAAATAAAGACAACTCACTGTGCCATTCATTCTATTTAAAGTAAAAGTTGAGCAAATTAGATTTGAGTAAAGTACAAATTCTCTTGATTTTCAAAGTGTTGTTTGTTCAGATAAGCATTTTCTCTTGTGACTGAGTTTCTTTGCTTACTGTGTGACCTGTCAATTTTTAGTTACTTATGTAGAATCGTTAAGCATTTTTTTTCCCATTTAAGTTCACTGTGTTGTGTGTTCCTCAGTTACGTTTTCTTTTGTTTCTCTAAATTCTTGTTTTACATTTTGCAAACATGTCTCAAGTTTTCTCAAGCGATGCCTCAGCACATGCTGCTAGTACAACCATTAATGCGTCAGCCCAAAACTCGAGTAACTCCTTATCAAATAATAGATACACTCAGACGTCTAGCCTGCGTAAATTTAGTCGTGATCCGTATGACGCTATGCCATTGTTCAATGGTAATCCATACAACATAGAAGGTTGGTTTTCCGCTGTTCGAGCCAGAGCTGATGCTTCGGTTGATGGTCTTCCATCTGAGAGTTGTTTAATCAGTATCGGAAAGGAGAGTCTAGCCCGTTCTCCAGCCGCCTCACATGTATTTAACTTAATTCGTATGAAGGACTTCCAAGATCTAACCAGGTGGCAAGATTATGAACAGTTAATTCACAACTATCTCGAACCGGTGTGAGAAACCGATCCATTTGTCGTTCTCAAAGAATTAGTTTGCACAGCTCCAAGGTCAGAAGAGTCATTAGATGAGTTTGCCCTTCGTCTTAATAACCTAATGTCCTCATTCGTTAAAGCAGGTCAAAATTCCAAGTACCTTAAAGATAGTGATAAACCAGCCCTTGATGGGTTTGCCAAATTAGCCACATTTGGAGTTATTAAACAACTAGTGCCACGGACATCTATGTATGTGTACAATTCAAGTCCGCTAGATGCTACTATGTATGTGTACAATTCAAGTCCGCTAGATGCTACTATGTACGAAATTTGTGTCCCGAGGGAACCTTCCCTTATCGTAAGTCTACACCAACCACTTTGTCCACTCCTGTACTTCCTCTAGTTTGTGCTACTACCAAAACTCCCAACCTTAATCACTTGCGTCCATCATCCAAAGCTAGTGTTAAGAGCCATCATTCCCGTAGCACCCGTAGTATGTACAGTACCCACAGTCAAAGAACTTGCTGCAATTGTGGTTACCGTGGCCATATTGCTATTAATTGTCATGATAGTCACCCTAAGAAGCGTCATACTGATGATGAGTACCAGTCAGATCTTCCCTATTGTACTTATCATAGAATTCATGGACATGACACATCTGAGTGCAATGCTCTCTACAACCTGCAGTACTCTAGATCTTTCCGTGGCCGTTCCAACCACAGAGCCAGGAGAGGAAACAGACGTCGTGGTTCTCAAACTAACCAGAACCAGGCTCTTCCAATTCGGGGGAATCCGAGTGCCCAAGTCTACTCGTCCAGTCGTGACAGTAGTAGGTGATAACGAGTACACCATCCCAGTTCAAAATTCCTATGAAGCCTTAGCCAGCCTTGAGAATGACAACCCTGCTGTTGATGCTGCTTCACACGTCTCTGACGTAGAGGAATTTGGGGATGAAGTAGAAAATGCCTTCTCCGATGACAATCCACCTTTCTGTTTGCACATAACTCCTAACGAAACGATTGGTCCTTTAGTACAAGCTTCTGTCCATAATGCGCCCGTTCATGTGTTCATGGCCTCTGGTGCGCAAGTTAATATCATCAGGTCTAGCTTGTTTAAAGAGAAGCAGTTACGCCTTGTCCTCCTCGTTGAACCAACTACTGTAACCTCCCTTAGTGGAGTAGCTGGTTCCCTTCTGCGAGTCTGAGGGCAGACTTCGCTCACCTTTACTATCCAAGGCAGAGACTTTACTGCTGCTTTTCTTGTTGTCGACCAGATTACTTTCCCTGGTGACCTTCTACTGGGATTTGCTTCCATGCGAGACTTACGTATTGTGCTCGACCCGTACCGATAGCGTGCCCAAATTGATGACTTGATCGTTCCATTTTGGGGTTACCAGCTTGGATCAGAAATCTGCCATACTGCTGCAGAGTATGATGTACGGATTAAGTCCTTACAAGCCAATGCATTCTCCAGTAGCATACCCAAGCGGTCAGGCACTAGTAACGCTGTCACTCCCATCTGTGTTCCACCTACACCTTCAGACATGCAAGATAGTGTTCCGTTGCCTCAAGTGTCCAGGGACACTCAGACTGCCTTGAGTGCACAGCCTATCCCTGCAATGACTGATAGTTCGAGTAGTAGTTTCTCCACAGGGGATGCCTTGTCAGAAAATGATTACTTGAAACTAGTAATGCCATCTCTTGTTGATGTCACATGCCGTCTGCAGAAAGACGTCTCTGTTGTGGCTAGTGCTCTCACTAGAGTGTCTGTTGTTGTTCCTAATGTTCCAGATGGTGATAACGTCCTAGTTGACAGTGATTCCTGCAAGGTCAAGGGTTTATTTGTTGAACCTTCCTTATACGTTGTAAGAGACAGTAAGATCCATTTATTCCTTGCTAACACTTCGGGTCACAGTGTTTGTCTCAGAGCAAATACCAATCTCGTTGACCTAGTTCACTATCCTTACCCTGTTCAAGTACAGGATGACGTGCCACCTGACCAGTGGGTCGGTGCTATTTCAACAGTGGAGACTTCATCCACTCCACTGGATCAATCCATTCCACCAGTTGAGGAGAAAGACTTAGCTCGCACTGACTTCCCAGACGAAGTCAAGCGTTTGTTGACTCTGTTGAACAAACGCCGTAACGCCATTGCCTTACCAGGTGAGAAGATGGGTATAACGAACTTATTGTCCCATTCTATTCCACTTGAACCTGGTACTAGACCTATTTATATACCTGTGTACAGAATGCCTCATTCCCAAGTTGCTGTCGCAGAAGAACTGATCAATCAGATGCTCAATGATGGAGTTACTGCACATAGCAATTCACCCTGGAATGCGCCCTTGATCCTAGTGCCTAAGAAGGACGGCACTTGGCGCCCTGTGATTGATTTTAGGAAGTTAAATGCGAAAACCATTCCAGATCGCTTCCCACTTCCTGTACTAGGTGATCTTTTACGCAACATTGGAGATAACAGTCTTCTCGACCCTGGACTTGTTACAAGGGTTTTGGCAAGTCCCTCTTCATGAGGACAGCCAATTGTTAACTGCATTCTCTACTCCCACAGGTCATTATCACTTCCTACGAATGGCTTTTGGATTACAATCTTCTCCTATCACGTTCTCTAGACTTATGACCAATATCTTTAGAGGTCTTATAGGTAAAGCACTTATGGTGTACTTAGACGACGTAATCGTCATGTCCGAAGATATGGATACACACCTGAAAAGACTTAATATAGTACTTGGTAAGCTTGAAGAAGCCAATTTAAAAATCAAACTGTCCAAATGTCAATTTTTCAGATCAGAAATTAAGTTTCTGGGTCACGTAGTCACTCCTAGAGGGGTTACGACTGATCAAAGTAACGGCAGTACTAAATTTTCCAACTCCCAAAACTGCTGATGCTGTAAGATCCTTTGTGGGCTTAGCAGGTTTCTACAGATCTTTCATTGCAAATTTTTCTTCAATAGCAGCTCCACTAACTGAGTTGCTTAAGAAAGATGCTCCTTTTGTTTGGACCTTCCGTCAAGAGCATTCCAAACTCTAAAAGAAAAGCTAATATCTGCTCCAATTTTGAAATTCCCAGATTTTTCTAAGCCCTTCTATCTAACAACTGATGCTAGTTCAATTGGCATAGGTGCCGTACTAGCTCAGAAGACTGATGGCAAGTACAACGCAGTTGCATTTGCTAGCCGAGTCCTTACGAAGGCTGAACGTAATTATACAGTAACGGAGCAAGAAGCTTTAGCAATAGTATGGTCTTTAAAGAACTTCCGAGACATTATTTACCAGTACTCTGTTCATGTCTTGACAGACCATGCACCACTGATACCTTTATTCCAGAACAAACAGCCTACTGGAAGGTTAGCCAGATGGACCTTGACTATCCAAGAGTTCAATCCCACTTTTGAACATTTACCTTGCAAGTCAAATGTAGTTGCAGATGCTTTATCGCGACACGTTAGTGTGGTTAGTGCAGATCCTCCATTTACTGTCGAGGATGTCAAAAATGCCCAAAGAACCGATCCCATGTGTTCTGATGATTCGATTCCTGCTCCAGGAAGATCTTATTCTGACTGTGAAGCCACCAGCACTCATTAGTGACTTTGTAATGAGCCAGGAATTACTGTATCGAACAGCAGAGTTGGGTACTCCAAGTAGAAGAGTGTACCAGTTAGTAATTCCACAGTGTTACAAAAACGCGATTCTAAAAGCTTAGAGATCTCCAGTGAATACTAGAAAGGACTGCCCTTCTAGCATCCAGCCTGTTACTGGGTTTTCGTAACAAGTAGTCAGTATCCTTGTCCAATTATCCATAAGAATTCAGTATAATTCAATAGTGCTTCACGATTACAACTGGTAGGCTACTAACTAGAGAAATTAAAATTTAATAAATTTATTAAGTCTAGAGGTATATTATCAAAGTAAATTAAATCAATCACAGTAATGAAAATAATATCAATCTCTCGAGTTCAATATTATTGTGCTGAAAGCACATATCACATTTATAATTCTTAAGTACCGTCTGGTACATTAACATTTAATAAGATATTACACATATGTACAAGTAAGTTTGTGTATGCGTGTAAATGCTCTAAGTAGTTCACTATGTCTCATGACTCGACTAGACTTGAACAAGTGACTGACAAAGTCCTCACATAAACTAACTTCTTGACCGACTGGCAACCAGAACAGTCTGCTTGAACAATGAAAAGAATGCTAAGCCCAATAGCCATATAACAAGCGACTGCGACACAATTAGGATCAAGGAGATAATATAACGACACTAAGTAGGGACCATCAGCAGATCCTCCACAAAAGTTACAAAACTCCCATACTACTGAATCTAAGTTCAGCATAGGAAAAACCCTGACAGTGACAATACACAGAAACCAGTACAAAATTAGGTCAGAAGCTATAGCTAAGGACCTGAGATGTTCAGAGTGTCTAAGCGACACACAACCTCAGTACAACGTCGAAAATCACTAAGTCTATACAATGTTCTGTGAACAGAGTTCTACAGAACTAACAAGAATAATGAGACAGACAATCTGTCCAACCACCAAGCGAGTCTAGAGCAGACTGAATACTTCACAAGAGGTGAGGACACCCCCCCTCGATCACGTGATAGCCCCGTGGACAGCACAGCTCAGAAGCCGGCAGTATAACGAGCGACAAGCGATAATTACAGTAGTTTGACAATCAAGACTTGAACTGAGCACATATTATGTACATCCTAACAACATAAGTCAAATAAGAATATAAAGCAATATATTTACGATTTAGCTATTATCGCAAATATAAGCAATATAAAATTATATGAAAAGATAATATACATTATATATATACATAATAATCATTGTAACCCATTCAGGGGTTGCAACACACAGTCACTAGTGAACGTAGCTCTACAGCTAGTTCACGATGTACCAGGTGTTGCACACCCTGGTATGGATCGTTCTGTGAAACAAGCCAGAATGAAATACTTTTGGCCACGTATGGCAACTGACATTTCCGAGTATGTTAAGAAATGTAGTGTTTGTATGCAACATAAAGGAAATGTCAATGGTCCTAATCCAATCCAAGTGTACCCAACCACTAGCGAACCGTGGGAAAGAGTTGCCCTTGACTTGTTTACAAATTTTAAATGTTCCCTCCAAGGCAACAAACATGTGTGTGTTATGGTAGACCATTTCACCAGATATTGTTAGTTCCTATTGCAGATAAGACTGCCGAGACAGTAGCTAAAGTGTTTAAAGAACGCATTATCTGCAGGCATACCACCCCTAAGTCCTTAGTAACAGATAATGGAGGTGAATTCTGTAATGAGATTCTTGAAAATTTGTGTACTTTATACAAAATCTCTAAATCCACCATTGTTCCTCATCATCCTGCCAGCAATGGGTTAGCCGAACGAACCAATAAGAAAGTACTTGATGTCCTGAGAGCCACTATCAACCCCAATAGTGAAACTTGGGATGAAGTCATACCAGATGTTCAATGTGCCATAAATTCTGCTTACAATGTTTCCATAGGTGATACTCCACATTATGCATTGTATGGTGTAGACAAGTGTTTACCCTATGAGTTGTTATATTCCACTCCGAAACCTAATTACAACCCTGATGATTTCGTAGCAAGTCGTACCAGCATGGCTCAAAGTGTTTTTAGAAGAATCCGTGAAACACTTCATAAATCAACAGCAGAATTTACTAGAGTAACTAATAGCCGTGCTAAGCCATCAAAAGTCAAAGTAGGTTCGAGAGTAATGCTGACAAATTTCAACAAAACATCCACAATGCCTAAACTTGATCAAAAGTTTGTCGGACCTTATCGAGTTGCAGAACATTTCTCTGGCAATAAGTATAAGGTTAGAGAAATTAGTACTGGTAAGTACAAAGAATCGCATTTAGATCATATGAAATTAGTATGCGATGTTGATGATATTGCTACCCAGACTAATGTGACAGATGCTGAAAATCCTCTTGACTCTGTACCCTCTACCTCAGATACTCAGTCAGATAATCAACCTGAATGTCATTACTCCTTGCGTAATCGACAAGTAATGAGAAACCCACAAGTATCTTTTCTAGATACTCGTTCATATCTCCCTCAGTCAAGGCATGTGTTAGCCATTGCAGAGGAATTCGATCCTCCCAGAGATAACCATTCTGCATATGTAAACCTCACCCTCGCAGAATTGGGTTTAAATGTACATAGTCTGTATAACTAGATGTCCGAGATGAAGTAAATTGTCAACTGTTTGTTATTAACCGATTAGTTTTTCAGAATTTTTTTTTCGTATTCACGTTCCCTCCGTATTCTGAGAATTTGACAGTAATGATCTGAGTGCACCAGATACCTTTGCTGTTAATTTCACCTTGTATATATATATTTATTCTTCCTCAGAATCCGTAGAGTGCATGAATACAGATCAATCGATCAATTCCATCCATATTGTACAATGATTTGTTCTTATAGTTTGTAATGCATTACGTTAAAAAATCGTTACGTTAAAAGTGATTGCGTTACACCCATTACGTAAAACTCATTTTGTTAAAATCCATTATGATACCATCCATTAGTTCTAAGTTATATATGAATTTGTTATTGTATAGAATCAGCCCAGAACCACCTGCCTGTTCAGCCTATAGGATAGTAGTGTATGTCGAGACGACATACGTAACATGACCGAGCTGTCAGCATAGTTGCTGAATCCCCTTACATGTGTTGTATAGATTAGATGAGCATTATAGTATCATCCATGTGTTTATATAGAAGACCCCTTAGGCCTGTGACTGTATGACGTCACGGGATGCAGCTTGAGTGTGAGACGAGCTACCTCGGCCTCAGTCGGCGTTTGACATAGGCAGGACAAGGAAGAGGCTGGGCTCCATCTCCCATCATCACAGTCTGACAATATATCGTTACCATCCAACCAGTGTGTCTACCTTCAACCCTCGATATCTCCTATTAAGAACCCCTACGATAGAGGAAGTTGAAGGAGAGGGATAGGAGGTTGGTGGAGAGGGATAGAAGGTTGATGAAGAGGGACGAAAAGGTTGATGGAGAGGGATAGGAGGTTGGAGAGGGAGAAGAGGCTGATGGAAAAGGAGAGGAGGCTGATGGAGAGGGATAGGAGGTTGATGGAGAGGGATAGGAGGTTGATGGAGAGGGATAGGAGGTTGATGGAGAGGGATAGGAGGTTGATGGAGAGGGATAGGAGGTTGGAGAGGAATAGGAGGTTGATAGAGAGGGATAGGAGGTTGACAGAGAGGGATAGGAGGTTGATAGAGAGGGATAGGAGGTTGGTAGAGAGGGATAGGAGGTTGATAGAGAGGGATGGGAGGTTGACAGAGAGGGATAGGAGGTTGGAGAGGGATAGGAGGTTGATGGAGAGGGATAGAAGGTTGGAGAGGAATAGGAGGTTGATAGAGAGGGATAGGAGGTTGACAGAGAGGGATAGGGTGTTGATAGAGAGGGATAGGAGGTTGATAGAGAGGGATAGGAGGTTGATAGAGAGGGATAGGAGGTTGATAGAGAGGGATAGGAGGTTGATAGAGAGGGATAGGAGGTTGATAGAGAGGGATAGGAGGTTGATAGAGAGGGATAGGAAGGTGATGGAAGGGGATAGGAAGTTGATGGAAAGGGATGAGAAGGTTGATGGAGAGGGATAGGAGGTTGATGGAGAGGGACGAGAAGGTTGATGTAAAGGGACAGGAGGGGATGATGAAGACATTCATTGCCAGGATCCAACACACTAAACGTTCAGTATTTTCATCATGACCAAACATCAAATAAATACAAAGTAAAGAAAAAAATGTATTTGCCAAGAGAGAGAGAAGCAAGTGCTTAATGGTGCCCTCGTAACTCACCGTAGCAGCAACCACCACTAATTTGGAACAAAACAAACAAGTCAGAGAGCGCAACTTACGATTTGCTGCTCACAACAGTCAGGGAGAAAACATACACACACACACACACACATACATACACACACACACACACACACACACACACACACACACACACACACACACACACACACACACACACAAACACACACACACACACACACACACACACACACACACACACACACACACACACACACATACATACACACACAAGGACAGGAGGGGTAGGGGAGACATGATAACGACATACAAAATACTGCTAAGAATTGACAAGGTGGACAGAGACAGGATATTCCAGAGATGGGACACAGAAACAAAGGGTCACAATTGGAAGTTGAAGACTCAGATGAGTCAGAGAGATGTTAGGAAGTACTTCTTTAGTCATAGAGATATCAGGAAGTGGAATAGTCTGGCAAGTGATGCAGTGGAGACAGGAACCATACATAGTTTTAAGACGAGGTATGATAAAGCTCATGGAGCAGGGAGAGAGGACCTAGTAGCGACCAATGAAGAGGCGGGGCCAGGAGCTGTCTCGACCCCTGCAACCACAAATAGGTGAGTACACACACACTTGGCAGGACAAGCTTATCTTGAACAACAAAACTGTCTTTGCTGCACGCCAGTTTTTCCTGAGGTGTGGCTACTGGAGAAATGGGAGGTAATCAAGGTCGATTCAGAGAAGGGAAGGGCATTTCCAGTTCCTTGGATCAAGAGCTCTGGTCGGCATCGAAGTAACACTCTTCAAGGGCACTGTTCGAGGAGAGAAAAGTTAAGTGTGGCTCACAAGGAGAGAGCCTCAGTGTGGCTCACAAGGAGAGAGCCTCAGTGTGGCTCACAAGGAGAGAGCCTCAGTGTGGCTCACAAGGAGAGAGCCTCAGTGTGGCTCACAAGGAGAGAGCCTCAGTGTGGCTCACAAGGAGAGAGCCTCAGTGTGGTTCACAAGGAGAGAGCCTCAGTGTGGCTCACAAGGAGAGAGCCTCAGTGTGGCTCACAAGGAGAGAGCCTCAGTGTGGCTCACAAGGAGAGAGCCTCAGTGTGGCTCACAAGGAGAGAGCCTCAGTGTGGCTCACAAGGAGAGCCTCGGTGTGGCTCACAAGGAGAGCCTCAGTGTGGCTCACAAGGAAAGAGCCTCAGTGTGGCTCACAAGGAGAGAGCCTCAGTGTGGCTCACAAGGAGAGCCTCAGTGTGGCTCACAAGGAGAGAGCCTCAGTGTGGCTCACAAGGAGAGAGCCTCAGTGTGGCTCACAAGGAGAAAGCCTCAGTGTGGCTCCCAAGGAGAGAGCCTCAGTGTGGCTCACAAGGAGAAAGCCTCAGTGTGGCTCACAAGGAGAGAGCCTCAGTGTGGCTCACAAGAAGAGAACCTCAATGTGGCTCACAAGAAGAGAACCTCAGTGTGACTCACAAGGAGAGAGTCTCAGTGTGGCTCACATGGAGAGAGCCTCAGTGTGGCTCACAAGGAGAGAACCTCAGTGTGGCTCACAAGGAGAGAGCCTCAGTGTGGCTCGTCTGTATCTCCTCCACTCTAAGAGTATATTCAAAGTCCTGAAGTCTCACACAATCGAACTATTAAGCTCTGCAATAAATTCGCCTTAAGATAACAGACAGCAGAACTGACCAAACCAGGTGAAATCCTAGACCAAATGTTCTTGACAGGGGTACCTGTGTCCCCTAGGAGTTCCTGTGTCCTCTGGGAAGTACCTGTGTCCCCTGGGAGTTCCTGTATCCCTGGAGGCATGAAGAAAAAGCGAAGCTGGGGTCCGACACACACTGAATAATTCAAAATACTTGAACTAAGAAATACCTTGAAGAACAATGAGAAACAATGAAGAACACTGAAAAATACTAATAAAATACTGAAGAACAATAAAACACTGAAGAACAATGAAAAACACTGAATAACATTGGATTTCGTGAATCAAGAACATACGATACTGCAACAAAATCTGTTTATTTTACAGCTCTGTTCGTGTTGTATACCAGTTTGCTTCACACTCCTCCATATTTATTCGTGCATTACCTGTTCCGTTTCACTGCTTGCACAGTTCCTTGGGCGGATATATCCACACCTCAACGAAGTGAACACTTTCATCCAAGGAACAAGTATCAATATACTCACGATCAAGGGAAAAGTTGTCAGCCTTCTGCCAAAAACTTCCAGTCTGAATAACCTGCATTATCACTGGGGAGCGCTAAACCGGTAGGGATCATACAGCGTCTGTGGGGGGGGATGGGAATGGAAGGTATTCAGGTTCAATTCATGGAACTGGAGCACAAATCCAATTCCCTAGATCAAGAGCCCTTCACCAGCGTCAAAGAGACTCCCTTGAGGGTAACCAGCATTGAGAACAGAAATTTTGCTAATTTTCCTTCACAGAAGGAGGCTGCTGGTGCGGAAGAACCGTCCACTGTGACCGAAGTGAAAAAAATAATTTGTAAGAAAGTGATTCACTGGAACTGATATGGTGGTACCGGCAAGTTGTAGGTGGAAGACACTGGTGCAGTGATCAACACATTTATTAAGGGAACATTTCGCCACAAGTGGCTTTTCGGACCACTCTTTTAATTTGTCCAGATCCCTCTGAAGCCTTTCTTGATAAGCGTATTACGTGTCTTCTACTCACAACTGATTCGGTTTACCGAAGTTACTTTCACCAGAGAGGTTTCTGTGGTCCAGGGGTGGATATGGAACCCATTTATTTTACACAGGATTCCATAGATAAGTGATATAATGAAAGATGATCTTGTTGAACTGAAAGCTCATGAAGGAATCCGAATAAGATTCGAATCAATGAGGATAGAGAACTTCTGGTGTGCATAACTCAAAACGTTTTCACAGTTTGCAGAAAAAGCTCTGGAGGTTTGGTGCCATCTGCCACCACCTAGCTGTGTGAGATCCTTGGTGCCATCTGCCACCACCTAGCTGTGTGAGATCCTTGTCAACACCACTGCAGAGACAGTTGGACATTTCACCTCTTAATAAAGCCTGGATAATAACAGTAAAAAGAGTGACAATGGAGGTTGCTACAGTGTAAAGCTCTGTTCCTCAAGGCATAACACTCGTCCTGTTTCCGTTTCTCGTTCTTTCAGTTTATCTGATATAGACAACGACACAGATCATAATATCCTTTGTTGATACCAGAACCTGTATGACAGCAGAGTGCAGGACGCAGCGAACCTTCAAGGAGATATAAATTATGTCTTCCAGCAGGCCACACAATAATACAGTGTTGAACGAGGACAAATTTCAGGTATATTATCCTATGGAAAAATTAAGGAATTAAAGATAAAGGGGAGTACAAATCAAACTATAGTAAATCAACAGAGCGGAAATTCAATGAGAGAGACTTGGGAGTGATAATGTCAGAGGATCTGGCAATCAAGAATGACAATGTTATTACTGCATCTGCAAAGAAAATGAGAAGCTGGATAACTAGAACATTGAGAACATTGAAAACAATGAACGCTTAACCAATGATGATTCTCCAAGTCAACCGTTCTTTCTTGGCTGGAATATTGTTATATAGTAACGACCTCCTTCAAGGCAGGTGAAACTGTTGAACTAGACAACGTACAGAAAACCTACACAACTCTTATAAATTCAGTCAAGCATCTGAACTACTGGGAACACTTGAAAGTCTCTTGAACTGTATCCTTTGGTACCTTGGTGAGGAATATTTTGGAGGAACTGATCACAAATCTGAACAAGAAATCACTCCATATGAGAGGAAGAGCTTTGGCAGACAATGCAATATACCTCCAATGAAGAGCAGACACACTCTGGGAAGGACTAGATCAAATTTTCGACAAAAAACCTGTACCTGTCTCCAAGAGGAAGCGTAATACATTCCTCAAGTCAGGTCCTGACCAGCCAGGCTGTGATGCATGCGTTAGGCTGCTTGCGGCGGACACAGCTTAGTCAATCAGGCGAGTAACTAGGAGGCCTGGTCTGGGACCTGGCCGTGGGGGAGGGCAGGTCCCAGACCAGGTAACCCAGTTGAAAGCATCACATAATTCATAGCCAAACCAATAAAGTCCTGAAAATCTGTACCTGAACCACAGCAACGGATTCACATAAGATCAAGTTTAATTTAGAATTCATATTTAAGAGCATGACTTTGTAGGTAAGTGGAACAATCTCTGTAGTGTTGTCACTGAAACCAGCACTCTGAGCACCTTTTAAAATAGGTTAAAAAATACATGAGTAAGAATGGATGAAATGACAAATGCATACACTTAAAACCATTTTAACTAAAACGTCTCGCTCATGGGACCTTGGTCACTCCAGGTGAGTGCATGCACTTATGTCATTTCATCCATATTGTCAGTATCACAGAGAATATGGTATTCATATCGTTGGTATCCCTGCAGTAGGCCAGTAGGTCTACTGCAGTGCTCTTACACTGCCAAAGGCACATTTCAAGCAAAAAAAAAAATTGTATCCTGGTTTAAAACAGCTGCCACTTACCTTCCCAGGTGTGTGCTGGCATCATGTTATTTACCTGCAAAAAATGTAGAAAAACAACATTAGATTCTTATATACCCGAGTGTCTTCAAATTATCAAAGTCAGGGTATTCACAAACTAACAAATGGTCTTCAGAATGACTTTGTACACGAACAAGAAGTAACTTAGATTCATCAGTTCTGGGCACATAGATACGCTCACTCATGTTAAATATGTAAATATAATGTTGATTTTGAAAGATAATGCAATGTCCTGAAGTTATAAGAACATAAGAATGGAGGAACACTACAGTAGACCTACTGGCCCATACTAGGTAGGTGCTCCTCAGCCATTCCCACCACCCAACTGTCCAACCCCTTCCCACAGCCACCCAAGAATTTGCTTCAATACTTCAGGTAGGCTCAACATCGTTACAACACAGCAGTGACTGTGTTTATAGCCACAGTCGAAGCTCAACCACACGAGCACTAAAGATGCGTGAATACTGAGCGCTCTTGTATTCAAGAATCAGAGGGAAGTAAATTAATGTACAACTGTTATGGATTCCATCACCCAATGAATTACTCCTACATAATAACGCTGATAAATTAACCAAAGAAATACCAAAGAAATAATGGCCGAGTCAGACATTAAAAATATTATTAGGAGAGAAGTAAATAATGAAATTGAATGTCGAAGGAATGCAGTTAGAAGCCTAAGTTAATTTTTAACTCACTGTGATAACATGAACGTTATTAAAATACATTTATGGAGCAACTTGCAATATAAACAGACTGACTGGTGATACAGTAGCCAGGCTGAGTTATAAGTACTTCTAGCAGATCAGCAGACACACAGATGATGATCAAACTACATGCAAAATATCGGGTCAGCTTTATGGTTACTTTCTTGAACACTACGTGCTTTGATTATCTAGTTGTTGAGGAATATAGAGATAGACGGTATAATAACCAACGTGACACATGAAGGTATCTTATCAATGAAAATAAGATACTCGATATATTAAGTAAATATCCTAATTTTGCTTGCAACTGATTAACCTTAAATTGTAAATATATATTTAGATGTACTCCTCTTAACCCTTTTAAGACATAGTTCCTAGGTCTTTTGCGTATCCATCTGTTCTTGCGCTACCCTCCACAGGATGGATACGAGGTGCACAATTAACTAGCCACTACCATCCACAGCATGGATATGGGGTGCACAATTAACCAGCCGCTTCAGTGGCAAAATCTAAAATATATATCTGCCTACTGTACGAACCAAAAAAAAACAAAATGTTTAAAGTGTTGAAAATTTTGACTCGTTTACAAGTCCAAAAATATGACCAAAGAAAATAATTTCTCAAAACTGTTTTAAAACTTCACACAGACTAAAATATTATATCTTGAGAAGCAGCAGTGTGGGAATTTAATGCCAGTAATTCCATCTTAAGCCACCAGGGTCTGCGTGCGTGCGTGCGTGCGTGCGTGCGTGTGCGTGTATGTAGCGTGAGACGTCTTGATTTGTAGCCCAGCCTGACAGCCTTACTGAGGGCGAGTGCATGTAATCACACGCTCTGTAATGCCCTCAAGCACTTTATGATGCACTCTCAGTATCTAAAAGGGGTAGTTTTCTACTCTTCTAATTCAGCTTCTCCACACCCTCCAGGGAAGAGAACACCGCACTGCATACTCATACTCCTCTACTGTTATTATTATTATTATTATTATTATTATTATTATTATTATTATTATTTGGATAATATCTGACATTCTGATGTTTTATAAACGAATTATTAATACACGCTATGACACAATATTCTTAAGGTTAAATACACCAAGAAGGATATACCCCTCAAAATAGCAAGTTTTACCTATTCGGCACGACATATTTACGCTGATACATACATGTATCAGTTACATTTACAATTTACGTTAGTATATATATATATATATATATATATATATATATATATATATATATATATATATATATATATATATAATATATATATATATATATATATATATATATATATATATATATATATATATATAAATATATATATATATATATATATATATATATATATATATAAATATATATATATATATATATATAAATATATATATATATATATATATATATAAATATATATATATATATATATATATATAAATATATATATATATATATATATATAAATATATATATATATATATATAAATATATATATATATATATATATATATATATATATATATATATATATATATGTAATATATATATATATATATACATCTAAAATTTACAGTGATGTATATCTATCATTTACACTGGTATATACATTTATAATATACATTGCACAAACTGCAAAGACTTTCCCGTAGTTTGGAATCAACAGTTTCGATAGTTCAGTCTTTTTTTTTTACAACTTAGCGAAAATTGGCGAAGAATGTTGGTGAAAACTGGCGAGGACTGTTGACTTGTGGATTCTGCTTGCCTGTCCATATTTGTTACTTTGCAATGAAGTGTTTGAAGGTCTCCAGGCAGTGGTTCCTTACAGGGGGAGAAGTATCTGAATGACCAAGCCTGAGTGTTTGTTTACCTCAGTCCTACACACACACACACACACACAAAATGATGTAGTGGAGGCAGGAACTATACATAGTTTTAAAACGAGGTATGATAAATCTCGTGGAGCAGGGAGAGGGAGGATCCAGTAGCGGTCAGTGAAGAGGCAGGGCCAGGAGCTGAGTCTCGACCCCTGCAACCACAATTAGAGGAGTACACACACACACACACACACACACACACACACACACCTATAATCCCAAATATCTAAAAAAAAAAATAATTTATCGGAGGGCATTAAGCTACCCTAAGCCAAGTCCTGCCGACCCTTAACCTTCCTAAGCCAGGTCTTACCGACAGGGAGGCCTGGTCGTGGACTGGGCCGCGGGGGCGTTGATCCCCGGAATACCTTCCATGTAGACTCCAGGTAGACCCTTGACCTCCCTAAGCCAGGTCCTACCGACCCTTGGCCTCCCTAAGCCAGGTCCTACCGACCCTTGACCTCCCTAAGCCAGGTCCTACCGACCCTTGGCCTCCCTAAGCCAGGTCCTACCGACCCTTGATCTCCCTAAGCCAGTGGTGACGTGTACTTAGCTCTGTGAAGACCTGTTTGTGTGCTCTCTGTGAATCTGAACCAGGATGCCCTCTCTTGAGCAACTTTACCTGAGCTGAGAGAAGAGCTCAGAGTTGCTAAGATGGAGATACGGCGATTAACGGAGGAGAACAAGAGGATTCGTAGTAATCCTTCTGTTGTGAGTCCCCAGGTTAAGAGGGGAGCTTGGTCAGTGGCCGGGCAACATGGAACCAAGCTGAAGATCAAGAAAACGGTTGGAGAGGCAGAAACAACGAGAAACCAGAAGACTACCGTGGAAACTTCCAACCCATTCTCGGTGCTACCTGACGAATGTGAGTGTTCTACTGGGAATGCCACAACGAGCACCAAAGAAGAATTGGCAGACGTGAGTAAGACATCCCTAGAAACCCCAACGAAGACCATCGAGAACGTCTTAACGAATTCTACAAGTGGTGTAATGCTACCTGGTGAATGTGAGTCGACTACTCGGAGCATCACGACGGACGACGCCAAGGAAGGTAAAAACATTGTTGTTGTTGGGGATAGCCAGATTAGGTACATGGATAGGGCATTCTGCTTGAAGGATAGGAGTAGGAGGCAGAGAGTGTGTTTTCCTGGGGCTGGGATGAAGGATATTGTTAGCCGTCTAGATGACATCATGAGAGGTAATGGGAGCAATCCTATTATCTGTCTCAGTGCTGGAGGCAACGATGTTGGCAGACGTAGGAGTGAGGACCTGATTAGCAGGTATAGGTCAGCAATAGAGATAATTAGGAGGAAGGGTGGGAAACCTGTCATATGTGGCATTTTGCCAAGGAGAGAGTTGGAAATGAATGGTTGTCCAGAGCAATTGGTGTCAATTGCTGGCTGGACAAATACTGTAAGGAAAATGCGGTAACATTCATTGACAACTGGGACCTCTTCTATGGCAGAAATGACATGTATGCCAGGGATGGGGTTCACTTATCTAGGTGTGGGGTGGGAGCACTGGCCAACGCAGTGGAGGGAGCTGTTAGGTCTTTAAATTAGGAATAGTTAGTGGTATGGGTTTTGGCGGGAAAACTGTGAAGTCACAGGGTAGTAATATGAGTACTAGGAGAACTAGTAATAGGCAAAATGAGGTGGATATTGGAAAGCCAGTGACACTAATTGACAAGGACAGTAATAGGTTTAGTGGAATAACAGAAAGGAGCAGGAAGGGTAAAGAGAGAGGAGGGTCTTTAAATATTTATTACACAAATAGTCGCAGTGCTAGGAATAAGATGGACGAGTTGAGACTAGTTGCTAGTGCAGGTAACATAGATATATTTGCCATTACTGATACGTGGTTTAATTCAAAAAGTCGGGACATGCCTGCAGAATGTCACATTCAGGGTTTTAAATTGTTCCAAGTAGATAGAAGTATCGGGAAGGGGGGTGGCGTGGCATTGTATGTCCGAGATCGTTTGAACTGTTGCATAAAAACGGGTATTAAGTCTGAAGTAACACATACAGAGTCTGTTTGGATAGAATTTTCAGAGGGGCATGAAAAATTAATTTTAGATGTGATATACCGTCCCCCAAATTTAGATAGGGACCAGGGGAGACTACTATGGGAGGAAATTGTTAGGGCCACAAGGCACGATAATGTAGTAATTCTAGGAGACTAACTTTAGTCATATTGATTGGAATTTCTTGACTGGGAATTTAGAATCATACGACTTCTTAGAAGTAGTTCAGGATTGTTTTTTGAAGCAGTTTGTGACAG
The DNA here is from genome assembly GCF_038502225.1 of Cherax quadricarinatus. Classification (NCBI taxonomy): domain Eukaryota; kingdom Metazoa; phylum Arthropoda; class Malacostraca; order Decapoda; family Parastacidae; genus Cherax; species Cherax quadricarinatus. The sequence goes on from NC_091344.1 coordinate 15,355,329, forward strand.
AACCTACAAGGGGTAATAACCTGCTTGACTTAGTTCTGGCAAACAATGAATGCCTTGTTAATAATTTAGAAGTTTCAGAGGAACTGGGTGCTAGCGACCACAAATCAATTACATTTAGAATTGAATGGAAGTATGATAGTAGGGATAACTCAGTAACAGTCCCAGATTTTCGCTTAGCAGATTACGATGGGCTTAGAGAACACTTATCATCTGTTGACTGGGGTAACGAAGAGAGCTATCAATATGAGTTTTCTGAGCACAATACATGCTGCTCAAAGAACGTTTATCCCTTACAAGGAAATTAGATCAAATAGAAATGGCCCAAAATGGATGAATAATAGGCTGAAATATCTACTAGGGCATAAGAAAGGAATTTATAGGCGTATCAAAAGAGGCGAGGGTCATCTTATGAATCAGTATATTGACATTAAGAGGGACATTAAGAAGGGGATAAGAAAAGCTAAAAGGGACTATGAAATTAAAGTTGCTAGGGATTCTAAAACTAACCCAAAAAGTTTTTTCCAGGTCTATAGAACAAAAGTCAGAGATAAGATAGGTCCCCTTAAAAATAACTATGGGCATCTTACTGACAAAGAGAATGAAACGTGCTCGATTTTAAATAATTATTTTCTCTCGGTTTTTACACAGGAAGACACTAATAATATTCCGGTAATTTATTTTTATAGTGGATCAGAAGAAGATAAATTATGTAACATCACAGTCACTAGTGAAATGGTTGTGAAGCAGATAGACCGACTGAAGCACAATAAGTCACCGGGTCCTGATGAGGTTTTTTCAAGGGTTCTAAAGGAATGCAAAATGGAAGTCTGTGAACCATTAACTAATATTTTTAATTTATCTCTTCAAACAGGTGTCTGATATGTGGAAGATGGCTAATGTAATTCCTATTTTTAAAACAGGGGACAAGTCGTTACCGTCAAATTACCGACAAATAAGCCTGACCTCAATTGTAGGCAAATTACTAGAGACAATTATAGCTGAGATTATAAGAAGCCATCTCGATAAGCATAGCTTGATTAATGATACTCATCATGGATTCACAAGAGGCCGGTCTTGTCTAACTAATTTATTAACTTTCTTCAGTAAAGCTTTTGAGGCTGTTGACCACGATGAAGAATTTGATATTATTTACTTAGATTTTAGTAAGGCATTTGATAGAGTTCCGCACCAAAGACTGTTGAAGAAAGTAGCAGCTCATGGCATTGGGGGAAGGGTGCTCTCGTGGATCGAATCATGGCTCACAGACAGGAAGCAAAGAGTGTCCATAAATGGGGTTAAATCCGAGTGGGGATCAGTAACAAGTGGCGATCCACAGGGATCAGTCTTGGGCCCGTTGTTGTTTATAATATATATCAATGATCTTGATGAAGGAATTACTAGTGATATGAGCAAATTCGCCGATGACACGAAGATAGGTAGGATAATTGATTCAAACGTAGATGTTAGGGAACTTCAGGAGGATTTAGACAAACTCTACTCTTGGTCAGAAAAGTGGCAGATGCAGTTCAATGTAGATAAATGCAAGGTTCTGAAGCTCGGGAGTGTCCATAACCCTAGCACTTATAAGTTAAATAATGTAGAACTTAGCCATACAGATTGCGAAAAGGACTTGGGGGTTATGGTAAGCAGCAACCTTAAACCAAGACAGCAATGCCTAAGCGTACGTAATAAGGCAAATAGATTACTGGGATTTATATCAAGAAGTGTAAGCAACAGAAGTCCAGAGGTCATACTGCAGCTTTATACATCATTAGTAAGGCCTCACCTAGATTATGCAGCTCAATTCTGGTCTCCATATTACAGAATGGACATAAATTCGTTAGAAAACATTCAGCGTAGGATGACTAAATTAATACATAGCATTAGAAATCTTCCTTATGAAGAAAGATTGAAGACTCTTAAGTTACATTCACTTGTTAGACGAAGAATGAGGGGAGACCTGATCGAAGTGTATAAGTGGAAGATAGGTATTAATAAAGGGGATATTAACAAGGTCTTGAGGATATCTCTCCAAGAGAGAACCCGCAGTAATGGATTTAAGTTGGATAAGTTTAGATTTAGAAAGGACATAGGAAAGTATTGGTTTGGAAATAGGGTAGTTGATGAGTGGAACAGTCTACCTAGTTGGGTTATTGAGGCTGGGACTTTGGGTAGTTTCAAATTTAGGTTGGATAAGTACAAGTTGTTTCTTGGGAAGCTTTGGGTAGTAGTCGTTTTGATGAGGACCTGCCTCGCATGGGCCAGTAGGCTTTCTGCAGTGTTCCTCCATTCTTATGTTCTTAACTACATTAACTTGATCAATGAGAATGCAACATGAAACAAAGACAAGTGATATATCAAATTCCAGCCTCCCTCAGGCACAGTTTATTGAAAAATGTCTCTGTATAATATATAATAACAAAGGAGGAACACTGCAGGAGGCCTACTGGCCCATACTAGGCAGCTCTTTCTCAAATCCATTAACAAAAATATTTGCCCATTCCACCATTACAGCTGCCGGTGAACTTCACCGAGTACTCACAGCAAATACTAGGAAAGGTATAGGGAAGAAATTATGTGGTTGGAGGCCTTTCACCATGCAACTGCAAATGCTTCTTCAGGAGCAATGAGAAAAATGGAATTCAGAAGAGCCCGAGGAATGCCATGAGACGAAGTCCGGCAGCCTAGTGGCTGATGTACACTCTTGACCGCTTCTTTACAACTGCTGCAATGCAATGAGTGTATACATGTACTAAGATGCAATCCTCACAGTCTCTAATTAACCCCCTAAGAAAACACATCTCTCACTTGCCAAATCCCTTCAAATTTCCAAGTGCTTACTAACATATAGATTCACAGCAATGACCAAACTAAGAAAAAAAATCAATGGATTCACAGCGCTGATCAAGCTATAAAAAAATCTATCTTGCCAAACTGAAGTGACCAATTCAAAATGACAAGACATAATTGAGGGTTGAGCCCTGGAGACCTTGACAAACTCTGAGATTACCTTGGGTCAGGGGAAGGTTTCCTGATGGGTTCCAATACGTTAATGATGTGCAACAATAGGCAGCCTGAGACCTGTAAGGGGAATCCTATTGTCCTCTCTTAAGAGGTCATGGCGCGTCGCCTTTTGAGGGCAATGTAGTAATCCGTCTGATAATTCCGGAGAGAGAGAGAGAGAGAGAGAGAGAGAGAGAGAGAGAGAGAGAGAGAGAGAGAGAGAAGGGGTTGCAAGATTCTGTACGAGGCTCAAGTACGCTCCACTTTCTCGGTTTGCCTGCCCTCTCCCCCCCCCACTCATCTGCGACTGCTTGACAGAGTGGAGAACAGAGCAAGACGTCTCATCTCTCGCCTGGACCCATCCTGGATAGATCTGTCATTTCAGCAGAGCCTTCAACACAGGAGGGATGTGGGTGGCCTTACTGTTATGTACAAGGCCAATATTGTCAAAGTACCACACTTGGATCCACTTCGAGGACAGCGTGAAACAAGCTTTTATGCCACAAGACGGGCAGAAAGCAGCAACTTCACTCTGGCTGTACCCTTCTCCAGAACTTCACTCCATCTGAGATCCTATATACCCAGGATGACTGAGTATGGAACACATTCGTACACCATAATGATGTCAACGAGATAAAGTCAGCTGATCAAATGAAAATGCTGGCCGACAGATGGCTCCAACTTCATCCTATTCCGTACTTGTATGTCTCATAACAATAAAAATGCTTTCAAATGAGCTGATGTAGGTAACAGCTCTTAGCTTGCCAATAAAGTTAGGAATCCTTAACCTGTAAATAGTTTGTCAATAAAGCTAGGGATCCTTAACCTTGTCAAACCCTGTGTAAAAAAAAAAAGAGAGAAAGGAGAAAGGAGAGAAAGGGAGAGATAGAGAGAGAGAGAGAGAGAGAGAGAGAGAGAGAGAGAGAGAGAGAGAGAGAGAGAGAGAGAGAGAGAGAGAGAGAGAGAGAGAGAGAGAGAGAAAGGAGGGAAGGGGAGAGAGGAGGGAGAGGGAGAGAGTGGGGAGAAAGGGAAGAGAGAGTGGAGAGAGGGGAGAGAGAGAAAAGTATAGATAATGAATATATATAAAACATGTTTCTCTCTACACAGTGAAATGTGTGTATGAGACGTTGGAAATAAATGGTATAAAATACCGACACAATGGAAATATAAACACAAATGCAGTATAATGTGATCCTTTATTGACAACGTTTCACCCACGCAGTGGGCTTTTTCAAGTCACACACACGGATCTGTCACACACAGATCCGTGTGTGACTTGAAAAAGCCCACTGCGTGGGTGAAACGTTGTCAATAAAGGATCACATTATACTGCATTTGTGTTTATATTTCCACAGTGTATGAGACGTAAAGGCAATGAATGTATACAAAACATATGCACGTTTCTTTCTACAGAGGGCGAAACATCATCCCAGTGAAAGCTCATAACGCAAACTGCGTTCCTTTCTCGTGGACCAAGACTACCAACACATGGAACAAGCAGGAACGCACAGCACGCAACTTTTTAATATAAAAGACACTTAACAAAACGTGCAAGTGTGTCAAGGAGAGAGAGAGAGAGAGAGAGAGAGTGAGAGAGAGTGAGAGAGAGAGAGAGAGAGAGAGACAGAGAGAGAGAGAGAGAGAGAGAGAGAGAGAGAGAGAGAGAGAGAGAGAGAGAGAGAGAGAGACAGAGAGAGAGAGAGAGAGAGAGAGAGAGAGAGAGAGAAAGAGAGACTTTTAACCCAACAGAGACAATATTCCAACCTAAGAACTTAGTCAGTGAAACATATTAGGAAATATTAAACCAAGAAACAAGTTAGAAATAATTAAATAGAAAAAAGTGAACAAAAGCTAGAAGGAACAAAACAATTCATTCAAAGTTTGTAAAAAAAAGTGGGAAAGTGGGAATTTAAATTTAGAGAAGATATTATTACTGATTATATTACATTATTATTATTTTTATATTACGGCGAAGCACTAAACCAATAGAGGTTATATAGTGCCCGAGATGCATATGGGTTCGATCCAAGGAAGGGGAGGGCAAGTTCAATTCCTCGGATTAAGAGCCCCTCACTGGCATCAAAGACCCTCCCTTGAGGGGGGTGGGTTAGAAATGATACACGAAAGAACTTGTTTAGCACCCTAATTCTAGATTAATGAAGGAAGCTGCTAGGTAGCATCATTGAACACATCGACTCCAGACTGAGGAACTGATAACTTCAAACTACTCCTGATCTACTATTCTTCCATGTATTGGACTGAAGAAGCCACTGGCTGGCGAAACGTTTCCACAATAGAGAGACGTCAAGTGTTGTACAAGTGTCTGCGTCATTAACACTGAAGAGTAACAAACAGATCTGTCTCCCGTAGGAAAATTCTTGCCTATCAAGCTGCTACGACGGTCAGAGAATTTCAAGAACGACCTGAATGGGCAAACTGCTTCAAAAAAATAATTTCCACATAACTTTTCAGGAGAGAATAATACGGAAACTGCAAAATACAAGAGGACTACAAGACACTATTACACTGGATGTGAGATTTCCTAGTTACAATAATAACCTTAAACTTTAAAGGGATGGAGGGGTAAGCCAATGGAAGGCCTCGGTCAGACGACCAAAAGCTCCAGCTGCGGGTTATCATACGACTAAGACCCGCGTCAGGAAACACTTGTCCTGTTTCCCGACAAACCTTACCTAACCTAACCCAACCGTTTCAAAGGAAAATGGATGCAGTAATACCAGGCAAAATAACATTTCCCCACTGGGTTTTGTGAGCACTGGGATGCCACTGTGATTAATGCTTGCCCTGGTGATGTCACTGTGTATGAAGCACTTGTCGGAAAGAAAAGCTATATAGAGATGTTTGTGGATGATGAAAAAAAAAACCGCTTTGCAAGATAAACACAAATGACTCTGCATCCCCTGTAGGTTAGGTTTGTCAGGAAACAGGACAGGTGTTTCCTGACGCGGGTCCTGTTCATATGATGACCCGCAGCTGGAGCTTTCTGATCATCTGACCGAGGCCTTCCACTGGCTTACCGTCCATTCATTTAAAAGACTTCGACACACTGAATGACTGAAGGATGGATGAGGGAACTGAATGTGAATATACGTCGTAACAAAAATGAAAAAAATAGTGACCAGAGATAATACAAATAGAAAAAAGATAATGAACCAAGAATTATCACTGATGATTGTCAATGGAAGGCAATAAAAATTATAAAGTGTAAATTTGAACCTCGTTGTAATAGCATTTATACAAGTGAAGAAATATTGAAAGAGTTGCTCACAACATACTTTAAATCACAGTTGGAATATGCAACAATGTTAAACCATCCACACCGTAAGAAAATGTAATAACTAGAAAGAGACTGAAAGCAAGCTAAAAAAGTGTTTTTAAAGCTAAAAGATACGAGTTTGGAAGACAGGTTGATGCAGTCACTGGCTGGCAGCAGGGAAAATAGAAGACATGACAACCACATGTAAGATTATATAATACGAGGGAGACGTTAAGAATGATTTCCTAACAGCAACAACAGCTGCACTGAGAAGACGTGCATAAACACCATGGAAAATGATACTCACAAATGATGCTGAATATTCTTCGAAAATTTGCATACAGCACTGAATGATGAGTAACAGTTGCTGCAACTGGAAATTATATTTCTTATTTACAAACACTGAAGACTGGACACCAGCAGCATAACTCTGCTGTTGTAACTACAAATACTGAAGACTGGACACCAGCAGCATAACTCTGCTGTTGTAACTACAAACACTGAAGACTGGACACCAGCAGCATAACTCTGCTGTTGTAACTACAAACACTGAAGACTGGACACCAGCAGCATAACTCTGCTGTTGTAACTACAAACACTGAAGACTGGACACCAGCAGCATAACTCTGCTGTTGTAACTACAAATACTGAAGACTGGACACCAGCAGCATAACTCTGCTGTTGTAACTACAAATACTGAAGACTGGACACCAGCAGCATAACTCTGCTGTTGTAACTACAAACACTGAAGACTGGACACCAGCAGCATAACTCTGCTGTTGTAACTACAAACACTGAAGACTGGACACCAGCAGTATAACTCTGCTGTTGTAACTACAAATACTGAAGACTGGACACCAGCAGCATAACTCTGCTGTTGTAACTACAAATACTGAAGACTGGACACCAGCAGCATAACTCTGCTGTTGTAACTACAAACACTGAAGACTGGACACCAGCAGCATAACTCTGCTGTTGTAACTACAAATACTGAAGACTGGACACCAACAGTATAACTCTGCTGTTGTAACTACAAACACTTAAAAACTGACAAGAATATTACAAAAAATGGTATACAATATCGACACGATAAAGAATGAGAGTTGATATTTAACCATAAATCACCTTCACCACCAGTCACCTTCACCAACAGTCACCTTCACCAACAGTCACCTTCACCAACAGTCACCTTCACCAACAGTCACCTTCACCAACAGTCACCTTCACCATCAGTCACATTCACCATCAGTCACATTCACCATCACTTACCTACCTTCACCATTAGTCATATTCACCATCAGTCACCTTCACCACCAGTCATCGAATAACCTCCTCCCGCCAATATTAACATTTATCGAGTAATTCTTTAAACTCTCTCTCTGTCTGTCATAATGGAATATAAGAGGGATCATAGCTAGCTTTTGTTCTCACGTTGTAACCAAGATAAAATATCCTAGTAAAACACACACGCACGCGCACACACACACACACACACACACACACACACACACACACACACACCGTGTACGTCAGACCCATACTGGAGTATGCAGCACCTGTTTGGAACCCGCACTTGATCAAGTACGTCAAGAAATTAGAGAAAGTGCAAAGGTTTGCGACCAGGTTAGTTCCAGAGCTAAGGGGAATGTCCTATGAATAAAGGTTAAGGGAAATCGGCCTGACACTGGAGGACAGGAGGGTCAGGGGAGACATGATAACGACATAAAATACTGCGCGGAATAGACAAGGTGGACAAAGACAGGATGTTCCAGGGAGGGGACACAGAAACAAGAGGCCACAACTGGAAGTTGAAGACTCAGATTAGTCAAAGGGATGTTAGGAAGTATTTCTTCAGTCACAGAGTTGTCAGGCCGTGGAATAGCCTAGAAAGTGACGTAGTGGAGGCAGGAACCATACATAGTTTTAAGACGAGGTTTGATAAAGCTCCTGGAGCAAGGAGAGAGAGGACACAGTAGCAACCGATGAAGAGGCGGGACCAGAACCTAAGACTCGACCCTTGCAACCACAAACAGGTGAGTACACACACAATATTACACATCGTGTAGTCACACAATTTTGATAACATGCCCAGGTAACTGTTCAAACTTTACCTGGGAGAAGCAAAGTCACTTTCATACATGTAATAAAAACTATCTGGATAACTAAAGTGTAATGAACACTTGTCAATGCTCAATAATAACCCACGTGGAGACAGACACTCAGGAGATTAACTGATCTATATATATCGACTTCCTTCTGGTATCTTCTTCAGCAGATGAAGAGGATCCCAGAAGGGGGTCGAAATATATAGAACAATTAATCTCCTGAGTTTCTATCTCTATGTGGGTTATTCTTTGAGTAAAACAATATAAGACCTATGTCTCTCTCCCTCTCTTCCCCTCTGTATATATGTATGTCGTTCCGAATAAGTAAAACTTGCTATTTTGGCTTAAATAGCAACGCTCTTCTTGCCGAATAAGGCCAGCGAAAATTTGTGTATGCAATAATTTCGCAAAAAAATCATTCTCAATCTAACGAAAAAAATATATTCCACTGCGTTTATTATTAAATTAATGCAAACTTAAATAAAGTATATTTAGTTGGATTAGGATAAATTAAATTGCTCTTGTAATAATAAGGTTAGGTAAGTTTTCTAAAGTTCTTTTGGTACAAAATCATTAATTTTTATATAAACATAAGTGAAAATATATATTTAAATGTACAAGAGAAAATTTTAGAAAGGAGTTAATTTTTAATTAGCTCTTGCTAACTGGCCAGTTTTACCTATTCGGCACGACATTTATATATATATATATATATATATATATATATATATATATATATATATATACATACACACACACACCGTATTTAACATTCAGTGTAACGAGTTGTGTAGGCTCGATTCTCCGTTCAATAACCGCTAGACATGTTTGAAACTAGCAATTTAGGCTTATAAATCTGGTAGAAGGTCAGTGTGATGACCCTGCAGGATGGGCGGGAGGTGATACAGCTGCCTCACATAATTAAATACCAAATATTACAGGTGAGGTTAGTTTAAAATAACTTCGATTTATGTTTCAGGTCACCAAAGGTCACGCGAATTCGGTGTGCCGCTATTTAAAAATGAATTTTGAAGGACAGGTTCCAAACACGTCAGGAAACGCCCCAAACTGACCAGAAATCGTCGACATTGACAACAAAACACAAATTCCTGTTCGTCTATATATGATAATATTGAGTAATTATTGTTACAATTATTATAATCATAACTCAGCCCTAAACCACAAAGCTCATACAACGCTGTTATACCGACAAAACACTCGGCTTGACAGAGCTCCTGGAGAGCGAAACGTTGTCACAATAAAATGTCACATTAATTGTATCTGTGCACATTTACCTAACAAAATAAAGGTTACCTATGTCGTTCTGCTGGTAGTAATTCCATATATTCAACATACGGTCGCCGTATATGAGCGCTATTACAAAAAAATACACGGGAGGGAAGCGTCTAGCTGTAAGGAATCCCGCAGAGTTGCTTAATTCGTTCGAAATGCTTCGTTGCTTACGTAAGAGAGGCCGATTGCCAGTCTCAAGACACAGTGACAGTCTCAAGACACAGTGACAGTCTCAAGACACAGTGACAGTCTCAAGACACAGTGACAGTCTCAAGACACAGTGACAGTCTCAAGACACAGTGCCAGTCTCAAGACACAGTGACAGTCTCAAGACACAGTGACAGTCTCAAGACACAGTGCCAGTCTCAAGACACAGTGCCAGTCTCAAGACACAGTGCCAGTCTCAAGACACAGTGACAGTCTCAAGACACAGTGCCAGTCTCAAGACACAGTGCCAGTCTCAAGACACAGTGCCAGTCTCAAGACAGAGTGCCAGTCTCAAGACAGAGTGCCAGTCTCAAGACACAGTGCCAGTCTCAAGACACAGTGCCAGTCTCAAGACACAGTGCCAGTCTCAAGACAGAGTGACAGTCTCAAGACACAGTGACAGTCTCAAGACACAGTGCCAGTCTCAAGACACAGTGCCAGTCTCAAGACACAGTGACAGTCTCAAGACACAGTGCCAGTCTCAAGACACAGTGCCAGTCTCAAGACACAGTGCCAGTCTCAAGACACAGTGCCAGTCTCAAGACACAGTGACAGTCTCAAGACACAGTGCCAGTCTCAAGACACAGTGACAGTCTCAAGACACAGTGACAGTCTCAAGACACAGTGCCAGTCTCAAGACACAGTGACAGTCTCAAGACACAGTGACAGTCTCAAGACACAGTGCCAGTCTCAAGACAGAGTGACAGTCTCAAGACACAGTGCCAGTCTCAAGACACAGTGACAGTCTCAAGACACAGTGACAGTCTCAAGACACAGTGCCAGTCTCAAGACACAGTGCCAGTCTCAAGACACAGTGACAGTCTCAAGACACAGTGACAGTCTCAAGACACAGTGCCAGTCTCAAGACACAGTGACAGTCTCAAGACACAGTGACAGTCTCAAGACACAGTGCCAGTCTCAAGAGTTGTAGCACCTGTCTGGCACTATTACAATTAACATCTCTTTCACTTCAGTAAACAACTGGGACATAATATCAACAATGTTTATCCCATAAATTAAGTATAATCAGATGCTTAATCTTCCTCATTATCGAAGATCATCTTGTTAAATGCCGGGTAATATGTTGTTTGGAACTGAGGTAGTTCAGTCAGTGGTGGGAGCTGGGCACCACCCCTGGTCGTACCAGTGGTGGTTAACTCAACCAGTGGTAGGAGCTAGCTAGAGCTGGTATGACTCTAGCTCGAGTCGTTCCCAGGAACAGATCTACCTGGACTTCCTACTCATTTCTGCAACACTGCAAGCTCCTGATGTGTTGACTGCAATACAAAAGGTCTATGGAGCTATCATTCAACTCCCCCGGTGATTGTTCTGCATCCTGTATAGCTTGTTCGCGATCATTACATACAAAAGGATATGTACAGAAAGGCAACTTGCAAGCAAGAGACACAGTGAGAACCGTCTTCGACCAGACTCAGAGGTTAGTCTGCCAGATTCGTGAGTGTACCACATCGTTTCACGACTTTGACGAGCTTCCTTGTGGTTGGCTGCTTGAACCAAGGTGCTAGCATAACAAGGGGGCCCAAGCTCGTTATGTTCTTAGCCTCAGGTTTGTTGGTCGGGAGGTCAGCCTATATAGGTGTGTGACATACGCCGAATATGTAACGTCTCTTAGCACGCCACACAGTTATTTTTTTTATATAAAAAAAAACACAATCTTTCCATTACAAAAATCTATGGAAGTAATTTTTGTTATTAGATTCTGCCTCGAGAGGCGAGATTACTAGACAGTGCCACCATAAAGACAGTAGTGGACTTTGTCACTCACGCACTACACAGGCAGTATACAGAAGCCTCATAATGCAATAAGTGACTGCAAACATGGAGCGAGGATCACTTCTCCGGTTATGAGTTCTCCCTCGTACTGATGTTGGTCCAATGGAAATGTTAGGACAATGTCAAGACGAAGTGAGGGTAAGACATACACTAACTGGGAAGCTTTTAGGCATATACACACATACACCAAATGGAAAGCTTAAGACACATACACCAAGCGGGAAACTTAAGACATACACACATACACCAAGCGGGAGGGCTGACATATGCACATACACACCAGGTGTGTGTATCAGGATACGTTCACAAGCCCGTATGCACGCACGCACACACGCGCGCGCACACACACACACACACACACACACACACACACACACACACACACACACACACACTACGTAGAGAAAACAGTCAATGACGTTACAGGTCGTAAATATTACAAATAACGCGACCGTGACATTTTGTTGTTACGTGTTTCGTCCACTAGGGACTTTATCAATTCAACTGATAAATTTTACTGTAGTCCCTGGTGGGCGAAACGTCTTCACAATAAAATGTCATAGCCAGTATTGTGTCTTATTTACATACCGTGTGTATACTCTACCACTGTCTCCTGTCCCGCCCTCCTCTCGTATATATACTGGCTCCCTTCCCTTCGCGCTTGTGTAACTTAGTTAATGGTCCAAGTCGGACCAAAACGTCGTCATAAGTTTCTGGTACGTGCGGGTTATTTGTGTATCTACCACTATTACCATGCTACAGGCTAATTCGCGTTTGTCTTAACATTAGAGAACATCTCTCACCACATGGAACAGAATGAGTCTGAGATCTGCCCATAATGAAGCCAGCATATAAGGCAGCAGAGAAAATTGGTAGCATCAAGATTAGTAGTAACAGCTTGAGTGGCGGCCGAAAAGCATATTACATTCTTATGTGCATCACCAGGTGCCAGTCATCCAGTGCGGGGAGTCGAACTAGCGTGCTTGAGTTACGTGAGCTCGGAGGGAGGCAAGAACGTGGAGAAGCATCACACACTCACTCGAAATATAATGATTTCAATTTATTTTAGCTGTAGGAGGTGATTTGTTTTTTCTCAAGGTGAACTGGAAAGTATGAATGATGACAAGTATGCAACAATTATATTTTATTAGATGTTTCGCTAACTAGAGCTTTTATTAATCTGGAGATCTAGAGAAAGCTCTCCAGATTCAATGTACAGGCTTTACACGGGTTCATTCAGAACCCGTGTAAAGACGTGTTGCTGGGTAATGGACAAACCTCAACAGGCACAGCAGGGAAAAGTGAGCCCAGGAGACGATTTGGCAGCCACACTCCCGCCTGGAACGGCACATGGACGCTTACAGGCAAAGCATCGATCCACCCGCTGGAACAGTGGGAAGCCCGTGTCAGTTCCCAATCAAAGGTCATTTCCAGGAACGTCACCTGCTCCTCACAGGGAAGGTCCACACCATGGAGTAGCAAATGAGAAGGCTGACTCACCAGGGACTGTGGAAACTGAACAGCTACTGCGTTCCTGGCGGAAAAACCAGTGGCCGTAAGAAGCAACCCACTCTGTGGTGCTGTCTACTGACACCTGCAACCGGCGGCAGCCTTCCTCACTGAACAGTAAACTGTACGATCAGCCACGTACATGGAGGTCTTGCTGTCTTTGTCGGGGAAAACACTGATCACACCATTCACGGCCTACGTGAATACTGTGATCAGTGATGCTCAAAATGCTGCCCTGTGGGAACTCTTCCACTAAAACACTACTTTGAGGAGCACGAACCAAGCCTCACCTTGAACGATCTGTTAGTGAGAAATTGTTCCAGAAATTGGAAGTGGACCAGACAGTCCCAGAGTATGGAAACGGTGAAGAATGCCAAACCAAACTTTGTATCATACCTTTCTTCACGTAGAAAACGGCCACCAAAGTTTGACGACGTCTGGTGAAATCCACCTGGATGTCTGTCACCAACCAGTCGAACCAAGTGGTCAGTCATCGAACCCAAGGAAGTTAAACCGAAGAGATGCAGTGTCTGCATTTCATGAGAGAGAGAGAGAGAGAGAGAGAGAGAGAGAGAGAGAATGGGTGGTAGTTTCCAGTTTCCCTGAAGTCCCGTCTTGGCATGTACATAGTTTTCAAGGCACCAGATGATAAACATACTTATATTATTGCTATGGCAGCTTTTTCTTGAAGACAATATTTTCGTCTCTGCATTCACATGCTTGTACTTTCCTAGATTGGATAAGACTTGTGTAACACTTGCATATTTTTTTCTGTTACGACGTTTCGCCAACCAGTGGCGATATATACAAATTCCCATGTGTTGCTCATTAGTCTTATTCTTCAAGTTGTCGGTACTTATGGTTGTGGAAGTTGAGTCTAGGCTCCTGGCCCCGCCTCTCAGATTTTACAAAGTAAATTTTTGGTCCCATGGGCCCTATCATATCTACTCTTATAGCTGTATCTGAAATATACTTCTGTCATTCTCTCATCCAGATAATTGCACTTCAGGAGGACTGGTCTTGGACCGGGTACCGGGGGCGGTGACCCTTGAAATGAAAATCTAAATAGACCCTTCACTGTGAAGCACTTTCTGGTGTAGCACCTTCACACTGCGGGCCACCAGCACTAACAGCCTGGTTTGACCAGGCAAACACCAGGCAAGCTTGGCCCATGGCCGGGCTCTGGAAGTAGAAACTCTCTCGGAACTCATCAAAGGTAAAGGTAAGGTACAGCGACTGTAACCTGTCAGCTAAGACCCACGGTATTCACAAACAACTAGCTGTCTTAGTCTCAGATTAAAGCCACGGTAGCTACAAGCAGCTAGCAGTGAGCCTCAGGACAGTGTTAGAAGTAACTGGGTGTCAGCAAGTCATGACCAGCCCCGAAGTGGATCACTGTTGCACGATGAATAAATACTGGATTTTACAGAGAAATTGAACACGGCGATAAGAAACAAGGGTCAGTGAAGACTGCCTCTCGCCACCTCCTAGGCTACCTAGAGTTGTTTAGTAGTAGCAGCAACAGTTGTAGTGGTGGTTAATACAGTTGTATAACACACAGACCACTAGACACGTGTATTTAACATACAACTATTTTGCTACCATCATTATTTTCAATCTTGGCAATTTGCTATTATCACTGTAAATATATTGCTGTGAAGAATTTACTCTCAAAACATACATATACTTACAATATAACCTAAATAATTCCTAGGTAAGTTGCACACAGTCTGAACCATAAGAAAAAAAGTTCAAAGTCATAGATTGTAAGCCACAGCAAAGTTTAAGGAAAGAGGAAATCTCTCCTCTGTTTATGCCAAAAAATGGGTTACTGGGTTCCTAGAAAAGCTCCAACCCAGCCACCACGAAAAGATGACACCCAGTTGAAGAGTTAACAAACCCAGCCACCTTGGTACAGTATACCAGTAAACACACAAAATACAAAAGGTAAACAAGCAAACACAAACAATACATACAGTAAACAAATACAATACAAACAGTAAACAAATATACACAATACAAACAGTAAGCAAATATACACACAAACCACACACACACATCACAAACCTACTGGAGTTCTATGTCAGGGTGACAGCAGTGAGACAAAATGTAGACAGCCTGTAGTGTCTGCACAGACAGCCTATGCTGTCTGCCAGCCTAGTTCATATTTCGCGCCACTAAGGTGCTGCCCTCTGGGCCTGCCCAGGTCTGTGGGACGCTGGTCCCAAACGCTCTCACTCACTCGGCGGCCTAGCAGAAAGACACATGGCCTACTAGTTCTCTCCCTCTCGTGGTCATGGCCCTACCAGGCCATGGGCACAACACACAAGCCTGTGTACCCACCACGACTTTACAAATAAAGTAAGAAGCCTCCGAAGACGTATCATTTACTCCCCGCTACCAGCATTACCAAATAATCTCGTTATAAAAAGAGAGAGAGGTGGGTAGACTGCGTTTTCTTGGAGATTAGTGCAAAACCTGGAGGACCAGGCAGGGATAACAGGAAAGGCACTCCAATGGATCAGGGAATACCTGTCAGGAAGACAACAGCAAGTCATGGTACGTGGCGAGGTGTCAGAGTGGGCGCCTGTGACGAGCGGGGTTCCACAGGGGTCAGTCCTAGGACCGGTGCTGTTTCTGGTATTTGTGAACGACATGACAGGAGGAATAGACTCAGAAGTGTCACTGTTTGCAGATGATGTGAAGTTGATGAGAAGAATGCAATCGCACGAGAACCAGGCAGAACTACAACAGGATCTGGACAGGCTGTACGCCTAGTCCAGCAACTGGCTCCTGGAATTCAACCCCACCAAGTGCAAAGTCATGAACACTGGGGAAGGGCAAAGACCGCAGACGGAGTACAGTCTAGGGGGGCCCGATCTCAGTAGTAGTACCAGTTCCTAGTAACCAGTTACCAGTAACCAGTGTACCAGTAGATGACTCACTACCAACCGTCTGTGTGAATCATTGACTGTATTCATATTGCTGCTGACCATAGCAGGATTTCAAACACCCGTCACCCGTAGGCACTTTGAGAGTCAGTCGAAGATAGGGAGCAGAGAGAGGCAGGTCGGCTGTTGGCGCTTTCCATACTTCCCGTTATATATTATACGTACTACCAGCCTACGTGAGTATTTTTACCCATCCACGTTATCGAAAACCCACTTGACACGGAGACCTTACTCAAGGAAAAGGATCTTGGGGTGAGTATAACACCGGGCACATCTCCTGAGGTGCACATCACCCAAATAACTGCTGCAAGATAAAGGCGCCTAGCAAATCTAAGAACTGCATTCCGGCATCTCAATAAGGAATCGTTATGGACCCTGTACATCGTGTACGTTAGGCCTATACTGGAGTATGCAGCACTAGTTTGGAATCCGCACCTAGCCAAACACGTAAGGAAGCTAGAGAAAGTGCAAAGGTTTGTAACAAGACTAGTCCCGGACCTAACGGGCATGTCCTACGAGGAGAGGTTAAGGGAAATCGACCTGACGATACTGGAGGACTGGAGAGATAGGGGGGATATGATAACGACAAATAAAATACTGAGAGGAATCGACAAGGTGGATAGAGACAGGATGTTCTAGAGATGGGACACAGCAACAAGGGGTCACAATTGGAATCTGAAGAATCAAAGGGATGTTAGAAAGTATTTCTTCAGTCACAGAGTTGTCAGGAAGTGGAATAGTCTGGCAAGTGATGTAGTGGAGGCTGGAACCATACACAGCTTTAAGTAGAGGTATGATAAAGCTCATGAAGCAGGAAGAATGACCTAGTAGCGACCAATGAAGAGGCGGGGGCATGCACAACTAGGTGAGTACACACACAAACAGTAAACACTAAGGGAGCTGAGAGTTGCAGGAGCCAACATCATCAACATTCCACACTTGCTGTGTTGAGGTAATTGTTTAGGTAACACAAGCAGTGTTATTTCCTCCACCATTCACCCCCCTCCTCTCCCCTCTTCCCATCCCCTCCCTCATCATTCACTCTCATCACAATATTCATCATATGTCTTATTTAATGAGTCTCATAAGAATTAAAAGAATTCAACAATTCAGTGAGAAAAAGCTCTCTCTCTCATCACCACTGATGATATAGGTCCCTCTCTCATGTCCCGTCCTCACCCTAATTCACAGTCCCCCCTCCTTCTTCCCCACCCCTTATCATACCTCCATAACTTCCCCTCTCTAGGTAGATAATTCCTCCACCACATATATGGGTGTTTCAAAAAGATAGACTCAATTTGAAAGCACACCGCTTTGAAATAGAGTTCATTTTTTCAAACACCCTGTACTCTTGTGTACACCTTTCTGCACACTCATCACTTTAATATATTTCTAAAGAATATATTTATTTTTCTCACTCGTGAAGTTACACAAGCCTGGTTCATCTGGTCTGAGACCAGGAGGCCTGGTCGGGTACTAGGAGGCCAAGTATGGGAAAAGGAGACCGGGTCTGAGAAAAGGAAGTCTGGTTTGGAACCAGGAGGCTTGGTCTGTAACCAGAACACCAAGCACTGTCAGGGCACCAAGCACACACTACCAGAGCACCAAGCACACATTACCAGGGTACCAAGCACACATTACCAGGGTACCAAGCACACACTACCAGAGCACCAAGCACACACTACCAGAGCACCAAGCACACATTACCAGCGTACCAAGCACACACCACCAGAGCACCAAGCACACACCACCGATGCACCAAGCACCCACCACCAGGGCACCAAGCACCCACCAGGGCACCAAGCACACACCACCAGGGCACCAAGCACACATCACCAGGGCACCAAGCACCCACCACCAGGGCACCAAGCACCCACCACCAGGGCACCAAGCACCCACCAGGGCACCAAGCACACACCACCAGGGCACCAAACACCCAACAGGGCACCAAGCACCCACCAGGGCACCAAGCACACACCACCAGGGCACCAAGCACACACCACCAGGGCACCAAGCACCCACCACCAGGGCACCAAGCACACACCACCAGGGCACCAAGCACACACCACCAGGGCACCAAGCACACACCACCAGGGCACCAAGCACCCACTACCAGGGCACCAAGCACACACCACCAGGGCACCAAGCACCCACCAGGGCACCAAGCACACACCACCAGGGCACCAAGCACACACCACCAGGGCACCAAGCACACACCAGGGCACCAAGCACACACCACCAGGGCACCAAGCACACACCACCAGGGCACCAAGCACACACCACCAGGGCACCAAGCACACACCAGGGCACCAAGCACCACCAGGGCACCAAGCACACACCACCAGGGCACCAAGCACACACCACCAGGGCACCAAGCACACACCAGGGCACCAAACACACACCAGGGCACCAAGCACCCACCACCAGGGCACCAAGCACACACCACCAGGGCACCAAGCACACACCACCAGGGCATCAAGCACACACCACCAGGGCACCAAGCACCCACCACCAGGGCACCAAGCACACACCAGGGCACCAAGCACACACCACCAGGGCACCAAGCACACCACCAGGGCACCAAGCACACACCACCAGGGCACCAAGCACACACCAGGGCACCAAGCACACGCCAGGGCACCAAGCACACACCACCAAGGCACCAAGCACACACCACCAGGGCACCAAGCACACACCACCAGGGCACCAAGCACCCACCACCAGGACACTAAGCACACACCACTAGGGCACCAAGCACACACCAGGGCACCAAGCACACACCACCGGGGCACCAAGCACACACCAGGGCACCAAGCACACACCACCAGGGCACCAAGCACACAACACCAGGGCACCAAGCACACACCACCAGGGCACCAAGCACACACCACCAGGGCACCAAGCACACACCACCAGGGCACCAAGCACCCACCACCAGGGCACCAAGCACTCACCAGGGCACCAAGCACACACCACCAGGGCACCAAGCACACACCACCAGGGCACCAAGCACACCACCAGGGCACCAAGCACACACCAACAGGGCACCAAGCACACACCAGGGCACCAAGCACACACCACCCGGGCACCAAGCACACACCACCAGGGCACCAAGCACACACACCACCAGGGCACCAAGCACCCACCACCAGGGCACCAAGTACCCACCACCAGGGCACCAAGCACCCACCAGGGCACCAAGCACACACCACCAGGGCATCAAGCACCCACCACCAGGGCACCAAGCACCCACCAGGGCACCAAGCACACACCACCAGGGCAAGAAGCACACACCACCAGGGCACCAAGCACACACCAGGGCACCAAGCACACACCACCAGGGCACCAAGCACACACCACCAGGGCACCAAGCACACACCACCAGGGCACCAAGCACACACCACCAGGGCACTAAGCACACACCAGGGCACCAAGCACACACCACCAGGGCACCAAGCACACACCAAGGCACCAAGCACACACAACCAGGGCACCAAGCACACACCACCAGGGCACCAAGCACACACCACCAGGGTACCAAGCACACACCAGGGCACCAAGCACTCACCACCAGGGCACCAAGCACACACCAGGGCACCAAGCACACACCAGGGCACCAAGCACACACCACCAGGGCACCAAGCACACACCAGGGCACCAAGCACACACCAGGGCACCAAGCACACACCACCAGGGCACCAAGCACACACCACCGCACCAAGCACACACCACCAGGGCACCAAGCACACCACCAGGGCACCAAACACACACCACCAGGGCACCAAGCACACACCAGGGCACCAAGCACACACCACCAGGGCACCAAGCACACACCACCAGGGCACCAAGCACACACCACCAGGGCACCAAGCACACACCACCAGGGCACCAAGCACACACCACCAGGGCACCAAGCAACCACCAGGGCACCAAGAACACACCAGGGCACCAAGCACACAAAACCAGGGTATCATGTGGGAGTTCGAAACGTGGATTAGGTAAGAAATACTCACGTAGGCTGGTAGTACGTATAATTACAGTTAATGTGTGTAACGCCCTTGCAGCCGTACCTATCTCCTTGCTCACACTCGTAACACTGCCTGCCTGGCCGCCCAGTACCCAGGGGTCTTTGAATAATGCCAGGTCAGCGCAATATGAGTTCACAGTGACTCAGGCAGAGACGGTTGGTCGTTGAGTCAACGGTACACTGGTTACTGGTAACTGGTTACTACTACTGAGAGCTCGGCGACGCTAACGTATGTCGTCCCGACATACAACTAATACAAACTAGAGATGGCAGGTATACGGCTCGGGCTGATTCTATACAATGTCAAAGTACACAACAATTAAACATTATAACATACATAAGTAGAACATTGGAATGGAAGCTTACGTAACTGAAACTGTAATACAATACAAGGTATACTATAGTACAACTTAAAACTCAACAAATGAACAACGAACTCAACGTTGAGATTACAAGTGATAAAAAAAAATTTTGATCGATCGATCTGTATTCATGTGATCTATGGATTCTGAGGAAGGAATATATACAAAGAAAGAGTGTTTAACAGAAAGGCAGATTCGGTGCACTCAAATCTAGACTGTTAACTCTCAGAACGCGGAGAGAACATGAACACAAAAAAAAATTCTTGAATACTGATAAGTTGATACTGTAATTATTCATCTATACAGGTTATTTACATTTAACCCCAACTCTGCTAGGGTGAGATTGACATATGCAGAATGGGTGTCATCTCTGGGAGGATCAAACTCTGTAGCATTGGCTAACTCATTCTGTATTTGAGGCAAATCTGAATTGGAAGTTACAAATGATACTTGAGGATTTCTCAATACCTGTCGTGTACATAGGGAATAACGACATTCAGGTTGATCGTCTGACTGAGTATCAGAGGAAGAGAGTACAGGATCAGGAGGATTGTCAGAGTCTGTCACATTAGTCTGGGTTGGAACATCATTATCATCACATACTAACTTCATATGATCTAAATGCGATTCTTTATACTGACCAGTACTAATCTCTCTAACCTTATACTTATTACCAGTGATATGTTCAACTACTCGATAAGGACCAACAAACTTTTGATCAAGCTTTGGCATTGCAGACGTTTTGTTAAAGTTAATCAGCATAACTCTCGAACCTACTTTGATTTTGGATGGCTTTGCTCGAGTGTTTGCGACTCTTGTAGGGAAAAAAAAAAAAAAAAAAAAAAAACAAAGGCCAAAAAGGAAGGGCAAAAGGGAGGGGTGGGGAGGAGGAGGAGGAAAGGAAAAAGGGGAGGATGGAATAGGGAACGGGGGATTGGGGGGTAATTAGGTTCGGTCTGAGGAATTAGACCGACTCACAAACAGCCTTCTAACGTCTTGAATTACCCTTAAAAACGTAAATCCACGCTCCACACCGCTGCCACCATTTATCATGTGGGAGTTCGACACGTGGATTAGGTAAGAAATACTCACGTAGGCTGGTAGTACGTATAAATACAGTTAATGTGTGTAACGCCCTTGCAGCCGTACCTATCTCCTTGCTCACACTCGTAACACTGCCTGCCTGGCCGCCCAGTACCCAGGGGTCTTTGAATAATGCCAGGTCAGCGCAATATGAGTTCACAGTGACTCAGGCAGAGACGGTTGGTCGTTGAGTCAACGGTACACTGGTTACTGGTAACTGGTTACTACTACTGAGAAGGGCACCAAGCACACACCACCAGGTCACCAAGCACACACCACCAGGGCACCAAGCAGCCACCACCAGGGCACCAAGCACACACCACCAGGGCACCAAGCACACACCACCAGGGCACCAAGCACACACCACCAGGGCACCAAGCACACACCACAAGGGCACCAAGCACACACCACCAGGGCACCACACACACACCACCAGGGCACCAAGCACACACCACCAGGGCACTAAGCACACACCACCAGGGCACCAAGCACACACCACCAGGGCACCAAGCACACACCACCAGGGCACCAAGCACACACCACCAGGGCACCAAGCACACACCACCAGGGCACCAAACACACACCACCAGGGCACCAAGCACACACCACCAGGGCACCAAACACACACCACCAGGGCACCAAGCACACACCACCAGGGCACCAAGCACACACCACCAGGGCACCAAGCACACACCACCAGGGCACCAAACACACACCACCAGGGCACCAAGCACACACCACCAGGGCACCAAGCACACGTCTCTTGGGTCATTATAAATGCCACACAACGAATCTTTAAAAGTAAAAAGACTTAAAAAGTTATGGAAAAAAAAAGTAAACTGTTCTCCTGGTCTTCAGAGTAACACAAGCCCTTGGTCGTGGTAGTGTGGTCGTTGTCACGACCCTGGCCCTTGGTCGTGGTAGTGTGGTCGTTGTCACGACCCTGGCCCTTGGTCGTGGTAGTGTGGTCGTTGTCACGACCCTGGTCCTTGGTCGTGGTAGTGTGGTCGTTGTCACGACCCTGGCCCTTGGTCGTGGTAGTGTGGTCGTTGTCACGACCCTGGTCCTTGGTCGTGGTAGTGTGGTCGTTGTCACGACCTTGGTCCTTGGTCGTGGTAGTGTGGTCGTTGTCACGACCCTGGTCCTTGGTCGTGGTAGTGTGGTCGTTGTCACGACCCTGGCCCTTGGTCGTGGTAGTGTGGTCGTTGTCACGACCCTGGTCCTTGGTCGTGGTAGTGTGGTCTTTGTCACGACCCTGGTCCTTGGTCGTGGTAGTGTGGTCGTTGTCACGACCCTGGTCCTTGGTCGTGGTAGTGTGGTCGTTGTCACGACCCTGGTCCTTGGTCGTGGTAGTGTGGTCGTTGTCACGACCCTGGTCCTTGGTCGTGGTAGTGTGGTCGTTGTCACGACCCTGGTCCTTGGTCGTGGTAGTGTGGTCGTTGTCACGACCCTGGTCCTTGGTCGTGGTAGTGTGGTCGTTGTCACGACCCTGGTCCTTGGTCGTGGTAGTGTGGTCGTTGTCACGACCCTGGTCCTTGGTCGTGGTAGTGTGGTCGTTGTCACGACCCTGGTCCTTGGTCGTGGTAGTGTGGTCGTTGTCACGACCCTGGTCCTTGGTCGTGGTAGTGTGGTCGTTGTCACGACCCTGTTCCTTGGTCGTGGTAGTGTGGTCGTTGTCACGACCCTGTTCCTTGGTCGTGGTAGTGTGGTCGTTGTCACGACCCTGGTCCTTGGTCGTGGTAGTGTGGTCGTTGTCACGACCCTGGTCCTTGGTCGTGGTAGTGTGGTCGTTGTCACGACCCTGTTCCTTGGTCGTGGTAGTGTGGTCGTTGTCACGACCCTGTTCCTTGGTCGTGGTAGTGTGGTCGTTGTCACGACCCTGTTCCTTGGTCGTGGTTGTGTGGTCGTCGTCACGACCCTGGTGTTCCATGGTCGTGGTGTGGTCACGACCCTGGTGCTCCATGGTCGTGGTAGTGTGGTCGTCACGACGCTGGTGTTCCCTGGTCGTGATTGTGTGGTCGTAAAGATGGTTTTCATTGGTCGTGGTTGTGTGGTCGTCACGACACTAGTGTTAAATGGTCGTGGTAGTGTGGTCGTTGTCACGACGCTGGTGCTCCATGGTCGTGGTAGTGTGGTCGTTGTCACGACGCTGGTGTTTCATGGTTTCATGGTCGTGGTAGTGTGGTCGTCGTCACGACGCTGTTCCATGGTCGTGGTAGTGTGGTCGTCACGACGCTGGTGTTCCATGGTCGTGGTAGTGTGGTCGTCACGACGCTGGTGTTCCATGGTCGTGGTAGTGGTCGTCCTCACGACGCTGGTGTTCCCTCGTCGTGGCTGTGGTCGTCACGACGCTGGTGTTCCCTGGTTGTGGTTGTGTTGTGGTAGTCACGACTCTGGTGCTCCTTGGTCGTGGTTGTGTGGAGGTCGTCACGACGCTGGTACTCCATAAGAAAACACTCACACTATTTTGGCTGAGGACTTTTTTGTGTGGCGTTAATTTTCTGAGAATAATTGTTAGTGATAGTGTTGTGGTGGGGGTTCCTGCCTGACACCTGGGTGTGTTGTTGATAGTGTTGTGGTGGGGGTTCCTGCCTGACACCTGGGTGTGTTGTTGATAGTGTTGTGGTGGGGGTTCCTGCCTGACACCTGGGTGTGTTGTTGATAGTGTTGTGGTGGGGGTTCCTGCCTGACACCTGGGTGTGTTGTTGATAGTGTTGTGGTGGGGGTTCCTGCCTGACACCTGGGTGTGTTGTTGATAG
Organism: Cherax quadricarinatus; assembly: GCF_038502225.1. NCBI lineage: Eukaryota > Metazoa > Arthropoda > Malacostraca > Decapoda > Parastacidae > Cherax > Cherax quadricarinatus. The sequence continues at coordinate 15,379,699 of NC_091344.1, forward strand.
TGTTGTGGTGGGGGTTCCTGCCTGACACCTGGGTGTGTTGTTGATAGTGTTGTGGTGGGGGTTCCTGCCTGACACCTGGGTGTGTTGTTGATAGTGTTGTGGTGGGGGTTCCTGCCTGACACCTGGGTGTGTTGCTGATAGTGTTGTGGTGGGGGTTCCTGCCTGACACCTGGGTGTGTTGTTGATAGTGTTGTGGTGGGGGTTCCTGCCTTGGATGCACATTGAAGTAATATTTTTCAGTCTCAGAGTAAACATAACGGTAGATGAACAGGTAGTGCTTCAGTTGGGACTGTAATTTTGTAATTAATTAAATGATATATATATATATATATATATATATATATATATATATATATATATATATATATATATATATATATATATATATATATATATATATATATATCATTTAATTAATTACAAAATTACAGTCCCAACTGAAGCACTTTTGTCATTGTTTCCGCATTTGCATAATTGTGCAGGAAATTGTAACTCGGTAAAAAAAAAGTTAATATTAATAAGTACGGAGTTAGAGAGGCAGGTCATGCATGACATGCCTCGTCACATGCATGTTGCCGTAACACCTCCCAGACCATAACACCTGGCAGACCATAAGACCTGGCAGACCATGATGTAAGACCTGGCAGACTATGATATAGTGTGACTGGGCCAGAATGTAGTCAGTGGTTTAATGAACACAGGGAGTTTAATATAGTTAGTGGTTTAATGTAATCACTGGTTTAACGTACTATGTGGGTTTTGACGTACTCAGCAATCTGATGTACTCATTTGTTTGGTGTACTCAGTGATACTACATGTAACTTGTGTACCAAACAGAAGTTTACCGCCAGGGAAGACGCTGAGTTGGTAAAAGAATGGTCACTGGTTTATACACAGCAAGAATGTTTTAAGTGTTCAAGTGAGGAGCATTTAAAAGAATTAATCCCAGGGTATCTAAAATTACAGCGAAGAAGTTACAGAACCAGTTGTGGAAAGAAAAAAAAAAGAGGGCGATATAAAAGTTTATATATTTAAGAATCTTTGGCTTAGAATAAAAGAGGGATATCAGAAGTAGGCTACATTAAGTGGAGATTCCGGTGAAACATAAGGTTGAACTCGCATAACGGTAAATTGGAGCATTCCACATCTCTTAAATGGGAAAGGGAAACTTGATAGTTAATACTTTCTTGACACAGCTGATGGTGAGCGAAACGTGTATGTGTGTGTGTGTGTGTGTGTGTGTGTGTGTGTGTGTGTGTGTGTGTGTGTGTGTGTGTGTGTGTGTGTGTGTGTGTGTGTGTGTGTGTGCGCGTGTGCGTGCGTGTGTGCGCCCCCCCCCCGAATAGGTAAAACTTGATATTTTGGCTTAAATAGCAGTACTCTTCTTGCCGAGCTTACTCGGCAAGAAGAGCAAACGAAAATTTGTAATAAATTCTCAAAAATCATTCTGAACCTGACGAAAAAAATATATTTCATTGTGTTTATTAAATTATTGTAAACTTATCTAAAATACATTTAGATGAATTAGGCTAAATTAAATTGCACTTGTTATAATAAGGTTAGGTAAGTTTTCTAAGGTACTTTTGGTACAAAATTATTAATTTACATTAACATAAATGAAAAAATATATAATTAAAAGTATAAGTGAAATTTTTAGAAAGGACTTAATTTTAAAGGAGCTCTTGCTAACTGACGTTTTACCTATTCGGCACGACATATATATATATATATATATATATATATATATATATATATATATATATATATATATATATATATATATATAAAGTTAACTCCAGACACCATTTTTTTGCTTATTATAATTCTCAAACTTCTGCTAGCTAGTATTAATTCTGCCAATATTAACTGTCTGGAAAAAATAAGCTTAAAAGTGCTCTTTGTGAAAGCAACTGGTCGTACTCGAGCGAGATGAAGAATTATTACTAGTAAATGTGTGACTAGCCAGACACAAGCTAGATGATAGTATTTTATCAATATGTTGACCTTCTAGTAGTCTCTGATAGACAGCTATGCTATGGTCATCGTATTTGTAATAACGATGGTAGAATTATCGACAGTATATTAGGTAAAAAGACACAAGTGCAACTAATGTGACATATTACTGTGGCAACGTTTCGCTCTTCAGGAGCTTTGTCAAAACTCCTGGAGAGCGAAACGTTGCCATAATAAAATGTCATATAAGTTGCACTTGTGTCCTTTTATCTAACATCGTATGTATTTGCAATAAGCATGGATACTGGTTAACTCCACATCCTTTGTAGGGGTCATGGATACTGGCGAACTTCGCTTCCCTTCTGAGGAGTGTGGATACTGGCTGTCCATTCCTGGATCTTCCTGGCCACACGATGTGTAATCCATGTCAAAAAAAAACTACGTCCAGCAGTCTATATAATGCGATTTTTTCTGTAAGTACAGTTGGAAAATTACACCCAAAATTGAGTAGCACTTACAATGAAGGATTTATTACCTGATATTCAATTTTGTTTACACTTCCTGAATCGCGTTCACAAAAAAACTCGTACACGATTAAAGGAAGACACTGACTGTGTGTTCCAGCAAACACTTAATGTGACCCCAAGACCATACAGTTTAGAGGTCATGAAAGAAAATTAAACTATCAATTATTCAAGTGTCAGGAGTGGCCTGAGTTGATCTTCGAGGTTAGGTAAGGTTTGTCAGGAAACATGACAAGTGTTTCCTGACGGGGGCCTTAGTCCTATGACCCACAGCTGGAGCTTATGGTTATCTAACCGAGGCTTTCCACTGGCTTATCCCTCCACCTCTTTAAATTTAAATGTTATGGTAAGGTCTTTAACCCTCTCGCCAACATTGCCCTCCAGGAGCCACGTGAAGGAGTAAACAATAACAGCCATATTTAAGTGTTACAGGCACTAGCCATTATATGAGCCACTGACTGCTACTGGAGTTACACTGATGAGCAGTTATGAGTTCAAACTAGTTAACCAATCGTAAAAAGCAATTAACCAATGAGAAACAAGTGTTTTGAGTACTGGGCACCGTGCTGAGGAGTAATGTGAAGGATATAGCAATGGAAAGACCCTTCGTCGAGGGCGCTTTGCAGGGTCCTGTAGAGCTCTTGATTTGAGGAACTGGGGTCTATCTTCCCCTGCCTTGGATGAAACCTGATTACTTCCTATTCCCCAGACGCTGTACGAAATCGGGAAAACAATGACAACAGGAGAGAATTTATTTTCATTACAATAAAACTTATGTTTCATATAGACTAAGATTCTTAATGAGAACGTTCAGCGTGAGTCATCAAGGGGAAGCAACAGACTGTTGTAGAAGTCAACCCCAGGGATTGATTATAAAGATCACATCACCACTAACTTAACCTTACTTAACCTAATCTAACATAACTTTACTTAACCAAACTTAACTTAACCTAAGCTGACGTAAACTAATCTAATGGGACAGAAAATGAGCCACACCAGTCCATCTAAGTGCAAAGACTTACACCAAGAGATAAAATACAAGTCTCGTAGATACAATTGATACAGTCTCCTACAGCACAACTACAACATGTCAATACACTGCCTCCTACAACACAACTAAGTTAATACACTGCCTCCTACAACACAACCAAGTTAATACACTGCCTCCTACAACACAACTAAGTTAATACACTGCCTCCTACAACACAACTAAGTTAATACACTGCCTCCTACAACACTCAACTTATTACACAAGAACAAGCAAGCCATTAGTGAACCAAGGACAACAATGTTGTTTCCCACTCAGTGATAAACACAGTTATCAGCACCTGAGTCACTGTAACAGTTATCAACACCTGAGTCACTGTAACAGTTATCAACACCTGACCCAGTGTGAGCAACAGTTATCAGGACTTGAGTCAGTCACTCCTGAAGTTCCAGGTGAGTCCCCAGTCACTCCTGAAGTTCCAGGTGAATCCCCAGGCACTCCTGACGTTCTAGGCGAGTCCCATAGATTTCTGGGAATTCAGCCTCAAAGCTAAGTTCGCAGAAATCCCTGAATCATGCTACTGGTTATGATACTTATTGGGAAACATATATTCTAGTTGTGTTATAGTCTTCAATATGTGCTCTGGTGGTGCTATATTCTTTGATACACAAATATAAATTTTAATCTATTATGTGCAGGTAGTGTTTAGTTCTAGCAAGGAGAAAATGTTGATGTAATGTTAATGTTGTTGCAGCTGAGACAAGAACAGGAATTGTCTCAAGAGAGAGAGAGACGGGATCACACAGTGAAAACAGGTAAGATGAAGGGAACACACGGTAAAAACAGGTAAGATGAAGGGAACACACGGTAAAAACAGGTAAGATGAAGGGAACACACGGTAAAAACAGGTAAGATGAAGGGAACACACGGTAAAAACAGGTAAGATGAAGGCAACACACGGTAAAAACAGGTAAGATGAAGGGAACACACGGTAAAAACAGGTAAGATGAAGGGAACACACGGTAAAAACAGGTAAGATGAAGGGAACACACGGTAAAAACAGGTAAGATGAAGGCAACACACGGTAAAAACAGGTAAGATGAAGGGAACACACGATAAAAACAGGTAAGATGGAGGGATCACACGGTAAAAACAAGTAAGATGAGGGGATCACACGGTACAAACAGGTAAGATGGAGGGAACACACGGTAAAAACAGGCAAGATGGAGAGATCACACGGTAAAAACAGGTAAGATGGAGGGATCACACGGTAAAAACAGGTAAGATGGAGGGATCACACGGTAAAAACAAGTAAGATGCAGGGATCACACGGTAAAAACAGGTAAGATGGAGGGAACACACGGTAAAAACAGGCAAGATGGAGGGATCACACGGTAAAAACAGGTAAGATGGAGGGATCACACGGTAAAAACAGGTAAGATGGAGGGATCACACGGTAAAAACAGGTAAGATGGAAGGATCACACGGTAAAAACAGGTAAGATGGAGGGATCACACGGTAAAAACAGGTAAGATGGAGGGAACACAGGGTAAAAACAGGTAAGATGGAGGGATAACACGGTAAAAACAAGTAAGATGGAGGGATCACACGGTAAAAACAAGTAAGATGGAGGGAACATACGGTGAAAACAGGTAAGATGGAGGGAACATACGGTAAAAACAAGTAAGATGGAGGGAACACACGGTGAAAACAAGTAAAATGGAGGGATCACACGGTAAAAACAAGTAAGATGGAGGGATCACACGGTAAAAACAAGTAAGATGGAGGGAACACACGGTAAAAGCAAGTAAGATGGAGGGATCACACGGTAAAAACAGGTAAGATGGAGGGAACACACGGTAAAAACAAGTAAGATGGAGGGATCACACGGTAAAAACATGTAAGATGGAGGGAACACACGGTGAAAACAAGTAAAATGGAGGGAACACACGGTAAAAACAGGTAAGATGGAGGGAACACACGGTGAAAACAAGTAAGATGGAGGGAACACACGGTGAAAACAAGTAAGATGGAGGGAACACACGGTGAAAACAAGTAAGATGGAGGGAACACACGGTGAAAACAAGTAAGATGGAGGGAACACACGGTGAAAACAAGTAAGATGGAGGGAACACACGGTGAAAACAAGTAAGATGGAGGGAACACACGGTGAAAACAAGTAAGATGGAGGAATCACAAAACGACTCTGCTTTGGAACAGGAATTACCTCTTATCCGAGGAATGGTAAAATAGCTCTAGCTCCCTGGATTAGGAGCCCTTCAGTATTAAAGCACTGATGACCCACATAAAGAGGAAGATGTGAGTATGTTGTCCACTACAGTCACAGAGCAGCAGCAAAACTAAGCCGAGTTAGGTGAGGTTTCTAAGTTACTTCTGGTCCAAAAATAAAAATATGTATATCATTGTTAATGAAAAATGTTAGCTATCAATCTGTAAAAGAATTTTTTTGGAAAAGTTTAACTGTTAAGGGAGTTCGGCCTATTTAGTACGACACACAGTGTGTGTGTGTGTGTGTGTGTGTGTGTGTGTGTACTCACCTATTTGTGGTTGCAGGGGTCGAGTCACAGCTCCTGGCCCCGCCTCTTCGCTGATTGCTACTAGGTCCTCTCTCTCCCTGCCCCATGAGCTCTATCATACCTCGCCTTAAAACTATGTATGGTTCCCGCCTCCACTACGTCACTTTCTAGGCTATTCCACGGCCTGACTACTCTATGACTGAAGAAATACTTCTTAACATCCCTTTGATTCATCTGAGTTTTCAACTTCCAATTGTGACCTCTTGTGTCTGTGTCCCATCTCTGGAACATCCCGTCTTTGTCCACCTTGTCTATTCCGCGCAGTATTTTATATGTCGTTATCATGTCTCCCCTGACCCTCCTGTCCTCCAGTGTTGTCAGGCCGATTTCCCTCGGTGTGTGTGTGTGTGTGTGTGTGTGTGTGTGTGTGTGTGTGTGTGTGTGTGTGTGTGTGTGTGTGTGTGTGTGTGTGTGTGTGTGTGTGTGTGTGTGTGTGTGTGTAAGTCCACTCAGCAGGTCGTTTCACTCCTCCCCCAGAATGCCACCCACAGCACATTGTTAGTGCTGAGGTACTTCTTAACTGCTACGCGAAGACTTGTAGAAGAGGCCTCTGGTATGTGGTATGAGAGCATGTCACCTCTGGAACGAGCATGTCACCTCTGGAACGAGCATGTCACCTCTGGAACGAGCATGTCACCTAGTACGAGCATGTCACCTCTTAAACGAGCATGTCACCTATGGAATTACCACCATAAAACACTCACAATGAGTTACCACCATTCAACACTCACAATCATCAGAGGATACTCTTCACTCAGATGAGCAGCTATCATGCAAATACCGAAGCTGCAGCCACTCATAACAACTTCCTGGCCACTCAGACAAGCAGACTCATAAATCAGAGTAATATCGACATTTTGTCTGCAGTCATGCACCAGGGAACACCTGACCTTGGCAACACACAGAGCACAGCTTCCAGTCAGGGTGGTGCTTATCCCTGGGGGGAGAGAGAGAGAGAGAGAGAGAGAGAGAGTGAGAGAGAGAGAGAGAGAGAGAGAGAGAGAGAGAGAGAAATCCTCTGTACTGGTCGTAACAGAGCTAAGATACAGTGTATAAACGACAGCCAAGAGTGTATTCCTGGGACAAATTTCAGTCGTAAAGTGTTCTGATGATCCTTAAAGTGCTCTAATGAGCCATAAAGCGTTCTGATGAGCCATAAAGTGTTGTGATGAGCCATAAAGCGTTCTGATGAGCCATAAAGTGTTGTGATGAGCCATAAAGTGTTCTAATGAGCCATAAAGTGTTGTGATGAGCCATAAAGTGTTCTAATGAGCCATAAAGTGTTGTGATGAGCCATAAAGTGTTCTAATGAGCCATAAAGTGTTGTGATGAGCCATAAAGTGTTCTGATGAGCCATAAAGTGTTCTAATGAGCCATAAAGTTTTCTGATGAGCCATAAAGTGTTCTAATGAGCCATAAAGTGTTCTGATGAGCCATAAAGTGTTCTAATGAGCCATAAAGTGCTCTAATGAGCCATAAAGTGTTCTAATGAGCCATAAAGTGTTCTGATGATCCTTAAAGTGCTCTAATGAGCCATAAAGCGTTCTAATGAGCCATAAAGTGTTCTGATGAGCCATAAAGTGTTCTAATGAGCCATAAAGTGTTCTAATGAGCCATAAAGTGTTCTAAAGAGCCATAAAGTGTTCTAATGAGCCATAAAGTGTTCTGATGAGCCATAAAGTGTTCTAATGAGCCATAAAGTGTTCTGATGAGCCATAAAGTGTTCTAATGAGCCATAAAGTGTTCTGATGAGCCATAAAGTGTTCTGATGAGCCATAAAGTGTTCTAATGAGCCATAAAGTGTTCTGATGAGCCATAAAGTGTTCTGATGAGCCATAAAGTGCTCTAATGAGCCATAAAGTGTTCTGATGAGCCATAAAGTGTTCTAATGAGCCATAAAGTGTTCTGATGAGCCATAAAGTGCTCTAATGAGCCATAAAGCGTTCTAATGAGCCATAAAGTGTTCTGATGAGCCATAAAGTGTTGTGATGAGCCATAAAGTGTTCTAATGAGCCATAAAGTGTTCTGATGAGCCATAAAGTGTTCTAATGAGCCATAAAGTGTTCTGATGAGCCATAAAGTGTTCTGATGAGCCATAAAGTGCTCTGAGCCATAAAGTGCTCTAATGAGCCATAAAGTGCTCTAATGAGCCATAAAGTGCTCTAATGAGCCATAAAGTGTTCTGATGAGCTATATAGTGCTCTTATGAGTCAATGTGTTTTGATCAGCCATAAAAAAATTTCGTCTAGTGTACATTACAGAAATATACAGAAAGTTTCTGTACAATAAAGCCAATATTACTTCAAGGGATTAAAATAAACATTATCAATCTTATTAGTAATAATTTCAATAGTATCATTCACAGTAGCAATAGTAATGTTATTCTTGTATTATTGACGTTTATTACGAAGGTAGCGAACACTTCCTGGAACGTTACGTGTGTGTGGTGAGCCTGTGTTGGGGGGGGGGCAGGAAGACTGTAGTTATGACTCACTATAAACAGCAAGGTCACTCCTGCAAAACCTGAGCTATGACCTTGTGTATTAATACTTGTGTGACCCCTCTAACAGCTGTGACCACGTATGTAACAGATGTGACCAACGAGGTAATGATTAACTTCACTGAGGGATTAATTACCTTATTTGCAACTGACTTCTCTATATAATTCAGCAAGGCTGAGGGACTGATTATTTTATGTCTGCTACGGTGTCTTCAGTTTACGTCCTTGTACTGTACTAATAGTGCCACTGGTTGGCGAAACGTCTACAAATAAAGATAGGCAGATGTTACACATGTACTATACGTGTATCTACAAACATGAATAAGGCAATAATGAATATGATAATGGTATACAATACCAACGGGTTGATAAGACACATGTGCAACAGTTAGGTATCTTTATTCTGAAACGTTTCGCCTACACAGTAGGCTTCTTCAGTCGAGTACAGAGGAGGCAGCAGAAGCAGTAAAGATGTGAAGACGATATAATTAGTCCATCATCCTTGAAGACGTAGTCTTGAGGTGGTCAGTCCCTCAGCCTGGAAAAGTTTTTTCCTCCATAGACTGAAACACTGAAGTTGAAGTACCAGTATGGAGACATACTGTCACAGGAGAGGAGGTGCAGCAGCCGGCTAGTAGAGGTAAGAATGTAATCAGAGAGCGGGTCCCTCTCTCAACAACGCGGGAGTGAAAGGTGTAAACATCAGACATCCACATGGCCGGAATATGTCACAGTACCCTGACGAGTGATCAACCATACAGTGATGGCTATGGGGGCTTGCGGGCCGCTGGCAGCAACAGCCTGTTTGATCAGGCAGATATGGGAAAAACTCTCGTCTTATTCAGGACTGCAAGGCCATAACTCTCGAAGATGGTCACGGGTACGTCACAGGTAAACTCACATTTTAAAAGGACGAACACACTAACACACATTTATGATAGAAGAAAAACACTTTAAATAGAAAGAACATATAATAGAAAGACCACAATAGAAAAACAATGACAATAAAAAAAAGACACAACAGAGAACAATTACGATAGAAAGAATAAATAGAAAGAATAATTGCGATACAAAGAACACACAATAAAGAGAACACAACGACAGCGAGAACACACTTTAATAATAAAGAAATGAGAAGGGCCTTAGAGGTCGTCAAAACAGTAGTACGTACTACCATCCACATGGTAGGTAGTACTACCATCCACATGGTAGGTAGTACTACCATCCACATGGTAGGTAGTACTACCATCCACATGGTAGGTAGTACTACCATAGTAGGTAGTACTACCATCCACATGGTAGGTAGTACTACCATCCACATGGTAGGTAGCACTACCATCCACACTACCATCCACATGGTAGGTAGTACTACCATCCACATGGTAGGTAGTACTACCATCCACATGGTAGGTAGTACTACCATCCACATGGTAGGTAGTACTACCATCCACATGGTAGGTAGTACTACCATCCACATGGTAGGTAGTACTACCATCCACATGGTAGGTAGTACTACCATCCACATGGTAGGTAGTACTACCATCCACATGGTAGGTAGTACTACCATCCACATGGTAGGTAGTACTACCATCCACATGGTAGGTAGTACTACCATCCACATGGTAGGTAGTACTACCATCCACATGGTAGGTAGTACTACCATCCACATGGTAGGTAGTACTACCATCCACATGGTAGGTAGTACTACCATCCACATGGTAGGTAGTACTACCATCCACATGGTAGGTAGTACTACCATCCACATGGTAGGTAGTACTACCATCCACATGGTAGGTAGTACTACCATCCACATGGTAGGTAGTACTACCATCCACATGGTAGGTAGTACTACCATCCACATGGTAGGTAGTACTACCATCCACATGGTAGGTAGTACTACCATCCACATGGTAGGTAGTACTACCATCCACATGGTAGGTAGTACTACCATCCACATGGTAGGTAGTACTACCATCCACATGGTAGGTAGTACTACCATCCACATGGTAGGTAGTACTACCATCCACATGGTAGGTAGTACTACCATCCACATGGTAGGTAGTACTACCATCCACATGGTAGGTAGTACTACCATCCACATGGTAGGTAGTACTACCATCCACATGGTAGGTAGTACTACCATCCACATGGTAGGTAGTACTACCATCCACATGGTAGGTAGTACTACCATCCACATGGTAGGTAGTACTACCATCCACATGGTAGGTAGTACTACCATCCACATGGTAGGTAGTACTACCATCCACATGGTAGGTAGTACTACCATCCACATGGTAGGTAGTACTACCATCCACATGGTAGGTAGTACTACCATCCACATGGTAGGTAGTACTACCATCCACATGGTAGGTAGCACTACCATCCACATGGTAGGTAGCACTACCATCCACATGGTAGGTCCACATGGTAGTAGCACTACCATCCACATGGTAGGTAGTACTACCATCCACATGGTAGGTAGAACTACCATCCACATGGTCGGGAGTACTAACATCCACATGGTAGGTAGACTACCATCCACATGGTAGGTAGTACTACCATCCACATGGTAGGTAGTACTACCATCCACATGGTAGGTAGTACTACCATCCACATGGTAGGTAGTACTACCATCCACATGGTAGGTAGCACTACCATCCACATGGTAGGTAGTACTACCATCCACATGGTAGGTAGTACTACCATCCACATGGTAGGTAGTACTACCATCCACATGGTAGGTAGTACTACCATCCACATGGTAGGTAGTACTACCATCCACATGGTAGGTAGTACTACCATCCACATGGTAGGTAGTACTACCATCCACATGGTAGGTAGTACTACCATCCACATGGTAGGTAGTACTACCATCCACATGGTAGGTAGTACTACCATCCACATGGTAGGTAGTACTACCATCCACATGGTAGGTAGTACTACCATCCACATGGTAGGTAGTACTACCATCCACATGGTAGGTAGTACTACCATCCACATGGTAGGTAGTACTACCATCCACATGGTAGGTAGCACTACCATCCACATAGGGTACTACCATCCACATGGTAGGTACTACCATCCACATGGTAGGTAGCACTACCATCCACATGGTAGGTAGTACTACCATCCACATGGTAGGTAGTACTACCATCCACATGGTAGGTAGTACTACCATCCACATGGTAGGTAGTACTACCATCCACATGGTAGGTAGTACTACCATCCACATGGTAGGTAGCACTACCATCCACATGGTAGGTAGCACTACCATCCACATGGTAGGTAGTACTACCATCCACATGGTAGGTAGTACTACCATCCACATGGTAGGTAGCACTACCATCCACATGGTAGGTAGCACTACCATCCACATGGTAGGTAGTACTACCATCCACATGGTAGGTAGTACTACCATCCACATGGTAGGTAGCACTACCATCCACATGGTAGGTAGTACTACCATCCACATGGTAGGTAGTACTACCATCCACATGGTAGGTAGTACTACCATCCACATGGTAGGTAGCACTACCATCCACATGGTAGGTAGTACTACCATCCACATGGTAGGTAGCACTACCATCCACATGGTAGGTAGTACTACCATCCACATGGTAGGTAGTACTACCATCCACATGGTAGGTAGTACTACCATCCACATGGTAGGTAGTACTACCATCCACATGGTAGGTAGTACTACCATCCACATGGTAGGTAGTACTACCATCCACATGGTAGGTAGTACTACCATCCACATGGTAGGTAGTACTACCATCCACATGGTAGGTAGTACTACCATCCACATGGTAGGTAGTACTACCATCCACATGGTAGGTAGTACTACCATCCACATGGTAGGTAGTACTACCATCCACATGGTAGGTAGTACTACCATCCACATGGTAGGTAGCACTACCATCCACATGGTAGGTAGTACTACCATCCACATGGTAGGTAGCACTACCATCCACATGGTAGGTAGTACTACCATCCACATGGTAGGTAGCACTACCATCCACATGGTAGGTAGCACTACCATCCACATGGTAGGTAGCACTACCATCCACATGGTAGGTAGTACTACCATCCACATGGTAGGTAGTACTACCATCCACATGGTAGGTAGTACTACCATCCACATGGTAGGTAGCACTACCATCCACATGGTAGGTAGTACTACCATCCACATGGTAGCACTACCATCCACATGGTAGGTAGTACTACCATCCACATGGTAGGTAGTACTACCATCCACATGGTAGGTAGCACTACCATCCACATGGTAGGTAGTACTACCATCCACATGGTAGGTAGCACTACCATCCACATGGTAGGTAGCACTACCATCCACATGGTGTAGTACTACCATCCACATGGTAGGTAGTACTACCATCCACATGGTAGGTAGTACTACCATCCACATGGTAGGTAGCACTACCATCCACATGGTAGGTAGTACTACCATCCACATGGTAGGTAGTACTACCATCCACATGGTAGGTAGTACTACCATCCACATGGTAGGTAGTACTACCATCCACATGGTAGGTAGCACTACCATCCACATGGTAGGTAGCACTACCATCCACATGGTAGGTAGTACTACCATCCACATGGTAGGTAGCACTATCATCCACATGGTAGGTAGTACTATCATCCACATGGTAGGTAGTACTACCATCCACATGGTAGGTAGCACTACCATCCACATGGTAGGTAGCACTACCATCCACATGGTAGGTAGCACTACCATCCACATGGTAGGTAGCACTACCATCCACATGGTAGGTAGCACTACCATCCAAATGGTAGGTAGCACTATCATCCACATGGTAGGTAGCACTACCATCCACATGGTAGGTAGCACTACCATCCACATGGTAGGTAGCACTACCATCCACATGGTAGGTAGCACTACCATCCACATGGTAGGTAGCACTTTCATGCACATGGTAGGTGGCACTACCATCCACATGGGAGGTAGCACTACCATCCACATGGTAGGTAGCACTACCATCCACATGGTAGGTATCACTACCATCCATATGGTAGGTAGCACTACCATCCACATGGTAGGTGGCACTACCATCCATATGGTAACACTATCACCCACATGGTAGGTAGCACACTGTAGTCTGCAGGAACAGTGTAGTCTAGACCAGACGAACACAGTGTAGTCTAGACTAGAGGAACAGTGTAGTCTAGAGCAGTGGTTCCCAAACTTTTTCAGCTTGTTACCCAATTTAACATGCCACATAAAGCATGTTACCCCTTTCACAAAATGTTGTTATTATTGATATATATGGCTAAACGTGAACGTATACAGCCTCGCATACTCTGCTAATCCTAGCAAAACCACTGAAAACGTAAGAACCACACATACATTATATATAAAATTAATAATGGCTACAAATTCACAGTAACAGTGGGTAAATACTAACTATATACTGCACAGGGCAGTACACATACATACCAGCTTATGTCTACCTCGGCTGATGCTCACAGATAAACTGACAGTGTGAAACAGAGGCAGCCTCAGGAAGTGAGTGACGTGTACTGGACAGGTCGATCTGGGCTACTGAGTGACTTTTGTCCTGAAGCATACTTGTCAAAATACTTTTGGGTTTCCACACACTTAGCTATATATTTCTTCTTTTCTAATACTGTATATTAGTTTTTGATGTTTATTGTTATTTGGTTTAACTTTATTACTTACTTATAATAGGTTTACTTTACAACTTTATATACTAAGACAAAGTTAACAATAATCCTCATACCGGGTACCGCATTGTTTTCTTGATTTTCAGAATTCATAACTTTTTTTGTCATCCCTCCATTACCCCCGAAAATGGTTAAATTACCCCCAGGGGGTAATTTACCCCCAGTTTGGGAACCACTGGTCTAGAGGAACACACTGTAGTCTGGCCTAGAGGAACACAGTGTAGTCTGGCCTAGAGGAACACAGTGTAGTCTGGCCTAGAGGAACACAGTGTAGTCTGGCCTAGAGGAACACAGTGTAGTCTGGCCTAGAGGAACACAGTGTAGTCTGGCCTAGAGGAACACAGTGTAGTCTGGCCTAGAGGAACACAGTGTAGTCTGGCCTAGAGGAACACAGTGAAGTCTGGCCTAGAGGAACACAGTGCAGTCTGGCCTAGAGGAACACAGTGTAGTCTGGCTTAGAGGAACACAGTGTAGTCTGGCCTAAAGGAACACAGTGTAGTCTGGCCTAGAGGAACACAGTGTAGTCTGGCTTAGAGGAACACAGTGTAGTCTGGCCTATAGGAACACAGTGTAGTCTGGCCTATAGGAACACAGTGTAGTCTGGCCTAGAGGAACACAGTATAGTCTGGCCTAGAGAAACACAGTGTAGTCTGGCCTAGAGGAACACAGTATAGTCTGGCCTAGAGGAACACAGTATAGTCTGGCCTAGAGGAACACAGTGTAGTCTGGCCTAGAGGAACACAGTATAGTCTGGCCTAGAGGAACACAGTATAGTCTGGCCTAGAGGAACACAGTATAGTCTGGCATAGAGGAACACAGTATAATGTGGCCTAGAGGAACACAGTATAGTCTGGCCTAGAGGAACACAGTGTAGTCTGGCCTAGAGGAACACAGTATAGTCTGGCCTATAGGAACACAGTATAGTCTGGCCTAGAGGAACACAGTGTAGTCTGGCCTAGAGGAACACAGTATAGTCTGGCCTAGAGGAACACAGTATAGTCTGGCCTAGAGGAACACAGTTTAGTCTGGCCTAGAGGAACACAGTATAGTCTGGCCTAGAGGAACACAGTATAGTCTGGCCTAGAGGAACACAGTATAGTCTGGCCTAGAGGAACACAGTATAGTCTGGCCTAGAGGAACACAGTATAGTCTGGCCTAGAGGAACACAGTATAGTCTGGCCTAGAGGAACACAGTATAGTCTGGCCTAGAGGAACACAGTGTAGTCTGGCCTAGAGGAACACAGTATAGTCTGGCCTAGAGGAACACAGTATAGTCTGGACTAAGGAACACAGTGTAGTCTGGCCTAGAGGAACACAGTATAGTCTGGCCTAGAGGAACACAGTATAGTCTGGCCTAGAGGAACACAGTATAGTCTGGCCTAGAGGAACACAGTATAGTCTGGCCTAGAGGAACACAGTATAGTCTGGCCTAGAGGAACACAGTATAGTCTGGCCTAGAGGAACACAGTGTAGTCTGGCCTAGAGGAACACAGTATAGTCTGGCCTAGAGGAACACAGTATAGTCTGGCCTAGAGGAACACAGTATAGTCTGGCCTAGAGGAACACAGTATAGTCTGGCCTAGAGGAACACAGTATAGTCTGGCCTAGAGGAACACAGTATAGTCTGGCCTAGAGGAACACAGTATAGTCTGGCCTAGAGGAACACAGTATAGTCTAGCCTAGAGGAACACAGTGTAGTCTGGCCTAGAGGAACACAGTATAGTCTGGCCTAGAGGAACACAGTATAGTCTGGCCTGGAGGAACACAGTATAGTCTGGCCTAGAGGAACACAGTGTAGTCTGGCCTAGAGGAACACAGTGTAGTCTGGCCTAGAGGAACACAATTTAGTCTGGCCTAGAGGAACACAGTATAGTCTGGCCTAGAGGAACACAGTGTAGTCTGGCCTAGAGGAACACAGTTTAGTCTGGCCTAGAGGAACACAGTGTAGTCTGGCCTAGAGGAACACAGTGTAGTCTGGCCTAGAGGAACACAGTTTAGTCTGGCCTAGAGGACCACAGTATAGTCTGGCCTAGAGGAACACAGTTTAGTCTGGCCTAGAGGAACACAGTATAGTCTGGCCAAGAGGAACACAGTTTAGTCTGGCCTAGAGGAACACAGTTTAGTCTGGCCTAGAGGAACACAGTGTAGTCTGGCCTAGAGGAACAGAGTTTAGTCTGGCCTAGAGGAACAGAGTTTAGTCTGGCCTAGAGGAACACAGTATAGTCTGGCCTAGAGGAACACAGTTTAGTCTGGCCTAGAGGAACACAGTTTAGTCTGGCCTAGAGGAACACAGTTTAGTCTGGCCTAGAGGAACAGAGTTTAGTCTGGCCTAGAGGAACAGAGTTTAGTCTGGCCTAGAGGAACACAGTGTAGTCTGGCCTAGAGGAACACAGTTTAGTCTGGCCTAGAGGAACAGAGTTTAGTCTGGCCTAGAGAAACACAGTTTAGTCTGGCCTAGAGGAACACAGTGTAGTCTGGCCTAGAGGAACACAGTATAGTCTGGCCTAGAGGAACACAGTATAGTCTGGCCTAGAGGAACACAGTATAGTCTGGCCTAGAGGAACACAGTATAGTCTGGCATAGAGGAACACAGTATAGTCTGGCCTAGAGGAACACAGTTTAGTCTGGCCTAGAGGAACACAGTATAGTCTGGCCTTGAGGAACACAGTTTAGTCTGGCCTAGAGGAACACAGTATAGTCTGGCCTAGAGGAACACAGTTTAGTCTGGCCTAGAGGAACACAGTTTAGTCTGGCCTAGAGGAACACAGTTTAGTCTGGCCTAGAGGAACACAGTATAGTCTGGCCTAGAGGAACACAGTTTAGTCTGGCCTAGAGGAACACAGTTTAGTCTGGCCTTGAGGAACACAGTTTAGTTTGCAGGAACATGAGTTATTCTAAGTTGAAATAAGGACTGATTTCTATTTTAATTCCAGAACAGCTCTTACTGGAAGAACAAAAAAAAAGGGTCACAATACCCTGCCTGGAACAACTCGCCGAAACCCCGCACTTAGGCCAGGGGGAAAAAAAACATGGCAATGTTTCGCTCCACCTTAGACCACTGTCGTAACTAATAAGGTCGTCAAGTGTGGGATGTTGCAAAGGCTTACAACGGTTACAACAAGAGGCTATTTTATTTATTACAAAATGAAAAGTCCATTGGTTATGCAGATATCTTCGGCCATTATTATATTTACGGGGAAGGGTGGGAAGTGCTAAATCCGTATGGGTCATAGAGCTTCTGAGGGAGCAGGAACCTAAGCTTCAGTCAAGTAGCTGCCATTACACAGGCTCCTCCTTCAAGAACAGAATACAAAGGCACAATACCGTGACTTGAACAATACACAAACAACCCGGACATAGGAGAAACAACTTATGACGACGTTTCGGTCAGACTTGCACCATTAACTAGTCACAAACTAATAGTTAGTGTGTGACTGGTTAATAGCACACGTCAAACCGAAACGCCGTCACAGGTTTCCTTCTCCTATGTCCGGGTTGTTTGCGTATCCTCCGAGGAAAGGCGCTCTTCAATTCCCGGTACGCTTTTCTCCTATGCTTCCTTCGCTCCCTTTTTTCCTCAGACTGCCTTCAGTTTTCACCTCTCTGTGTCAATCTTTCAAGTTTTCTATCGTTCTAAAACTTTCTTCCCTCGTCATCTCAGTATTATGGTAACGCAACACATCATCTGCGTGATCACGTCCTGTCAGAAATTCAGGGTCGAATTTACTCCTTCCCTCTGCCCCCTTGCCCTCAAATACCCTCTTCCTGCCCGTTGTGCTCGACCTTTTATAATTAAGCCTTTAAATTTTAAAGGGGTTGAGGGTTAAGCCAGTGGAAGGTTTCGGTCAGATGACCAAAAGCTGCAGCTGTGGGGTCAACATATGACTAAGACCCGCGTCAGAAACACTTGTCCTGTTTCCTGACGAATCTTACCTAACCTAACCTACCTCTTCCCTTCCCTCATCAACACCCTACATCTTTACCCTCCCCCTTAACTCCCTACTATTTCCCCTCTTCCACTTGCCCTAAAACTCGCGTCCCCTTGAGTGAGAAAGGGGTAGTGTGGCCTAGTTTGCCGTGCCTGGAAACGACCCTGAAGTAGATCTCTCAAATTAGCCCTACGGTACTGGAAGCCGCAATAAAAGTGGAGACAAACGAATCTCAGATGACTTTGGGAGAGGGTCGTTTCTGGGAGAGGATCGTGTCTGGGTGGGTCGTCCCTGGGAGGGTAGTTAAATAAACAATTAAACTACAGAGATGCTAGCAAATATATCTACAGTCGAAGGGTGGTCAGAATGTGGACTGATTTACGCAAACGTCACACACAGTTCTTAATGACAGATACGACAGGAGAGGACACAGGAGGTAATTTATTAAATAGTAAAATTAGTCCTAAGCAGCTAAGAGGCGGGACCAGGAGCCAAGACTCGTCTCCCACAACCGTACTTAGTATAGCCCCAACGGGCGAGTTTACTGGGCAGCGCCACTCATAAAAACAATATTTTACAGAGCAAATAGATGACCCGCCATTAGCAACATAATATTTCTACAAGTACATGATGTCACTGATATACTATATAGAAAGTCCCTAGTTATACAGAACATTTCGGGCAACTTAGATTAATTTTGTCCCCAGGATGCGACCCACACCAGTCGATTTAACATCCAGGTAATTACTGCTAGGTGAACAGGGACAGCATAAACTCCATCCTTTACTGTTTCAATATACGAACAATACTACCTTTGAATCACATCCTGCACACATCACAATGATCTTAGTCTGATCGTCCTGCAACTCGGCTGGTGGAGTGATTGCCTCGTTTATTCCGTCTTCCACCATAGCTGTGTCCGGAAGTATGATTCATCTTTGTATTCAACTGGCGACACTGCAAGGTGTATGAACAATACTCGAATACCTGGCACCCGTGTGAAGCCTACACGTACATAATTACCCACTTAATTATGCATAAAGAAATTTGAAAAGGCCCAAGGTCTTTTACCAGGAAGAATAAGATAGGCACAATACCGTGACTAGATTAGGAGGGAAAATAAACAAGGAGAGACTGGGTAACGTTGAACTTACGATACTACAAGGAAGAAATAAAGGGGAATAAAGGGATACGTAGTTACAACATGCAGGTTGCTCAGAATAATTAACGAGGTAGACAGACAGCTAGTTCAGGGGAACCAATACTGGAGCAAAACAATATAGATGAAACTGAATGCATATATGATACCCTTATAGCGAAACATAAGTGAAGTGGAATAGACTAGAGACTTATAGAGTAGCACATGAAACACCAGGGGTCAGAAAATAGTAAAGTCAATCAAACGGAGGTTAAGAGTCAGGTCCAAGAGCTGGAGTAACTACAACTATTAGCTATAGTTCCAGTGTGAAACACTCGACCCTACTACATGTCAAGTGAGCACACACACATATACCGTAGCGAGTGTGCAGTCTCGTGATTACAGGACGGAGCATCGAGCCTCCACCATCATTCCTTGCGCTAAAGAACCCACACAGGGTTTAACGCCAGAAGAATGCTCAACACTTACCTTTTGTATAGTGAGTACGAGCAAGCTTCTCAAGTGCCCATCACTGGTCACTCACAACTCACCTGAAAACGAAAAAAAAAAGTAAAGGAATAATAATGGAGAAATAAGGCACACGCAAATGGAAAACCTCATGCATCAACATGTTAGGGACACTACCAGAGAGGGAAGGATGAACCAGCAAGGCTGGACCTTGTGTTCACCCTGAGCAACTCGGACATTGAGGACATCACATATGAAAGGCCCCTTGGAGCTAGTGATCACGTGGTTCTAAGCTTTGAATACATAGAGTTGAAGATTGAGACACTTATGCAACATATGGGAATCTTTATTGAGGAAACGTTTCGCCACACAGTGGCGAGTATGCACAGATAAGGAGGGAGGCCCAGCGACAGTACGAAAATAACATTGCATCGAAAGTCATGTTTGACCCAAAACTGCTATATAGCTACATAAGGAGGAAGGCAACAGTCAAGAACCAGGTAATCAGGCTAAGGAAAGAAAGTGGGGAGCTCACAAGAAATGACCAAGAAGTATGTGAGGAGCTCAACACGGGATTTAAGGAAATATTTACAGTGGAGACAGAAAGAACTCTGGGAAGACAGAACAGCGGGGTACACCAACAAGGAATATACCAACAAGTGTTGGATGAAATACACACAACCGAGGAGGAGGTAAAGAAGCTGCTAAATGACCTTGATACCTCAAAGGCGGTGAGACTGGACCTCTCTCCGTGGATCCTTAGAGAGGGAGCAGAGACGCTGTGTGTGCCACTAACCACAATTTTCAACACATCCATTGAAACTGGGCAACTACCTGAGGTATGGAAGACGGCAAATGTAGGAGAAAGGAGACAGAAACGAGGCACTGGACTATAGACCGGTGTCACTGACGTACATATTATGCAAAATCATGGAAAAGATTATCAGGAGGAGAGTGGTGGAGCACCTGGAACGGAACAAGATTATAAACGACAACCAGCACGGATTCATGGAAGGCAAATCCTGTGTCACAAACCTTCTGGAGTTTTATGACAAGGTAACAAAAGTAAGACACGAGAAAGAGGGGTGAGTTGATTGTATTTTCCTGGACTGCAAGAAGGCCTTCGACACAGTTCCTCACAAGAGATTACTGCAGAAGCTGGAGGATCAGGCGCGTATAACAGGAAGAGCACTGCAATGGATCAGAGAATACCTCACAGGGAGGCAACAGCGAGTCATGGTACGTGATGAGGTATCACAGTGGGCACCTGTGACGAGCGGGGTAACACAGGGGTCAGTTCTAGGGCCAGGGCTATTTTTAGTATACATGAATGACATGATGGAAGGGATAGACTCAGAAGTGTCCCTGTTCGCAGATGATGTGAAGTAAATGAGTAGAAGTAAATCAGATTAGGATCAGGCAGGACTACAAAGAGACCTGGACAGGCTGGATGCATGGTCCAACAACTGGCTTCTCGAATTTAACCCCGCCAAATGTAAAGTCATGAAGATCGGGGAAGGGCAAAGAAGACCGCAGAGAGAGTATAGGTTAGGCGGCCAAAGACTGCAAACCTCACTCAAGGAGAAAGATTTTGGGGGAAGTATAATACAGAGCACGTCTCCAGAAGCACACATCAACCAGATAACTGCTGCAGCATATGGGCGCCTGGCAAACCTGAGAATAGCGTTCCGATACCTCAGTAAGGAATCGTTCAAGACACTCTACACCGTGTACGTCAGGCCCATACTGGAGTATGCAGCACCAGTTTGGAACCCACACCTGGTCAAGCACGTCAAGAAATTAGAGAAAGTGCAAAGGTTTGCACAAGGCTAGTTCCAGAGCTAAGGGGAATGTCCTACGAAGAAAGGTTAAGAGAAATCGGCCTGACGACACTGGAGGACAGGAGGGTTAGGGAAGACATGATAACGACATACGAAATACTGCGAGGAATAGACAAGGTGGAAAGAGACAGGATGTTCCAGAGATGGGACACAGAAACAAGGGGTGACAATTGGAAGTTGAAGACTCCTATGAGTCAAAGGGATGTTAGGAAGTATTTCTTCAGTCACAGAGTTGTCAGGAAGTGGAATAGTCTGGCAAGTGATGTAGCGAAGGCAGGAACCACACATAGTTTTAAGACGAGGTATGATAAACCTCATGGAGCAGGGAGAGCACGTAGCAGCGATCAGTGAAGAGGCGGGGCCAGGAGCTGGGTCCCGACCCCTGCAACCACAATTAGGCGAGTACAGTGAATGGGGAGAGAAAAGAGTAGACCGTCAATCAAGAGGAATCATAGCAGCAAGAACAACCATCGCAAGAGTAAGAGGAACCATAATAACACAAAATAATTTTTTTAAAGACGCAAAAAATGAATACGAGAGAATGTCTTGAGGAAATAATTGGAAGTGACAATAAAACCCGTAACTAAAAACTGAAAGTGAATAGAACCTACAAAAAAAAAAAAGTTCATGATGATACGAAGAGAAGAAGTGACCTAGAACTTGAGGTAATAACAGAAGGAGTGAGATGACAAACAAGAAGCAAACAAGCAACTTTAAGCATGATAATACAAAATACATTCTGGCAGCATCGTAAGGGATAACAGAAATAAAGAAAGATAAGGGAAAAATCTTTGCATAAAGGACCCTACAAGCATTGTCTTAGGTGTTCTTGGAAGATAAGGGAAACCCTATCGTAACAGAGCCTGGAAGCATTGTCATGGATGCTTTAGGATTATTATGACACCAAAAAAATTACAATGTACTTGTTAACCTTTTAACAGATGACACAACATTTATTATATCAAATCCAGATGCTGTTGTCGTCAACAAGACTGTCAACAATGAGCTAGAAAACATTTCCATCCTGTTCTCTACCAACAAACTTACTCTCAATATTGACAACACCTTCTACATATTGTTTGGGAATAGACAAAAATAAATACTAAATAAAATAATTTAAAATTTAAGTAAATAATTCACACACTAAGACAAGACGAAAGGAAAAATTTCTTAGGGATACACCTAGACCTGAAATTCAACATTCACATCCAAGACATTTCTTAAGAAAAATTCCAAACACTGTGGTCATTTTTATCAGAAATACGCTACTTCGTTCCCCCAAACAACATTACTCACTCTGTACTATATAAATTCTTCTTACCTCAGTTATGCTATCTGTGCTTGGTGATCTACAATAGCACCTTACCTGAAACCTATTTCTTACCCAGTAAAAATCACCTACTAGAATAATCACCCAGTCAGGTTCCAGACAACGTATTCCCCCAGTATTCAAACGTCTTATCTTATTCAACTAACGAAACATCAAAACATCTACACCTACTAATGTCTGCTTTATATATGCAAGACATTTAGCATAAACATCAACACTCAGCGCTCGGACTCTTCCTGGAGAGCTGCAAGTGAACACACAGACACAGTACAAGAAATAAGTATCTCTTTGATATACCACGATGTTCGGCTCAACTTATCTAGAACTCCATGCAAGTTATAGGGCTCAAAAGTTTGCAACACACTTTCAGACTAAGTATGATCAAAACCCATTCGAATTTTAATCATGAATTCCTAATGGTTATAATTATAACCATAATTTTTAAAGGGGTGAAAGAGTAAGCCAGTGGAAGGCCTCTATCAGATGACCAAGAACTCCAGCTGCGGGTCAACATATGACTAAGACCCGCGTCAGGAAACCCTTGTCCTGTTTCCTGACGAACCTTACTAAAAATGACAGAGAATTTAAGAGATCGAAAAGGTAACAAAAATAGTCTTTTACGAATTTCAAAAAGTCCTTTGCTAATCAAATTTAAAAAACTATATCCATTCTTGCCAACCCATCTGAGTACAACCACAAACACACACACACACACACACACACACACACACACACACACACACAGGTAAGAAGGGAGGCCCAACGACAATATCAAAATGACATAGCAGCGAAAGCCAAATCTGACCCAAAGCTGTTGTACAACCAAATCAGGAGGAAAACAAGTCAAGGACCAGGTAATCAGGCTAAGGAAGGAAGGAGGAGAGATCACAAGGAACGACTGCGAAGTATGTGAGGAACTCAACATGAGATTCAAAGAAGTGTTCACAGAGGAGACAGAAGGGACTCCAGAAAGACGGAGAGGTGGGGTACATCACTAAGTGCTAGACACAATACATACAACCGAGGAAGAAGTGAAGAGGCTGCTGAACGAGTTAGATATCTCAAAGGCGATGGGGCCAGGTAACATCTCTCCATGGGTTCTGAGAGAGGTTGCAGATGCACTATGCGTACCCCTAACAACAATATTCAACACATCTATCGAAACAGGGAGACTACCTGAGGTATGGAAGACAGCAAATGTAGTCCCAATTTTTAACCAAGGAGACAGACAAGAAGCACTATAGACCAGTGTCATTGACATGCATAGTATGCACAGTCATGGAGATTATCAGAAGAGTGGTGGAACACCTAGAAAGGAATGAGCTTATCAACAACAGCCAACACGGTTTCAGGGACGGGAAATCCTGTGTCACAAACCTACTGGAGTTCTATGACAGGGTGACAGCAGTAAGACAAGAGAGAGAGAGGGGCGGCTAGATTGCATTTTCTTGGACTGTAAGAAGGCGTTTCACACACGCTGGACCAATTATGTACCTCTGTAATCTTTTGACTACCGCCCACAGGATGGGTATAGGGTGCATAATAAACTATTATTAACACAGTTCCACACAAGAGATTTATGCAAAAACTGGAGGACCAAGCAGGGATAACAGGGAAGGCACTACAATGGATCAGGGGAATACCTGTTAAGAAGACAGCGGCGAGTCATGGTACGTGGCGAGGTGTCAGAGTGGGCGCCTGTGACGAGTGGGGCTCCACAGGGGTCAGTCCTAGGACCGGTGCTGTTTCTGATATTTGTGAACATGACGGAAGGAATAGACTCCGAAGTGTCCTTGTTTGCAGATGTGAAGTTGATGAGAAGAACTGAATCGGACAAGGACCAGACAGAACTACAAAGGGATCCGGACAGGATGCAGGCCTGGTCCAGAAATTGACTCCTGGACTTCAACCCTACCGAGTGCAAAGTCATGAAGATTGGGGAAGGGCAAAGAAGACTGCAGACGGAGTACAGTCTAGGGGGCCAGAGACTACAAACCTCACTCAAGGAAAAAGATCTTGGGGTGAGTATAACACCAGGCACATCTCCTGAGGCGCACATTAACCAAATAACTGCTGCAGCATACGGGCGCCTAGCAAACCTAAGAACGGCATTCCGCCATCTTAATAAGGAATCGTTCAGGACCCTGTACACTGTGTACGTGGAGTATGCAGCACCAGTTTGGAACCCACACCTAGCCAAGCACGCCAAGAAACTAGAGAAAGTGCAAAGGTTTGCAACAAGACTAGTTCCAGAGGTACGGGGTATGTCCTACGAGGAGAGGTTAAGGGAAATCGACCTGACGAGACTGGAGGACATGAGAGATAGGGGGGACAGGATAACGACATGTAAAATAGTGAGAAGAATTAACAAGGTGGACAGAGACAGAATGTTCCAGAGATGGGACACAGCAACAAGGGGACACAGTTGGAAGTTAAAGACACAGATGAATCACAGGGATGTTAGGAAGTATTTCTTCAGTCACAGAGCAGTCAGGAAATGGAATAGTTTGGGAAGCGATGTAGTGGAGGCAGGATCCATTCATAGCTTCAAACAGAGCTATGACTCGACCCCTGGAACCACAACTAGGCGAGTACACACACACACACACACACACACACGTATATTAAGGTTACAGTAACCTGATCACTACCAGTCAAGAATACTTTAATCCTGAAGTTAGGTATTAAACTCACACAGGGATACACACCTCATATATACACAGGGATACACACCTCATATATACACAGGGATACACACCTCTCATACACGGTATCAACCCCCGTCCTCTTAACAGTATTTCACTGTTGCTAAGACAATCAAATGGGTGAATCTTTAACGAGTCTTCAACACATCTGACAGATCTTTCTATTGTATTCGGTCAGTGTCACTGGGAGGCAATAGTGTCACCCCCCTGAGAGGTGCAAGTCAGTGCCAAACCTGGGAAGTGCCAGCCAATGCCACTACTCGAAAGTGCCGGTTAGTGCCACCACTGGGAAGTACCAGTGCCCCACTGGGAATCGCAAGTCAGTGTCACCAATGGAAAGTGCCATTCATTGCCACCCCTGGGAAGTGTCAGCCAGTGCCACCCCTGGCATACACGGCCTCCAACAATGGTGCCTGGCACTGTCATTAACTGGGACCAGTAAACCAGCTGTGTTTATGACGCAAATATATACAAGTTTCTGGGGTAATTGAACCCAATTAAGTAGATTGTTCGAACTATAGTACATGTAGTGTTATACTGTAGTAGTGTACACTGTACTATACACTGTAGTGTACGCTGTGGCAGTGTACACTGTGATAGTGTTCACTAATACAGTACTGTACGATACTGTACACCGTAGTACTGTACACTGTAGTACTGTACATACGTGTTAATTTGTTTTTCTGTCATGAGAG
>NC_091344.1:15411090-15431090 GCF_038502225.1 Cherax quadricarinatus
AGGGCAGAGAGGGTGTGGAGTGGGGAAGGGTAGAGTGTGGAATGGAGGAGGGTAGTGAGAGGGTATGGAGTGGGGGAGGGTAGTGAGAGGGTATGGAGTGGAGGAGGGTAGTGAGAGGATGTGGAGTGGGGGAGGGTAGTAAGGGGATGTGGAGTGGGGGAGGGTAGTGAGAGGATGTGGAGTGGAGGAGTATAGCGAGTCTGGAGTGGGGAGGGTAGAGAAAGGGTGTGGAAGGGAGAGGGGGGACGGTAGAGCGAGAGTGTGGAGTTGGGGTGGGAAGAGATGATGTGGTGTGGGGGAGGGAAGAGGGTGTGGAGTGAGGAGGGCAGAGAGGGTGTGGAGTGGGGGAAGGGTAGAGTGTGGAATGGAGGAGGGTAGTGAGAGGGTATGGAGTGGGGGGAGGGTAGTGAGAGGGTATGGAGTGGAGGAGGGTAGTGAGAGGATGTGGAGTGGGGGAGGGTAGTAAGGGGATGTGGAGTGGGGGAGGGTAGTGAGAGGATGTGGAGTGGAGGAGTATAGAGAGTCTGGAGTGGGGAGGGTAGAGGGTGTGGAGACGGGTAGGGTAGAGAGGGTGTTGAGTGGAGGGTATAGAGAGGGTGTGAAGAAGGCGAGGGTAGAGAGAGAGTAGAGAGAGGGGGAGGGTAGGGAGAGGGTGTGGAGTGGGGGAGGGAAGAGATGTAGTGTGGGGGAGGGAAAAGAGAGGGTGTGGAGTGGCGAGGGCAGAGGTGTGGAATGGGGGAGGGTATGGAGTGGGGGAGGGTATAGAGGGCATGGAGTGGGGGAGGGTAGAGTGTGTGGAGTAGGGGAGGGTAGAGAGGGTGTGGAGTGGGGGAGAGTAGACGGTGTGGAGAGGGCGAGGGTAGAGAGAGGGTGTGGAGAGGGGGAAGGTAAAGAGGGTGTGGAGAGGGGGAAGGTAGAAAGAGGGGTGTGGAGAGGGGGGAAGGTAGAGAGAGGGTGTGGAGAGGGGGAAGGTAGAGAGAGGGTGTGGAGAGGGGGAAGGTAGAGAGGGTGTGTAGAGGGGGAAGGGAGACAGAGGGTGTGGAGAGGGGGAAGATAGAGAGAGGGTGTGGAGAGGGGGAAGGTAGAGAGAGGGTGTGGAGGGGGGAAGGTAGAGAGAGGGTGTGGAGAGGGGGAAGGTAGAAAGAGGGTGTGGAGAGGGGGAAGGTAGAGAGAGGGTGTGGAGTGGGGGAAGGTAGAGAGAGGGTGTGGAGGGGGGAAGGTAGAGAGAGGGTGTGGAGAGGGGGAAGGTAGAGAGAGGGTGTGGAGAGGGGGAAGGTAGAGAGAGGGTGTGGAGAGGGGGAAGGTAGAGAGAGGGTGTGCAGAAGGGAAAGGTAGAGAGAGGGTGTGGAGGGGGGAAGGTAGAGAGAGGGTGTAGAGAGAGAGGGGGGAAGGTAGAGAGAGGGTGTGGAGGGGGGAAGGTAGAGTGAGGGTGTGGAGGGGGGGAAGGTAGAGAGAGGGGTGGTGGGCAGTAGAGAGAGGGGTGGTGGGCAGTAGAGAGAGGGGTGGAGTGGGGGAAGGTAGAGAGAGGGTGTGGAGAGGGGGAAGGTAGAGAGAGGGTGTGGAGAGGGGGAAGGTAGAGAGAGGGTGTGGAGTGGGGGAAGGTTAGAGAGAGGGTGTGGAGGGGGGAAGGTAGAGAGAGGGTGTGGAGAGAAGGGGAAGTGTGGAGAGGGGGAAGGTAGAGAGAGGGTGTGGAGAGGGGGAAGGTAGAGAGAGGGGTGTAGAGAGAGTGGAGGGGGGAAGGTAGATAGAGGGTGTGGAGAGGGGGAAGGTAGAGAGAGGGTGTGGAGGGGGGAAGGTAGAGAGAGGGTGTGGAGAGGGGGAAGGTAGAGAGAGGGTGTGGAGAGGGGGAAGGTAGAGAGAGGGTGTGGAGAGGGGGAAGGTAGAGAGAGGGTGTGCAGAAGGGTGTGGAGAAAGGTAGAGAGAGGGTGTGGAGGGGGGAAGGTAGAGAGAGGGTGTGGAGAGGGGGAAGGTAGAGAGGGGGTGTGGAGGGGG
This sequence comes from Cherax quadricarinatus, assembly GCF_038502225.1. Taxonomy (NCBI): domain Eukaryota; kingdom Metazoa; phylum Arthropoda; class Malacostraca; order Decapoda; family Parastacidae; genus Cherax; species Cherax quadricarinatus. Next base: position 15,413,083 of record NC_091344.1, read on the forward strand.
GGAAGGGAAGGTGGAGAGAGGAGAGAGGGTGTGGAGAGGGGGAAGGTAGAGAGAGGGTGTGGAGAGGGGGAAGGTAGAGAGAGGGGTGTAGAGGAGAGGGGGAAGGTAGATAGAGGGTGTGGAGATGGGGAAGGTAGAGAGAGGGTGTGGAGAGGGGGAAGGTAGAGAGAGGGTGTGGAGAGGGGGAAGATAGAGAGAGGGTGTGGAGAGGGGGAAGGTAGAGAGAGAGGGGGGAAGGTAGAGAGAGGGTGTGGAGGGGGGGGGGAAGGTAGAGAAGAGGGTGTGGAGGGGGGGAAGGTAGAGAGAGGGGTGTGGAGAGAGGGGGAAGGTAGAGAGAGGGTGTGGAGAGGGGGAAGGTGGAGAGGGGGAAGGTAGAGAGAGGGTGTGGAGAGGGGGAAGGTAGAGAGAGGGTGTGGAGAGGGGGAAGGCAGAGAGAGGGTGTGGAGTGGGGGAAGGTAGAGAGGGGGTGTGGAGAGGGGGAAGGTAGAGAGGGGGTGTGGAGAGGGGGAAGGTAGAGAGAGGGGTGGAGAGGGGGAAGGTAGAGAGAGAGAGGGGGAAGGCAGAGAGAGGGTGTGGAGTGGGGGAAGGTAGAGAGGGGGTGTGGAGAGGGGGAAGGTAGAGAGGGGGTGTGGAGAGGGGGAAGGTAGAGAGGGTGTGGAGTGGGAAGAGTACACTCACGTTAATCTTCTCATACATCAACATTCTGCTCAACATTACATATGAAAACGTTAGTGATATACCTTAGGTTAGTTTCGCGAGTCTTTCCACTCCCGGTGTTAGCCTGATCAATCAGACTGTTGCTGCTGGCAAGCCCCCTGCCCTACATATCCAACACAGCCTGGCTGATCTGGATGATATCGCTGTTTATGTTTTAAGCCTCTAAAACATTACGAGTGTAAAGCCAGTCAATATATATCAATAAACATTGCCTATGACAAAAATTCATTAATCATAAGAAATATTACCTATGGCAAGGCTATGTCTTAATAGACATTACGTATGGCAAGACTATGTCTTAATATACATTAAGTATGGCAAGACCATGTCAAAATAGACATTACGTATGGCAAGACCATGTCTAAATAATTACGTATGGCAAGACTATGTCTTAATAGACATTACATATGACAAGGCTATGTCTTAATAGACATTACCCATGACAAGACTGTAGAAGGGTAGTTGAAGGTATGTGTAGGCATGGACGTGGTGATGTTCAGGCGTGTGTGCGGTGTGTTAGCGTGTAACGCGGTGATGGGCAGAAGTACGCTTGAAAGTGTGTACGTGAAGGCGTGTACGTGAAGGTGTGTGTTTGTGTGTGAAAGTGTCTGGGTGTGCAAGTGAAGGCTTGTACGTGAAGGTGAGTGGGCATGTACGTGAAGGGTTGTGGGCGTGTACGTACTCAGGGTACAGCCGTGAGGAATGGGCACAAGGACTAGCATAACATACCCTTCAACACAGAGAGGTCCAACACGCTGACGATATTTGGCCAATGTCCATCTAAGAGAGAGAGAGAGAGAGAGAGAGAGAGAGAGAGAGAGAGAGAGAGAGAGAGAGAGAGAGAGAAATGTTGGGAAAGGGGGGTTACTGCCCTCGTAGTGTTACACTTGGGGAGCAAATCTAACTTTGTCAGTGAGATTAAACAGACGTATTGAGAAAGAGAACTCACTGGTTCATCTGTGGTAATTGAACACATTTGCCCCCTTTACGGGGTTCACTTCTGGTATGCAGTAGAACATATTTCAGATATATTAGAAATAAAACACCAAGTCAGTGGTCAACCCGGCTTCATAATTGTGCCTTTAATAAATACCCGAGTGTCTCGATTTTACAGTCATTTATAAATTCCGAAAATCACAATAAGAAACTTATCCCCACTGAAATCAGGTCACACACCACCCAGGTCACTCCTGCAGTGTCTGCACCGTGTCACGTCTGGAGTCTGTCTTAAGACTCTCTCAACCCACCCACGTTCTCTCTCTCTCTCTCCTCGACTCTCTCTCACATTACTTGCATTTGAGACGTGTTGTCCTCATGTGAAGTTAATTTACATCGTGTATCTGTGTTTACAACAGTCTCCTTGAATGGGGCTTGGAGATGACCAACGTAAATCAGTGTCTGGGAGAAGCAAGAAGATAAACGGAGATGCTGCGTAAGGAAGAGTGTAACGGGTAAAGGGTAAAAGAGAGTAAGGGACAGATATAAACACAAGTCACATTAACTCAGGATAATAATGGTGCAGAGAAACTGTAACAGGACGATAAACACGACTCACTCGTCACACCTAACATGGTAAGCCTCACAAACACACACACACACACACACACACACACACACACACACGGTACAAAAAATACCAAAAACATATCACCACATACATCACAAACAATATTACACGCATCAGACACACCACAAAAACAAGACAAACCCACCACACACACACACACAATCACACAGCGCAAAAACACCACACACCTACAGACACGCCAAACATCACAAACACCCCACACCACATACAACAAACACCCCACACCACAAACACAAGACACAAAAACAAATTACACACACACACACACACACACACACACCAGGGAAGAGGTAAAAAAAAATTGCTTAAGTTAGATACATTAAAGGCAGTGGGACTTGACATTGTGTCATCATGGATTCTGAAAGAGGGAGCAGAAGCACTGTCTGAACTACTGGCTATGATCTATAAGTCAATGAACACAGGATAGTTGCCAGAGATCTGGAAGATAGCGAGCGTAGTCCCTTTAAGAAAGGAGACAGGCAGGAAGCACCGAACAATGAGAGCTTCACTGACATGCACACCATGCAAAGTAATGGAGAAGAATCTCGGAAGAGTGGTAGAACACTAGGAGAGAACTGGTTTCATACAATAATCAGCATCGATTCAGAGATGGTAAACCTTGTCTCCCCAACCTGTTAGACCTATTTGACAAAATAACAGAGAGAGAGAGAGAGAGAGAGAGAGGGGGTGGATTGTGTTTTCTTAGACAGCAAGAAAGTGCTTGATACTGTACCCCACGAGACTAGGGCAAAAACTTGAGGTGCAGGCAGGAATAACGAAGAATGTTCTCTTCCTGTAAGGTACTCTTTGAGAGTACCTTACAGGAAGGAAGCAAAGAGTGATTGTTCGGGCTGTAGTTCCTTGAATTCAACCTCAGCAAATACAAGGTTATGAAGACTGAACATCGAGTGCAGACTTGGGGGGCAGAGGCTGCTGACATCACTCGGAAAAACCTATGGATGAACATAGTGCCTAATATATCGCCAGAGGCTCACATTAAGAGTATAACCTCGGCAGCATAGGTTCACCCGTTGACGCAATATTGACGCAATATTTGTCAGGTTCATCTTGGAGTACGCAGGACTGGTATGGAATTCACACCTGAAACAGCAAGTTAAGAAACTGGATGAAGTACAGAGGTATGCAATGAGATTAGTTCTAGAATTAAGGGGCATAAGCTACGAGGAGACTAACGCAATTAAATCTAACGACACTGCAGAACAGAAAAACCTTGGGAAGACATGATAACATACAAAATACTCAGAGGAATTGATAGGGTAGACAGGGATAAGCTATGCGTGAGGAAGGAAACAGGTACTCGGGGGACACGGCTGGAAGACAAAGACACAGATGAGCTACAGGGATGTCAAGAAGTATTTATTTAGTCTCAGGGTGGTCGGGAAATGAAATGACCTAAATGAGGAAGTGGTGAAGGAAGGCTCCATGCATAGTTTTAAGAACAGGTACGATAGAGCCCAAGAGGCTAGAAAGGTGTAGCTGGCAAAGAGGCAAATTGAGAGGCAGGACCGGGAACTAGAAACTGACCCTGCAACCACATGTAGGTGAGCATACACACTACACCCAACTCTCGCTCTCATACATTTACCACTACAGTGAAACCCCACACTGTCAACACAGAGATCGTATACTGTCTGTGTTATGTTAGTAGTAGTACGAATATTTTATCTGAAGCTCAATGTGAGGGCGCACTTCACAGAGGAACGCGGAAACACTTGTAAGCTCTCAGTGTCCGCGTGATTATTAAGCAAAATCAAGAGCTGACTAGGTCAAGACAGCAGTGAGCAAGCAGAACGCAGTAGATGCTGGCAGGACGCAGCACTGGGCGCAGTCAGGCTGCCACATGACTGCCGACAACTTGATATAAATGGATATCTTTCATCAAGACGTTTCGGTCCTTGGACCTTGATCACGTCAAATATATGAGAGGAGACAGGCTATATATAAAGGCAGGAGAGAGTAGTGTTCGTAGCAGTGATCACCTACCTGGGGGTCTACTGGTGCTTGTTCTGAGGGTCAATGCCCCTGCGACCCGGTCCTTGACCAGACCTCCCGGTGGATGAGAGCCTAATCAACCAGACTGTTACTGCTCGCCGCACGCAATCCCACGTACGAACCACATCTCGGGGTCTATTGGTAATTTCCCTTATGCCTGGTGGGAAGCTGTTGAACAGTCTAGGACCCTGGACACTTACTGTGCTTTCTCTTAGTGTACTCATGGCGCCCCTAATTTTCATTGGGGGTATACTTCACCGTCTGCCCAGTCTTTTACTTTCATAGGGAGTGATTTCTGTGTGAAGATTTAGGACCAGTCCCTCTAGGATTTTCCAGGTGTAGATTGTGATGAATCTCGCCTGCATTCCAGAGAATACTGGTCAAGGGACTTCAAACGTTCCCAGTAATTAAGGTGTTTGACTGAACTAATATGTACAGTGAAGGTTCTCTATACATTCTCTTGATCTGCAATTTCACCTGCTTCGAATGGCACTGTTAATGTAAAGGAGTAATACAGCCTAGACAGAACACGTGATTTAAAGATTATCATCAGTGGCATGGCATCCCTTGTTTTGAAGGTTCTCATTATCCATCCTATCATTTTCCTCAAAGATGTGATATGACACTTAACAGTGACCCTTGAAGATCCTCTGACATTTACACTCCCAGGTCCTTCACATTAGTGTTTCGCTCTATTGTGCGAGTAGAATTTGTAATATATTCCTTTCTAGTAATTATTTCCGCGAGTTTTACATAACAGAGTAACTGAAATGTGTCCTCATTAAACATCATATTGTTTTCCAAGGACCACTGAAAACTTGGTTTATATCTGCTTGGAGATTTAAGGTGTCCTTAATGGATTACAGCTTCATGCAGATTCTAGTATCGTCTACAGAGGAAGACACAGTGCTGTGATTTACATCTCTATGTCTGATATGAGGATGAGGAACAGGATGGGGGCGAGTACTGTGCCTTTCGCAACAGAGCTTTTAATTTTAGTAGCCTCTGATTTAACTCTGAATATCATTACTCTGTGTTCTATTGGTTAGAAAGTTATTCCTTTAGCACGCATTTTGTGTGCTATTACACCATGATCACACTTGTCGAAGGCTTTTGTAAAGTCTGTGTATACTATATCCGCATTCTGTTGCAGTGTTCCTTCTTTCTTATGTTCTCCTCTAGTGCATCCAAGACCATGTCATAGTGGTCCAGTAATTGTGAGAGGTAGGAGCGACCTGCTCTAAACCTATGCTACCTGGAGGGTATTCCGGGGACCAACGCCCCCGCGGCCCAGTCCACGACCAGGCCTCCCGGTAGATCAGGGCCTGATCAACCAGGCTGTTACTGCTGGCCGCGCGTAGTCCAACGTACGAACTACAGCCTAGCTGATCCGCCACCGACTTTAATTATCTGTCCAGCTCCCTCTTGAAGGCAGCCAGGGACATACTGGTAATTCCCCTTATGCATGGTGGGAGGCTGCTGAACAGTCTTGGGCCCCGAACACTTATGGTGTTTTCTCTTAGTGTACCCATGGCACCCATACTTTTCACTGGGGTATTCTGCACCGACTGCCCAGTCTTTTACTTTCGTAGGGAGTGATTTCTGGGTGCAGATTCGGGACCATTCATTGTAGGATTTTCCAAGTGTAGATTATGATATCTCTCTCTCGCCTGCGTTTCAACGAGTACTAGTCAAGTACTTTCAAGCGTTGAGGTGTTTGATGGAACTTGCATGTGCAATAAAGGTTCTCTAGATCTGCAATTTCACCTGCTTTGAACGGAGATGTTAATGTACAGCAATATTCCAGCCTAAAGAGAAGAAGTGATTTGAAAAGGATCATTGGCTTGGCATCTCTCGTTCTGAACGTTTTCATTAAGTATTCTATCATTTTCTTTGCAGTTGTGAACGTGGTACTGTTGTGATCCTTGAAAGTGAGATCCTCAGACAATACCACTCTCAGGTCCCTCACATTATTTTTCCGCTCTATTGTATGATCAGAGTTTGTAATATACTCAGTTCTAGTTTATTATCTCCTCCAGTTTTCCATAACGGAGTAGTTGGAATTTGTCTTCATTCGACATCATATTGTTTTCCGTTGCCCATTGGAAAACTTGGTTTATATCTTCTTCGAGATTAACCGTGTCCTCAGTAGATGACAGTCTCATGCAGATCCTAGTATCGTCTGCAAAGGATGATACGGTGCTGTGGATTACATCTCTGATACGAGGATGAGGAACAGGATGGGGGCGAGTACTGTGCCTTGTGGAACAGAGATTTTCACTATGGCAACTTCCGATTTAACTCTCTTGACCAGTACTCTGTGTTCGATTGGTTAGAAAGTTGAAGATCCATCTCCCCACTTTGCCAGTTATTCCTTTAGTACGTACTCTGTGCGCTATTACGCCATGATCGCACTTGTCAAAGGCTTTTGCAAAGTCTGTGTATATTACATCTGCATTCTGTTTTTCTTCTAGTGCTTCACAGCGATCCAGTAGTTGCGAGAGGAAGGAGCGACCTGCTCTGAACCCATGTTGCCCTGGATTGTGCAGTTTTTGGGAATCCAAGTGGTTCGTAATCGTGTTTCTTAGCACTCTTTCAAAGATTTTTATGATGTGGGACGTTGGAGCTATTGTCTACAGTTATTAGTTAATGCTTTATTGACACCTTTATGGAGTGGGGGCATATCCGTTGTTTTTAGTTACTGGAATTTCACCCATGTCTAAGCTTCTCCTCCAAAGTATACTTAGGGCACGCGAGAGGGTTTTTTTTTTTTGCAGTTCTTAATGAACATAGAGTTCCACGAGTCTGGGTCCGGGGCTGAGTGTATGGGCATTTTGTCAATGGCTTTCTCAAAGTCTATCGGAGTTAGGGTAATGAGTCTCAAAACATCATCATACACTGATGGTGTTTTGAGACTCATTCAAGAAAAAATCATTTGCATTGTGGATCTTTAGACTAATTAGTGACTCGCTAAACACAGCCGTACTGGGATTTCAGTATCTCATTTCTTTGTTGTCATCTGTGTAAGTCTGCCCTGGGTTGTGCAATTAATGGGAATCGAAGTAGTTGGCGATCATGCTTCTCAGAACTCTTTCAAAGATTTGTATACTCTAAGATGTTAGGGCTATCGGTCTATAATTCTTCGGTATTGTTTTTCTGCTACCTTTATGGAGTGGGGCTATATCTGTTGTTTTTAGGAACTGAGTGATTACACCCGTGTCCAGTCTCCCTCTACATAGCATGCAAAAGTGGTTTCTTGCAGTTTTTGATGAACACGGAATTCCACGAGTCTGGACCTGGGACAGAATGCATGGGCATATTGTCAGTGGCTTTTTGAAAGTCCAGTGGGGTTAGGGTTATGTCAGAAATATGGCATATATTGACAATGTTTTGAGACTCGTTTATGAAAAATTCATTCGGACTGTCGATTTTTAGTCTGAGTCATGACTCACTAAACACAAGAGTCATACTGAAACTTCAGTATCTCGCTCATTTCTTTGCTGTCGCTTGAGTAAAGCCCTATTTTGTCTGAGCGGCCCAATGCTGGATGTGGTTTCTACCTTGTTTTTGGCATATGAAAAGAAATATTTTGGGTTTATATTTTATTGTTTTTAGCTCTTCCTGTCTCTCCTGGATTCTGTATGAATTATTTAACTTAAGTTCAATATTTTCTACTTTCCTGGTCAGTGCTTCCTTCTGTATTTCAAATAATTCAGTCCCCTTTAGGTCAGTGATTCTTTGTCTTCGCCTGTAGAGAGAGCCTCTCTCTCTTTCTACTTTGCATCTTCTCTGGCAGCAAAGCACTTGAAAAAAAAATACCGACCAATAGCGCTGTTGTCCCTCATGATTTTTTAAAGAGTTTTAAGAAGATTGTCGACGGTTCAAGGAAGACACGTGAGCAAACACTAGGACTTAGTTATTAGAAAACGTTTCGGTCTTAGGACCTTGATCATTTCTAACATACAAAGGTCGAAAATAACAATACAAAGACTGGAAGTGAGGTGTGAGTGTTATGCAGTAACCTGGTGAAAATGCAAGCGAACTTTTTTTTTTCTTTTGAGATAACATCAGGTAACCCATGAGGTCACGTGATTCCTGTATTATCACTTAGGTTGGGCTTAGACTAGTTGAGTATCATGTAAACTAGCGTTTTATATCAATATTTTTCCATCACATGGAATCGCAGCAGTTACACACAACCCAAGTCACAGCATGGGTTTAAAACAGGTCACTCCAGCCTCTCGCAATTACTGGACCACGACGACATGGTCTTGAATACACTAGAAGACAAGCAAGAGGAAGACGTAGTGTACACCGACTTCGTAAAAGCCTTTGACAAGTGTGACTATGGGGTAATTGTGCACAAAAATGCGTACCAAGGAACTGGGAAAGTGGACGGATGGATACTTAATTTCCTAAACAATAGAACCCAAAGAGTAACAGTAAAAAGAGTGAAGTCAGTGGCTGGTATAGAGAAGAGTTGTGTTCCACGAGGCACAGTACTCGTCACACTTTTCTTTCTTATTGTTAGGTAAAAGGACGTAAGTCCAACTAATGACATTTTACTCTGTCAACGTTTCGCTCTCTAGGAGCTTTGTCAAGCCGTTACCGAAGCTCCAAAGCTTGACAAAGATCCTGGAGAGCAAAACGTTACCACAACAAGTATCACATTAGCTGCACTTTTGTCCTTTTACCTAACATATTGTCGGTAAATATACCTTTATTAATTTCTCATTCTTATATCTTACATAAACTATATTGGACATAAACCTTACCAGACATCAACCATATTGGACATAAACCATACCAGACACAAACCATATGGGACTTAAATCATAGCACTATCATCCTTTGCATATACTAGAATTTGTAGATGAATGGTTCAGAGAACCGACATGTTGATAAATTAGACACATGTGCAACTCTTGGGTATCTTTATTGAGGAAACGTTTCGCCACACAGTGGCTTCATCAGTCCATACAAAGGAGAATCTTGAAGAACAGGAGGAGAATGAGGTAATCAGTCCCTCAACCTTGAGTCGATGTGGTCAGATTCTCCTTTGTATGGACTAATGAAGCCACTGTGTGGCGAAACGTTTCCTCAATAAAGATACCCAAGAGTTGCACATGTGTCTAATTTATCTACTAGAATTTGCATGAGAGTGGCGTCAACAGTGAGCCTCCAGGTGGATATCAACCAAGTTTTCTGGTAGGCTGCTGACAACAACAAGGGACAAGTTTCAGTTACTACGTTACGGAAATATTAATATAATAAAAACAAGATCTGAACACAAGACAAACTCAAATCACTCGACAGAGCCTAAACTTAATGTGAGAGACCTAGGAGTGAAAAATGTCAGATCTCACGTTCAAGAAGTACAATAGTTATTATCAGAATTGCAAGGAGAATGAGAAGCTGGATAACCAGAACCTTCAAAACAATAGATGCCAAGCCAATGATGATAATCTTCAAGTCAGACTGGAATATTGCTGTGTATTAATGGCCTCCTTCAAAGCATGCAAAATTGCAGGACTAGAAAATGTAGAGAACCTTCACGGGTAGTATAAACTCGGTCAAGCACCTAAATTACTGGGAGTACTTGAAGTCCTTAGAACTGTACTCCTTACAACGTAGGCGAGGACAGATGATCTACACCTTGAAGATAATGGAGGGGTTAGTCCCAAACCAACACACTGAAATAACTACACATGAGTACAAGACTCTGCAGACGTTGCAGAGCTAGGATAACAACCAGCCTACACTAACACCCAGTTACCCTAACCACAAGAGCTGTGCTAACCACCACCATTCCACTACTATCCAGGCCCTCTCCACCATCCCACTACCACCCCCACCCCACATTTTCTTCAGGTGAAGAGCAGGAAAGCAAGGATGGGGTCTGGGTTCAGCCAGCCGTGACCAGACTTCTGTCGGCATTCTGTTTCTTGGGAGAGAACCTGCCGTTAAAAAAACTGGGTGCCTCCTACCGTTAAGCTTATTGTTAGAAAGAGAGAGAGAGCGAGAGAGAGAGATTCTTATAATGTTTATCTACCGACTCTCTTCACGGTGTGAAACGTTGGGCATGTTTCCTTAAACCTGTTGTCCCTGTTCATCTAGCAGTAAGTTGGTACCTGGGTGTTAGCCGACTTTTGTGGGTGACATCCTGGGGTAAAAGATAACTTAAGTTGTGGGAAATGCTCTGCATAACCAGTGACTTTGTATACAGTATGTCACTGATGTCTGCTATGGTCTGTATCAGTTGCATCATGTACTTGTAGAAATTATTATTATCATTTGTTTCATCCTCACTTTCTCTCTTCCCTCCCACTCTCCTCTCATTCCTCACCCACCTAATCTCTGTATCTCTGACACACTTGCTTCGTCCCTCTATCAATCTCCTTGTCAGGTCAGTCTTTCTTTTTTCACACACACACACACACACACACACACACACACATATATATATATATATATATATATATATATATATATATATATATATATATATATATATATATATATATATATATATATGCAATAAGATCACAGTAAACAGGTGATTTCAAAATATGCAAAACAACCACTCTGAAAGAACAGAGAAATTCACGAAAGCGCTTGGAATTTCTCTATTCTTTCAGAGTGGTTGTTTTGCATATATATATATATATATATATATATATATATATATATATATATATATATATATATATATATATATATATATATATATATATCGTGCCGAATAGGTAAAACTTGCTACATTGGCTAAAATAGCAACGCTCTTCTTGCCGAATAAGGCAAGCGAAAATTTGTGCATTTCGCGAAAATCTTTCTGAATCTGAACCTAGCGAAAAAAATATATTTCACTGTGTTTATCATTAAATTATTGTAAACTTATCTAAAACATATTTAGTTGGATAAGGCTAAATTAAACTGCGCTTGTTATAATAAGGTTAGGCAAGTTTTCTAAGGTTCTTTTGGTACAAAATTATTAATTTTACATTAACATAAATGAAAAAATATATCTTTGAACGTATAAGAGACACTTTTTAGAAAGGACTTAATTTTAAATGAGTTCTTGCTAATTGGCCATTTATATATATATATATATATATATATATATATATATATATATATATATATATATATATATATATATATATAAAATGAGAATACAAACTCCTGATTCCTGAAGAAGGACTATCAGTACTCCGAAAGGCCTTGAGCTTTATTTCGATCATTATGTTGTTCTACACATTCCTGATCACTTCATGGCAGTCTTTCCTTCCACTCTGATGGTCTACTTATTAACATTCTATAGTGTTTTTACTCTCATTATCTGGCTCTTCGTTGTGTTCATTTCTAATTTTCCTTTTTTTTTTAACCTCACCTTCCTAACTCTCTCAACTTTAGCAACGTCTCTTCTGAATCTTCTCTCAGCACTGTGTCATGGCAGAGAAAAACTATCATAAACGTTACTTTTTTCAGATTTATTATCGCATAAGTTAGTATTTATCCTCAAGAAACACTAGCATTCACTTGTTTTCATCCACACGAATACACACATTAGGAAAACAATGGTAGCATTAAACATGCCTTTATGCCTGGAGTCTACCTGGAGTGTTCCGGGGGTCAACGCCCCAGCCACCTAGATCTTGACCAAACCTCCCGGTAGAACAGGGCCTGATCAACCAGGCTGTTACTGCTGGTCGCACGTAGTCCAACGTATGAACCACAGCCCACCTGATCAGGCACTGACTTTTGGTATCTGTCCAGCTCCCTCTTGAGGGTAGCCAGGTGTCTATCAATTCTCTTTATACCTGGTGGGAGGCTGTTGAACACTCCCACTTCTACAAGACAATACTCCCTTTAGCTTCTATATATGTTAACCTAAGCCTAAATCTGGGTGTTAGTCGATTGGGACAAAATTGACCTAATTCTCCAGAAATGTTGTACATAACAAGCGGCTTTCTATATAGCAGTATGTCACATATGCATGTACATGTAGAAATAAAGATTATCATTATAACTCTGGACCGCTTTTACCAACTTACTACAGTCACATTATTATATTAATGGAATATAATACAGGAAAGTAGATGAATAACAAATGCACGGGCGAAACGTGTCGTTAATCAATATACCCAAATGTTGAACACATAAGAACATAAGAACGAAGGAACACTGCAGAAGGCCTACTGGCCCATGCGAGGCAGGTCCAAGTCTCCTACTGGCTTAAGCCAATGCACCCAACCTAGTCAGGTCAGGTCACATTGACTTAAGGGAGGAACACGGCAACCGACCTGGTAGCACAAGCTATCAGGTCCAACTCACACCCACCCACATCTACTCATGTATTTATCCAACCTATCGCTTCTAGCACTTCAATAAAGGATTTAACCAGGACACAATCCAAGCACCACGAACCTGTCAATGCAGGGGTTTACACTATACCCTGTGGAGGCTGTGACAAGATTTATGTAGGTGAAACAGCAAGAAACCTCGACACCCGCCTCAATGAACACATTTACGCATGTAGGAACGATAACCTGAACAACGCCTGTGTACAACACCGAAATTCCACCAATCATCTCATGAAATTCAGGGACGCCCAATTAGTGATCAAAGAAACTAATTTCCGTAGACGCAAGTGCCTCGAATCAGCACTGATCGCTGTTTCGAATACTATTAAACAAAACAACGGCAGCTTCACCATCTCTGAAGTCTTAGCAAGAATCCTCCTGAAAACAGTAAACCCTGCCATCACATAGTCTCTCCTGTTATACTACACAGGGTACATTACAGAGGGTGAACACTGAAACAGGCCTTCTCTTTCCAGTCTATGTTTGTCCAACCTATTTTTATGTTACCCAAGTAATAACTTTTATATCCTTTCACTCATGTACGAATTAATTGCTCTACCATATTGTCTTACTACTACTACTACCACCTGTGAACATCGATATGGTACCTCACTAGTATTGCCCCTCACTCTGAGCCTTTATATATACCCTCTGTGTCCATATACTGTTTGTATCGGCTTGACAAAGCTCCTGGAGAGCGAAACGTTGCCACAATAAAATGTCACATTAGTTGCACTTGTGTCCTTTTACTTTACATATTGTCGGTAAATCTACCAACATTATTACAATAATAATAATAATAAATAATAATAATTTTGTACTCCTTTAACTTCGTGTAAACATACGCCACGTTCCTTATATAGTTTTAATCTGATCAAACCTTTAACCTGTCATAACTAAAATTATTAAGTGCTAAACCCGTGTGGGTTACTGAACACAAGATGTAATTAAGGCTTAATCCTCCGTCGTCTGCAACACAAGTCGGCAGTAAGACAGAACAGGGAAGCGAGGTGTTGGGTGCATTAATGGATGCTGAAAAACATTGTAGTGCGGACAGGAGAACACCGCTGCAATGAAATAAAAACAGAGAGTAACAAAAACAATGGCAACAGAAAAAAAAATGGCTGCATCCCTCTACAACAATGGTCGACTGAGGAACAAAAGAAATTAATCGTGGAACTGTTGATAGGGAGGAGGAAGCCTGAGTGAGGAAGACGGAGGGGGAGAGGAGTGGGAATGGAGGGTATGAGTGGGATGAGGGCGTGGGTAGGGGTAGGTGGGTGGGTAAGTTTATTTAGGCACAAGTACACATAAGTACAATTATCATACATAGTGAAGATTACCAAGCATAACCCCCCAAAAAAAAAGTCAGTGACTAATTTTCATTGGTGTCGTTGTGGGTATTAAGGACTGGATGGTGAGAGCGGCGTGGGTTGTGTGAGTGTATGGAGTCACGATGTTGCAACCCCATCATACATTCAAAAAAATGTTCAACATGTTTATCTTGTCTTATCTGCTGGGCTAATGAAGGAAGGTCCAGCATAATGTGTTGATCTTATCTCTCTCATATATGCTTCGGCCAGTAGCTTAGGGACTAGATGACTTGGACTTGCCTAGCATGGGCCAGTAGGCCTGCTGCAGTGCTCATTCTTTATGTTCTTATATGTAAGAAGTGCTGACCTGGGCTGTGGCCTAATCCCTTCTGCTGTAAAAATGTGCTGACCTGGACTCTTATTATTATCACAGCTAAACACTAAACCCACAAGGGTCATACAGGGTTGCTGGACTCCTAGTAGACCTGCCCTGTAAGACAAATTTCAATATAAAACTCTAAGATATCCAAGCACACATATGATTAGTTACTTTTAACTGGGCGAAGATCAAGAGAGCTTTGAAGAAAGCCAGGAGAAACAAGAGCTGTACGAGGAGAGCCAGGAAGGAGCTGTCTCGGGATACAACTTTCCCAAGAGACAGAGTATAATGTCAATACCGAAGAGTCCAGTCATACAGCTCTTGGTCCTCTCCCTTCTATTCCCACACCCCAGTAATATAACTCCATTTCTGTACAGGGATATTTGGCTTATATTCAGTGTAGTAATATAGTTGTAATATAGAAGTAATTAGTCCAGGGCTGTGAAGTTGGAGTCGGAGTCGTTAAGTGACGACTTCACAGTCCTGGTAATTACACTAAGTTAGGTCAAAGGACATAAGTGCAACTAATGTGACATTTTGTGGTAACAGCTTAACAAAGTTCCTGGAGAGCGAAACGTTGCCACAATAAAATGTTGCAGTAGTTGCACTTGTGTCCTTTTACCTGATATATTTATTGTAGATAATTCTATCAATTTTAATACACTAAGCTGTCATAACTGAAGTCTTAATTAACTGCTAAGTTTTTGTGTTTTTTTAACTCTCCTTGATCCCCCCCCCGCAAGTTCTTCCCCTCAAGGTGGCCCCCGCAAGATCCCCCCCTCAAGGGAAGTTCCTTGATGCTGGTGAGGGACTCTTGATCTAGGGAATTGGAGCTGTGCTCCAGGTCCCTGAATTAATTATGAATACCTTCCAACCATCCCCCCACTACATATGTGCTGTATAATCCCTACAAGTTTAGCGCTCCCTCCATGATAATAAGTCTTGATACTAAATTCCATTATTATTAATACCGGTTATCTGATAACGTTGAAAATTATTAATATTATTAACATTCTATTTTTTGAGTGCTAAAACCGTAGGGGTCATACGGTGCTTTCTGGGCAGAGTAAAGTCAAGCTATTTGCAAAGAGGGGAGAGTGGAATGAAAGTTGCAAGCTCCTGATGTGTTGATTGCAACACGAAAGGCCTAGAACTATCTTTCAAATGAAATATTTTTTTTTCGTTAGGCTCAGAACGACTTTTGTTAAATTATTGCATACACAAATTTTCGCTTGCCTTATTCGGCAAGAAGAGCGTTGCTATTTAAGCCAAAATAGCAAGTTTTACCTATCCAGCATTATTTATATATATATATATATATATATATATATATATATATATATATATATATATATATATATGTGTGTGTGTGTGTGTGTGTGTGTGTGTGTGTGTGTGTGTGTGTGTGTGTGTGTGTGTGTGTGTACTCACCTAGTTGAGGTTGCGGGGGTTGAGTCCGAGCTCCTGGCCCCGCCTCTTCACTGATCGCTACTAGGTCACTCTCTCCTGTGTGTGTGTGTGTGTGTGTGTGTGTGTGTGTGTGTGTGTGTGTGTGTGTGTGTGTGTGTGTGTGTGTGTGTGTGTGTGTGTGTGTGTGTGGAGGCTGCCATAGTGTATACTACTGACTCCGGCCATACAATAGAGCGGAAAAATAATGTAAGGGACCTGGGAGTAGTAATGTCTGAGGATCTCACTTTCAAGGATCACAACAGTGCCATGATCACAAGTGCAAAGAAAATGATAGGATGGATAATGAGAACTTTCAAAACGAGAGATGCCAAGCCAATGATGATCCTTTTCAAATCACTTGTTCTCTCTAGGCTGGAATACTGCTGTACATTAACATCTCCATTCAAAGCAGGTGAAATTGCATATCTAGAGAGTGTACAGAGATCCTTTACTGCACGTATAAGTTCTGTCAAGCACCTTAACTACTGGGAACACTTGGAAGCACTTGACTTGTACTCGTTGGAACGCAGGAGGAAGAGATATATCATAATCTACACTTGGAAAATTCTGGAAGGAATGGTCCCGAATCTGCACACAGAAATCACTCCCTACGAAAGTAAAAGACTGGGCAGGCGATGCAAAATACCCCCAATTAAAAGTAGGGGCGCCATTGGTACACTAAGAGAAAACACCATAAGTGTCCGAGGCCCAAGACTGTTCAACAGCCTCCCATCAAGCATTAGGGGAATTACCAATAAGCCCCTGGCTGCCTTCAAGAGAGAGCTGGGCAGATACCTAAAGTCAGTGCCGGATCAGCCGGGCTGTAGCTCGTACGTTGGACTGCGTGCGGCCAGCAGTAACAGCCTGGTTGATCAGGCCCTGATCCACCAGGAGGCCTGGTCATGGACCGGGCCGCGGGGGTGATGATCCCCGGAATAACCTCCAGCACGTTATGCTCGGTGTTTGTTACTCTGTTAATATAGAGCCGCAGTTGTCTGGGTGTGAACACTGTAGTGGTGATAGCAGGCGAGGCTTTATTTTGCGCTTTGAGAACAAACATTTTTTTCACAATGGTCTTGAGGACATATGGATGTTATGGGCATATAAAAAGAGTCAAAGTGACTCATTTCCATCGGGGTCTTTGTAATATCTTAACATTAAAATCCTAGCTTTAAGTAACTCAACTGTGTGAAAAATCAGCTACAATAAACGGAGATACAATAGGATTAAAGTGAACTGAACTATTTAGAGCAACATTAAAGAGAGAATCAGTTTACAATAAGAGGTACAAGAATGTTAACTATACAAGAAATCACTCTCCTCCCTTTCTGTTATAGCTTCATGCATTAGTTAGCATTCAGCTCTCTGGAGGCAAACTGTGGGAGGCATGTAGGATGGACGGGTGAGGGAAAGGAGAGGGTAGAGGCAAGGGAGGGCACAGAAAGTGGATGAGAAAGTGGGAGTAAGGAGGGACCAAAGAATGGGGGAGGTGAAGGGCAAGAGAGAGAAGGGGAGGAAGGGGCTGGGGAGGGGAGGGGTGTGGAAGAGGTGGAGTGAGGCGCCGGGATGTCGGGTGAACTTCTGGGCCGTGTGAAGGTGTAATGAAACAAAACAAAGAAACCAGAGGTATGAACCAGCAAAATAGTTCAATGTGTGTGTGTGTGTGTGTGTGTGTGTGTGTGTGTGTGTGTGTGTGTGTGTGTGTGTGTGTGTGTGTGTGTGTGTGTGTGTGTGTGTGTGTACTCACCCACTTATGTTTACAGGGGTCGAGTTTCATTCCCTGACCCCGCCTCTTAAATTACAATAAGATAAGATAAGATTTTTGTTCGGATTTTTAACCCCGGAGGGTTAGCCACCCAGGATAACCCAAGAAAGTCAGTGCGTCATCGAGGACTGTCTAACTTATTTCCATTGGGGTCCTTAATCTTGTCCCCCAGGATGCGACCCACACCAGTCGACTAACACCCAGGTACCTATTTGCTGCTAGGTGAACAGGACAACAGGTGTAAGGAAACGTGTCGAATGTTTCCACCCGTCGGGAATCGAACCCGGGCCCTC
Organism: Cherax quadricarinatus; assembly: GCF_038502225.1. Lineage (NCBI taxonomy): Eukaryota > Metazoa > Arthropoda > Malacostraca > Decapoda > Parastacidae > Cherax > Cherax quadricarinatus. The sequence goes on from NC_091344.1 coordinate 15,430,963, forward strand.
CGTGTGTGAAGCGGGAGCTTTAGCCACCAGGCCACCGGGCCACAATAGCCGGCAGTATTGGTCCCTGACCTCTCCATCATACGTACTTGTATAACTGTGTCTCTAACATTTCCTTATCTGTGTCATTT
>NC_091344.1:15436090-15543590 GCF_038502225.1 Cherax quadricarinatus
CTAGTGACTGGTGACCCTACACAGCTGATCACGGATACATCCAGTGACTGGTGACCCTACACAGCTGATCACGGATACATCCAGTGACTGGTGACCCTACACAGCTGATCACGGATACATCCAGTGACTGGTGACCCTACACAGCTGATCACGGATACATCCAGTGACTGGTGACCCTACACAGCTGATCACGGATACATCCAGTGACTGGAATCACACAATGGTGGTGTTGAACAGATCACTTGTTGAGTGATCTTACAGAGAAGTGTGTGTAGGTAAGAGAGAAGAGTGTTACACAAAAACAAGAAGAGAATAGTAAAGAAAATTGAGGATAAACGTAAGTGAAACACTGATTGTGAAGAAAGAATTCTAGAAGTGGAACTTACTTGAAGAATGTAGAGAAATTTCAGTAAAAGAGATAGAGAGGAAAGGAGGAAGACTGGAGGGGAGGGAAGAAAGGAGGAAGAAAAGATGGTGGGGCGAAACGAAGGTATGTACGAAGAAAGAGAGAAATGTAAAAAGAGACATGCACAAACCACAAATAGGTGAGCCCACACACACACACACACACACACACACACACACTATTCCCAGAGCTAAGAGGTATGTCCTACGAGGAGAGGTTAAGGGAAATCAACCTGACGACACTGGAGGACAGGGGAGATAGGGGGGACATGATAACGACATACAAAATACTGAGAGGAATTGACAAGGTGGACAAAGAGAGGAAGTTCCAGAGATGGGACACAGCAACAAGGGGACATAGTTGGAAGTTGAAGACACAGATGAATCACAGGGATGTTAGGAAGTATTTCTTCAGCCACAGAGTAGTCAGTAAGTGGAATAGCTTGGGAAGCGATGTAGTGGAGGCAGGATCCATACATGTCTTTAAGCTTAGGTATGATAAAGCTCACGGTTCAGGGAGAGTGACCTAGTAGCGACCAGTGAAAAGGCGGGGCCAGAAGCTTGGACTCGACCCCTGCAACCTCAACTAGGTGAGTACAACTAGGTGAATACACACACACGCGCGCGCGCGCTAAAGTATACACAGATGGGCAACAGAGACAGATGGGATACTACCTGTGACATGAGTAAGCCCGGCAGGTGGTTGATTCTGACCTCCCTCCCAAAACCCACCTGGGGACTGGTAAGTCACCTGGTCACTCTCACCACCTATGTGCCCATGCTTACACCCACACACCCATGTTTACACCCACACTGCCCACAAGCCTATACTTACACCCAGTACCCACACACCCATGGTTACGAACACAAGCTATGCTTGCACCCAACACCCACACGCCCATGGTTACGAACACACGCCTATGCTTACACCCAACACCCACATGCCCATGTCTACACCCACACGCTCATGGTCAGGGAGAATCAATACCCTCACCACCCACGGTTACAGTGACCCACCACCCACGTTACGCTGCAAGTAACCTTCATACTAGTTTTGTTTAAGAATGGTTCACAGAACCGACACGTTGATAAATTAGACACATGTGCAACTCTTGGGTATCTTTATTGAGGAAACGTTTCGCCACACAGTGGCTTCATCAGTCCATACAAAGGAGAATCTTGAAGAACAGGAGGAGAATGAGGTAATCAGTCCCTCAGCCTTGAGTCGATGTGGTCAGTCCATCAATCTGTTCAAAATTGATGGACTGACCACATCGACTCAAGGCTGAGGGACTAATTACCTCATTCTCCTCCTGTTCTTCAAGATTCTCCTTTGTATGGACTGATGAAGCCACTGTGTGGCGAAACGTTTCCTCAATAAAGATACCCAAGAGTTGCACATGTGTCTAATTTATCAACCTTCATACTATCTGGACACCTGTCCGCATTACTGCATATATAACTGTAGCCTAAGAACATAAGAAAGAAGGTGCACTGCGGCAGGCCTACTGGCCCATCCTTTCTACATAACAGCCTCTTTAACAGCCTCCTGGCGCGCGCGCGCGCGCACACACACACAAAAAAAAACCTCTCCCACACGTAATAATGTTAGACTGCATAACATTATATTCTCTCACGTTTCCGCAACATCAACTCATTCAATTTCCGCCTCCTTTATTATCTGTATTATAGATAATTTACAGATAAATCCTTCATTTAATAGTGAGCAACATATACGTAAGAGGGTGAAGGTGGAGCCATCTGTGGGACACACTGCATTTACTCATATCTCTTGATTATATTAATATTTTTATGATGTGGGAATCTTATATCAGGCAACATTTGCTGTTACCTGCTCGTCTTGTGGTATGATAGCTATCTTCTAATTTAAACGACGTTGCGGTGATGAGGGGAGCCTTGATACACTGGCCTAGTACATTATTATATTTTTATTAATATTAATTATATCATTATTATTATTATTATTGACTTCAGATGTAAGTACTTAAGTGTATCATGCAACATTAGCTTCGTCTTGGTAGAGGTGAAAGCTCTGCTAAGAGGATTTACCAAGGCAAGGTGAAGATTGAGAAGCTTGCCCTGCCTGCTCCACCATCCTGTCTTCACTAGTACCTGGAGACAGGACAGAGGCCAGGAGGGACACGGCAGGAGGGGCACGGCAGGAGGGGCACGGCAGGAGGGGCACGAAGGAGGGACACGGCAGGAGGGGCACGGCAGGAGGGACACGGCAGGAGGGGCACGGCAGGAGGGGCACGGCAGGAGGGACACGGCAGGAGGGACACGGCAGGAGGGGCACGGTAGGAGGGGCACGGCACGAGGGACACGGCACGAGGGACACGGCACGAGGAGCACGACAGGAGGGGCACGGCAGGAGGGGCACGGCAGGAGGGACACGGCAGGAGGGGCACGGCAGGAAGGGCACGGCAGGAGGGACACGGCAGGAGGGGCACGGCAGGAGGGGCACAGCAGGAGGGACACGGCAGGAGGGACACGGCAGGAGGGACACGGCACGAGGGGCACGGCACGAGGGGCACGGCACGAGGGGCACGGCACGAGGGGCACGGCAGGAGGGGCACGGCAGGAGCACGGCACGAGGGGCACGGCACGAGGGGCACGGCAGGAGGGGCACGCCAGGAGGGGCACGGCACGACGGACCCGGCACGAGGGGCACGGCAGGAGCACGGCACGAGGGGCACGGCAGGAGGGGCACGGCACGAGGGGCACGGCAGGAGGGGCACGGCAGGAGGGGCACGGCAGGAGGGGCACGGCACGAGGGGCACGGCACGAGGGGCACGGCACGAGGGGCACGGCAGGAGGGGCACGGCACGAGGGGCACGGCACGATGGGCACGGCAGGAGCACGGCACGAGGGGCCCGGCAGGAGCACGGCACGAGGGGCACGGCAGGAGCACGGCACGAGGGGCACGGCAGGAGCACGGCACGAGGGGCACGGCAGGAGCACGGCACGAGGGGCACGGCAGGAGCACGGCACGAGGGGCACGGCAGGAGGGGCACGGCACGAGGGGCACGGCAGGCTATCTAACAAGGTGCTCATACACAAGGTGACAGCAAAATGATTCCTCAGAGAATTCTATTTTATTTTTTAACAAGTATTGGAGATTTAGTGTGGAACGCAGCTTGCTGTTTGAGTTTCCTTAACTGTTTTGCTAACGAGATGGTTACTGCTGTGGCAACGTTTAACTTGCCAGGGGCGAAACGTTGCCACACTAAAATGTCAGGTTGGTTGTATCTGTTTCCAAGACAGTTACTGTTGAGCAGTACTTCGCTCCCGGGATATCAACTTCCCTGGTTTCTGATATAACCTTAACCTTACTCGACCTCGAAGCCAGTGATATCATGCCCATGCACTCTGCCCAAGCCCAGACTCACTGATATCATGCCCATGCACTCTGCCCCACGCCCACTCACTAACAGCATGCCCATGCACTCTGCCCCACGCCCACACTCAGTAACAGCATGCCCATGCACCCTGCTCCACGCCCACTCACTAACAGCATGCCCATGCACTCTGCCCCAGGTTCAGGTTCATTGATACCATGCCCATGCACTCTGCCCCACACCCAGACTCGCTAACAGCATGCCCATGCACTCTGCTCCACACCCAGACTCACTAACAGCATGCCCATGCACTCTGCTCCACACCCAGACTCACTAACAGCATGCCCATGCACTCTGCTCCACGCCCAGACTCACTAACAGCATGCCCATGCACTCTGCCCCACCCCCACACTCACTAACAGCATGCCCAGGCACTCTGCTCCACTCCCAGACTCACTAACAGCATGTCCATGCACTCTGCCCCACACCCAGACTCACTAACAGCATGCCCATGCACTCTGCTCCACACCCAGACTCACTAACAGCATGCCCATGCACTCTGCTCCACACCCAGACTCACTAACAGCATGCCCATGCACTCTGCTCCACACCCAGACTCACTAACAGCATGCCCATGCACTCTGCTCCACACCCAGACTCACTAACAGCATGCCCATGCACTCTGCCCCACACCCAGACTCACTAACAGCATGCCCATGCACTCTGCCCCACACCCAGACTCACTAACAGCATGCCTATGCACTCTGCCCCACACCCAGACTCACTAACAGCATGCCTATGCACTCTGCTCCACGCCCAGACTCACTAACAGCATGCCCATGCACTCTGCTCCACACCCAGACTCACTAACAGCATGCCCATGCACTCTGCTCCACACCCAGACTCACTAACAGCATACCCATGCACTCTGCTCCACAACCAGACTCACTAACAGCATGCCCATGCACTCTGCTCCACACCCAAACTCACTAACAGCATGCCCATGCACTCTGCCCCACACCCAGACTCACTAACAGCATGCCTATGCACTCTGCTCCACACCCAGACTCACTAACAGCATGCCCATGCACTCTGCTCCACACCCAGACTCACTAACAGCATGCCCCTGCACTCTGCTCCACACCCAGACTCACTAACAGCATGCCCATGCACTCTGCTCCACATCCAGACTGGTGTGACGTCACATTCACCAAGAACTGCAAGAACACAACAAAAACTGCTAAGCTTTTTCCATTCTCACACAAGTCCATTCAGTAACGTCACGCTGTCTTAAACTCCTCCCCCCCCCCACTTGTGTTTCCTCAGTTGGGACACCCACCTACAATGCACAGTAAATTCCTATACTGCACACTGGCCGGTAAATGTCCGAAAATTGGCCAGTAATTGCACAGGAAATGCCTGAGAAACAGCATTGCTGCAGGGAGGTTAACCTTGCCTACCCAGTAATCACGGTGATTCCCAGTGGTATTTCCAATAGAAAAATTTAATGGTCATGTTGTCTTGGTATTATGCGCCTGGCTGGCCGAGTTAGGTTAAGTTAAATTGGTTTGGGTTAACAACTGGACCCAAAGGTGGTCCACGGGGGACACAGGTGGTCCACGGGGGACACAGGTGGTCCACGGGGGACCCACAGGTAGTCCACTCTAAATTTAAAGGTTTCTGTTGTCGTCTTTTTCAGTAATAGATTTGTTGCTCAATGCATCCCTCCCTCCCTTCTTTACTGCTTCCTTTCCTCCTCCCTTGCTTCATTTCCTCCTAATTTTCTTTCTTACATGTGCTGTCCCTGTTCACCCAGCAGTAGAAAGGTACCTGGGTGTTTGCCGACTTTTGTAGGTCGCATCCTGGGACACAAGATTAACTTAAACTGTATGAAATGCTCTGCATAACCAGGATTTTCCATATCATGTCGATAATGTCAGCTAGGTCAGTAATAGTTGTATAATATGCCAGTAGAAATAAATATTATTCCTTTCCTGCTTCCCTATCCCCATTCATTCGTCCCTCTGTATATCCTCTTTCCTAGCCACGAGCATCCTCCAGGATGTCTGTGTATGTCTGATGACGAGGTAAATTTCACCACTTGTCGACTTTGTGACTTTGCGTTCGTATAAATTTAGTCAAGCACCTACATTGTTAGGAATGTTTGAAGTCCCTAAAACTGTAATCGTTTGAACGTAGGCGAGAAAGGTATATCATAATCAACACCTGGAAGATACTGGAGGGATTGTTCCCCAATCTACACACTGAAATTACTAATTATAAACACAAGAGGCTTGGCAGACAGTGTAGAACACCTCCAATGAAAAGCAGGGGAGCGATGATTATACTGAGAGAGAACTTAGTAAGTGTTAGAGGATCACGACTGTTCAACACCATGCATAAAGGGGATTACCACCAAGCACCTGGCGGTCAAGAACGAACTGGGTAGATTCCTCAAAACAGGTCCTGATCATCCCGGTTGTGGTGCACACGTCGGACTGCGGGTTACGGGTACTAAGAGCTTGGTCGATCATGCCAGCAACCAGGAGGCCTTTCCTGGAACCAGGCCTCAGGGGCGGTGACCTCCGGAAGCGACCCCAGGTAGGTAGATTACAGGTACACTACCAAACACCGGAGACCAATTGCATGCTCCACTATTTCCTGTATTTAACCTATTTCCTTTTTTTCCCAATTCCTCTTTATTCCATTTCAATTCCTCTCTTTCTTCTAATAAAACATTCATTGTAATAAGAGACAACTGATGTTATAGTGAGCAGAAACACTTAAACTTATAGCGGTTTTCTATTTTAAGTGGAATTTTTTGAAGAAATTTATTCTATAAATAATAATAATTATATATATATATATATATAAACAATTTTAGTGGGAATTTTGAAATTTATTGAAAAATTTAAAAAAAAAAAAGTTAAAAATACTAAAAAATATCAAAATTTCTCATTACATATAAAAATGAGCAGTTCCCTCAATTCCCCCCCCCCACGTGTATTAACAGAAAATTCACAGAGGCGGCGTTTCGCGCGCTCGGAGGTGCATTTACACTATTAGGCCAGAGTTTCCCCGAGCGAGATGTCTCCCGCACACACCCGTCTCTACCTCGTACCTGGCTGCTTAAAGGAGTTTACAGGTCCGTCGACTATACGATGGCCATTAAGGCTTTATATCGCCTCCTCACCACCAGACAAGAAAACTTTAACCTCTAAAATCGGGGTTAGAGTATTATTATCATAACTAAACGTTAAACCCACAAGGGTGGGGGTTACAGTAAACTCCCATCATACATACACACAGAGAGGTGCACCTCAGGGTGTGTGCGTCTTGTGATATGTGACTATATGCTGATCAAGCTTTAAATGTTACAATGTTTCACTCTCTCTGGGGAGCTTTATCAAGTTATGCTTCGCTCTGTGTAGAGCTTTATCAGGTTATGATTTCCTGTGTAGATCATTATCAAGTCATAACTTGATAAAGCTCTGTGTATAGCTTTATCTAGTCGTGACTTGATAAAGCTATACACAGTGTGAAACATGACTTATCAAGGTATACACAGAATAAAGAATGACATTTAAAACTCTATACATGACTTGATAAAGTTCTTAAGACATAATGAAACATGACTTGATAAAGCTCTACACACAATAACAGCTTGTTCACCCGCGTCCTGTTCTTACTCATAACATTCTGAACCTGTTATTCGGAGGTCACAATTATATGTCAGTTTAAATCATAATGGAACGTTTCTCACTGAAGTGAGGAAGTGACACGTTTTTTTCTACACTGCTGAGGGTAACACGAGACTTGCCTGAGGCTGTCGTTCACTGTCTCCAGGAGGATCCCACCGTCATGACTTGTCTAAACTGTTACTGGCGAAAACGTACATTAAATATCGCGGAACTTGTAAGGCTTAAGGGCTGACCGCCTTTTATCAAGGCTGAGGGACTGACCATTTTCTACCAACGCTGTGGGACTATTACGCAGTGTGCTACAGAAAAATATTTTATAAAATAACGCTCCATATAAAATGTAATTTTCCGTGTAGTATACTGAAAGCGGACGTGTATTATTCCCTAAAAACGGACGCGTTTTATTCCTGTCACAGGCAGTGGCCAGGACAGGAGCAGATGAGGTGTGTTTAGGCAATAGGTTACGCACAGCAGAGGAAGCAAGATGTAGCGGTGTGAGTATATGGTGTTGGGCAGGGTTTTTTTTTTAGTGTATACTATTTGTTTGTTTTGGTGCTCTCATTTATTTGTTAAGCCCTAGTGTGTGCGAGGGCCTGTGTTTTGGAGAGCATTAATATTTTAACTGTCGGCTAAGTTGCCGGCAGGAAGAAGGGGGGGTCTCAGTAGTAGTAACCAGTTATCAGTAACCAGTGTACCAGTAGATGACTCACTACCAACCGTCTCTGCGTGAATCACTGGCTGTATTCATATTGTTGCTGACCTAGCAGGATTTCAAGCGCCCCCTCGCCCATGGGCACTCCTCAGTCAGTCTAGTCAAGGGGCAGAGAGAGGCAGGTTCGGCTGTGGCGCCCTTCCACATACTTCAGTTACAATATACATACTTCCAGCCTACGTGAGTATTTTTACCCAATCCACGTGTTCGAACCCCACATGATAAATGGTGGCAGCGGTGGGATAGCGTGGATTTAAGCTCTTTTAAGGGTATTTCAAGACGTTAGAAGACTGTTTGTGAGTAGCCGGCGGGTCAAAAGGTGAACCGTCTCACCCACCAGCTACTCGCTCCCCTCACAACCTCCACCCTGCAAGCCTGTTGCAGCCGTTTCAAGCTTCCTGGCTTAGTTCGTGTGCTAATTGCTTCAATCTCCGAGGGGTTGACCCGGATTTTGCAATTAAGCCAGTCAGTAAGCCAGACTGTGGAAGTGAACGCCAGTCAGCCTATCATCCAGCCTGTCTCCTGTCATCCACCTGCTCCTCCGTGCTGTGTGCATCGTTACACGTCTTCCAGTCAGCCATTCTCGTGGGTTAAGTCAGTCAGGCTAGTCAAGGGGCAGAGAGAGGCAGGTTCGGCTGTGGCGCCCTTCCACATACTTCAGTTACAATATACGTACTTCCAGCCTACGTGAGTATTTTTACCCAATCCACGTGTTCGAACCCCACATGATAGGGGGGGGTCTTGAAACCTTCCTGTTTATATATATATATATATATATATATATATATATATATATATATATATATATACATATATATATTACATATATATTTAATAAATGTATGGAAGAGGGTAAGGTACCTAGGGATTGGCAGAGAGCATGCATAGTTCCTTTGTATAAAGGCAAAGGGGATAAAAGAGAGTGCAAAAATTATAGGGGGATAAGTCTGTTGAGTGTACCTGGTAAAGTGTATGGTAGAGTTATAATTGAAAGAATTAAGAGTAAGACGGAGAATAGGATAGCAGATGAACAAGGAGGCTTTAGGAAAGGTAGGGGGTGTGTGGACCAGGTGTTTACAGTGAAACATATAAGTGAACAGTATTTAGATAAGGCTAAAGAGGTCTTTGTGGCATTTATGGATTTGGAAAAGGCGTATGACAGGGTGGATAGGGGGGCAATGTGGCAGATGTTGCAAGTGTATGGTGTAGGAGGTAGGTTACTGAAAGCAGTGAAGAGTTTTTACGAGGATAGTGAGGCTCAAGTTAGAGTATGTAGGAAAGAGGGAAATTTTTTCCCAGTAAAAGTAGGCCTTAGACAAGGATGTGTGATGTCACCGTGGTTGTTTAATATATTTATAGATGGGGTTGTAAGAGAAGTAAATGCGAGGGTCTTGGCAAGAGGCGTGGAGTTAAAAGATAAAGAATCACACACAAAGTGGGAGTTGTCACAGCTGCTCTTTGCTGATGACACTGTGCTCTTGGGAGATTCTGAAGAGAAGTTGCAGAGATTGGTGGATGAATTTGGTAGGGTGTGCAAAAGAAGAAAATTAAAGGTGAATACAGGAAAGAGTAAGGTTATGAGGATAACAAAAAGATTAGGTGATGAAAGATTGAATATCAGATTGGAGGGAGAGAGTATGGAGGAGGTGAACGTATTCAGATATTTGGGAGTGGACGTGTCAGCGGATGGGTCTATGAAAGATGAGGTGAATCATAGAATTGATGAGGGAAAAAGAGTGAGTGGTGCACTTAGGAGTCTGTGGAGACAAAGAACTTTGTCCTTGGAGGCAAAGAGGGGAATGTATGAGAGTATAGTTTTACCAACGCTCTTATATGGGTGTGAAGCGTGGGTGATGAATGTTGCAGCGATGAGAAGGCTGGAGGCAGTGGAGATGTCATGTCTGAGGGCAATGTGTGGTGTGAATATAATGCAGAGAATTCGTAGTTTGGAAGTTAGGAGGAGGTGCGGGATTACCAAAACTGTTGTCCAGAGGGCTGAGGAAGGGTTGTTGAGGTGGTTCGGACATGTAGAGAGAATGGAGCGAAACAGAATGACTTCAAGAGTGTATCAGTCTGTAGTGGAAGGAAGGCGGGGTAGGGGTCGGCCTAGGAAGGGTTGGAGGGAGGGGGTAAAGGAGGTTTTGTGTGCAAGGGGCTTGGACTTCCAGCAGGCATGCGTGAGCGTGTTTGATAGGAGTGAATGGAGACAAATGGTTTTTAATACTTGACGTGCTGTTGGAGTGTGAGCAAAGTAACATTTATGAAGGGATTCAGGGAAACCGGCAGGCCGGACTTGAGTCCTGGAGATGGGAAGTACAGTGCCTGCACTCTGAAGGAGGGGTGTTAATGTTGCAGTTTAAAAACTGTAGTGTAAAGCACCCTTCTGGCAAGACAGTGATGGAGTGAATGATGGTGAAAGTTTTTCTTTTTCGGGCCACCCTGCCTTGGTGGGAATCGGCCGGTGTGATAATAAAAAAAAAATAAATATATATATATATATATATATATATATATATATATATATATATATATATATATATATATATATATATATATATATATATATATATATATTCAACTCACTAGTAGCAGTGTGCTTGTGAGTTAATGTGAACTGGAGTGTGGTGGTTTTTTGGAGTAGATTGTAAGCTGTATACAAGTTACTTATTATATTATATTTTTGTATAGGTGAGTTTTGTGTCCTTCCTTATACAACATTAATTATTTGCACACATGCTTCTTAATTTGAGTACTTGCTGGCCCTAGAGTTGCTGTGTTTTTCAGTGTAATTTAAATGCCCCTAGACAGCAGACTGAGCAGCCATTTAGGAGCCAGGACCATTTTATGTAAGTTACGACATCAAAGTCGTAACACTGACCATCTTCTATCAGTGCTAAGGGACTGACCATCTATCAATGCTAAGGGACTGACCATCTATCAATGCTAAGGGACTGACCATCTTCTATCAATGCTTAGGAACTGACCATCTATCAACGCTGAGTGACTGACCATCTTCTATCAATGCTAGGGACTGACCATCTATCAACGCTGAGTGACTGACCATCTTCTATCAAAGCTGTGGGCCTGACCATCTTCTATCAAAGCTGTGGGCCTGACCATCTTCTATCAAAGCTGTGGGCCTGACCATCTTCTATCAAAGCTGTGGGCCTGACCATCTTCTATCAACGCTGTGGGCCTGACCATCTTCTATCAACGCTGTGGGACTGACCATCTTCTATCAACGCTGAGGGACTGACCATCTTCTATCAACGCTGTGGGATTGACCATCTTCTATCAACGCTGTGGGCCTGACTATCTTCTATCAACGCTGTGGGACTGACCATCTTCTATCAATGCTGAGGGACTGACCATCTTCTATCAACGCTGACGGACTGACCATCTTCTATCAACGCTGAGGGACTGACCATCTTCTATCAATGCTGAGGGACTGATTACCTCAAAATCACATCTTCACCTCTACTGTTTCTCTTGATATAATCGCCTGTATTCAACTGGAGTTTACCTGGAGAGAGTTCCGGGGGTCAACGCCCCCACGGCCCGGTCTGTGACCAGGCCTCCTGGTGGATCAGAGCCTGATCAACCAGGCTGTTGCTGCTGGCTGCACCCAAACCAACGTACGAGCCACAGCCCGGCTGGTCAGGAACCGACTTTAGGTGCTTGTCCAGTGCCTGCTTGAAGACTGCCAGGGGTCTGTTGGTAATCTCCCTTATGTATGCTGGGAGGCAGTTGAACAGTCTCGGGCCCCTGACACTGTATGGTCTATTAATGTGCTAGTGACACCCCTGCTTTTCATTGGGGGAGATGTTGCATCGTCTGCCAAGTCTTTTGCTTTCGTAGTGAGTGATTTTCGTGTGCAAGTTCGGTACTAGTCCCTCTAGGATTTTCCAGGTGTATATAATCATGTACATCTCCCGCCTGCGTTCCAGGGAATAGAGTTTTAGGAACCTCAAGCGCTCCCAGTAATTGAGGTGTTTTATCTCCATTATGCACGCCGTGAAGGTTCTCTGTACATTTTCTAGGTCAGCAATTTCACCTGCCTTGAAAGGTGCTGTTAGTGTGCAGCAATATTCCAGCCTAGATAGAACAAGTGACCTGAAGAGTGTCATCATGGGCTTGGCCTCCCTAGTTTTGAAGGTTCTCATTATCCATCCTGTCATTTTTCTAGCAGATGCGATTGATACAATGTTATGGTCCTTGAAGGTGAGATCCTCCGACATGATCACTCCCAGGTCTTTGACGTTGGTGTTTCGCTCTATTTTGTGGCCAGAATTTGTTTTGTACTCTGATGAAGATTTAATTTCCTCATGTTTACCATATCTGAGTAATTGAAATTTCTCATCGTTGAACTTCATATTGTTTTCTGCAGCCCACTGAAAGATTTGGTTGATGTCCGCCTGGAGCTTTGCAGTGCCTGCAATGGAAGACACTGTCATGCAGATTCGGGTGTCATCTGCAAAGGAAGACACGGTGCTGTGGCTGACATCCTTGTCTATGTCGGATATGAGGATGAGGAACAAGATGGGAGCGAGTACTGTGCCTTGTGGAACAGAGCTTTTCACCGTAGCTGCCTCGGACTTTACTCTGTTGACGACTACTCTCTGTGTTCTGTTAGTGAGGAAATTATAGATCCATCGACCGACTTTTCCTGTTATTTCCTGTTATTCCTTTAGCACGCATTTTGTGCGCTATTACGCCATGGTCACACTTGTCGAAGGCTTTTGCAAAGTCTGTATATATTACATCTGCATTCTTTTTGTCTTCTAGTGCATCTAGGACCTTGTCGTAGTGATCCAATAGTTGAGACAGACAGGAGCAACCTGTTCTAAACCCATGTTGCCCTGGGTTGTGTAACTGATGGGTTTCTAGATGGGTGGTGATCTTGCTTCTTAGGACCCTTTCAAAGATTTTTATGATATGGGATGTTAGTGCTATCGGTCTGTAGTTCTTTGCTGTTCCTTTACTGCCCCCTTTGTAGAGTGGGGCTATGTCTGTTGTTTTTAGTAACTGTGGGACGACCCCCGTGTCCATGCTCCCTCTCCATAGGATGGAAAAGGCTCATGATAGGGGCTTCTTGCAGTTCTTGATGAACACGGAGTTCCATGAGTCTGGCCCTGGGGCAGAGTGCATGGGCATGTCATTTATCGCCTGTTCGAAGTCATTTGGCGTCAGGATAACATCGGATAGGCTTGTGTTAACCAAATTTTGTGGCTCTCTCATAAAAAATTCGTTTTGATCTTCGACTCTCAGTCTGGTTAGCGGCTTGCTAAAAACTGAGTCATATTGGGCCTTGAGTAGCTCACTCATTTCCTTGCTGTCATCTGTGTAGGACCCATCTTGTTTAAGTGGGGGTCCAATACTGGACATTGTTCTCGACTTTGATTTGGCATAGGAGAAGAAATACTCTGGGTTTCTTTCGATTTCATTTATGACTTTTAGTTCTTCCCACGATTCCTGACTCCTATAAGATTCCTTTAGCTTAAGTTCGATGCTTGCTATTTCTCTGACCAGTGTCTCCCTACGCATTTCAGATATATTGACCTCTTTTAGCCGCTCTGTTATTCTTTTCCGTCGCCTGTAAAGGGAGCGCCTGTCTCTTTCTATTTTACATCTACTCCTTTTTCTTAGAGGAATAAGCCTTGTACATACATAGAGTGCCACCAAGTTAATCTGTTCTAGGCATAAGTTGGGGTCTGTGTTGCTTAGTATATCTTCCCAGCTTATATCGGTTAGGACTTGGTTTACTTGGTCCCACTTTATGATTTTGTTATTGAAGTTGAATTTGGTGAATGCTCCCTCGTGACTAGTCTCATTATGTCGGTCTGGGGCTCCACGCATACATGTCTGAACCTCAATTATGTTGTGATCTGAGTATATTGTTTTTGATATGGTGACATTTCTTATCAGATCATCATTGTTAGTGAAGATGAGGTCTAGTGTATTCTCCAGTCTAGTAGGCTCTATTATTTGCTGGTTTAAATTGAATTTTGTGCAGAGATTTAAAAGCTCACGTGAGTGTGAGTTTTCATCAGAGCTGCCTCCTGGTGTTATTACTGCAACAATATTATTTGCTATATTCCTCCATTTTAGGTGCCTTAAGTTGAAATCCCCCAGGAGCAAGATGTTGGGTGCAGGAGCTGGAAGATTTTCCAGACAGTGGTCAATTTTGAGTATGCTCTTGACTCTCGCCCAGGCAGGTCACAGCAGCTCTCCTTACTTACTCTGTCTCCCTACGATCCCCGTTGGGGAGGGGAACCTTTACCAGCGTTGTCATCGCCTTGACTTACACGATGAGCTACGCAAATCGTGTAAAGATCAAACCAAGAAATGGTACCGTTCATGATTCAACGAAGATTGCTCTTGCAAGTGTTGTTCAGGGAGCACTGGAAGTAAAATTCAACACCATATTGTCACTGAAAGAAGCATTCATTGTTGTGTGTCACGATGATGCTGAAGCAGAGAAGCTACTCACTACAGAAGCCATCACTACTCTTACTACTCAAGGGTTTACTGTTACGTCATCTCCTGCCCTCAGGGCAAGGAAATCAGTATTCCTAAAAAAAACTGGACAAGATTCTAACGTCTCAAACACCTGCTGAACTCAAGTCATCCATCGAGACGCAAAATACTTGGGCTACTGTTGACAGCATTACAAAAATCCCAAATGCAACGTCCATGATCAAGGTCACCTTCACCGACGTGAACATGGCTGCCACTGCACTGAACGAAGGTCTTGCTGTCTACTACTACTACATCAGCCCTACCTACATTGAAGCAGAGAGATATCACTACATCCAACATTGCTGGAACTGTTATTCATACCATCACACCACCAAAGCATGTCCAGTAAAAGACAAGAAGTTCTGCACTACATGTGGTAGTGAGGGACACGCCTTCAGTTCCTGCACCGCTGCTGCTCCAACACAACCAGCGTGCTTAAACTGCAAGAGTAATGATCACCATACACTGGCAGCAAAATGTCCTACAAGAAAGGATATTATGAAGAAAACACAAGATGCAGCAAAGAAAAAACCTACTAGCAACACTCCAACGTATGCAGCAATTGCAAAAATACAAGCAGACACTACAAAATTACTTCAAGCATCTACTCAGCCTGTCTCCACCACCACCACTACCATCACTCCTCCAACATGTAACGTAACGAAGATTCACTACTGTCTACTATACACTCATATGCAAAACATGGCTGTACCTGGATCATTTAACTCTACCATCAACGAGTTATTTGCATTAAATAACATGCCTTCATTTACATTTCCAGCATCTCCACCTTCTGAAGAAATTCTCAAATTCACCAAAAACTTAATCGTCAACTCTTCTGCAGAAGTTCCATCAACACCACCAACTAGTGACGTCAATCCAACAACGACCAATGAGAAGCCACCACCTCTCACTGAATCCAACCAATCAGAAGCCTTACCACCAGAAACATCTTCTAATTCGTCTACTGAAGTTGAAAACGAAGCAACACCACCTTCCTCTACTCCATCACCGCCTTCTCTACTTACCTCACGTCGATTACCTGGAACACCATAGGTTAAACACAAAGGACTCATATTCTACACCACGAGGCTGTACCCTGCAAGCATGACTCGCCTAGAACTCATCCAACATCTCCAAGACAACACTGTATCGTACCAAAGCGAAGAAAGACCATTCGCTACCTACAACCAGATACTGCACCAACTCCAAACCAACGAATACTACTACAGCTCTCCCATAAGTGTGATACAACTCTCTCGAAAACAATTTACCGCACTGATAAACGGTTTAAGACCATAACCAACTCATCCTGCTTGCTGCCTTCTGACACTCCCAGCTCCTACCGCTGCCTTCGCCATCCTCTCCTAGTGAGCCAAGCAATGACATCAGTCAAGCCTCTCTATCTACATCTCCAGTACTTTTGTACCACATGTCCCAAAGTGGTTGGGCCACTTGCCTTGATTCCTCCTCCCCATCCTTTTCCAGTTGTTTCCATCCTTCCATATCCTTCTTCCTTCCCATCTTACGACAGCTCTCGTCGTCCTCGATTCGATTCGGTAAATTTTTAACAGCTGTTCCTGGAATTGCTGGGATGTTGCATCCGGAGGCTTGTAGACTACCACAATGACTAGGTTTTGGTTCTCGACCTTTACTGCTAAAACTTCCACTACATCATTTGAGGCATTAAGCAGTTCTGTGCAAACAAGTGACTCTGCAATGTACAGGCCAACCCCTGTCACATCTGTATAGGTTGTAACCTGGGATCCATATTTCGTTGTCCAAGTGATCCTTTATGTGGGTCTCAGTGAAAGCTGCGAACATTGCCTTTGCCTCTGCAAGCAGTCCACGGATGAAAGGTATTTTGTTGTTTGTTGCTGGCTTTAGACCCTGTATATTTGCAAAGAAGAATGTCATCGGACTGGTGGTATTGTTGGTACTGGGGGGGGGATTTTTTTCCGGCATTAGTATCTGTATCTGTTGGTTTGGAGTGGAGGCCATTGACTGTGGTCCCACTCCAGGAATGACTGGATTTGGTGTACGATTTCTGCCATTTCCTGCCAGTTTTTTTCCTTCCTGGCACTAAAAAACCTCTCCCTCTTGAGTGGCTGTGGCTACCCAGGTTTTCCCATGGCCTGGATGTTTTGTATCTTTTTGTCCCCTTTAGATGGTGTGCCTGGCAATTTAAGTTATATCACAGTCTTTCCTGTAATGAAGAAGTACACATTTCAGGGTGAAAAAGCTTACAGGAAGGGAGTTTGCATTTTCCTGTTGTCATATGGGCATGGCATTTTCTAGGGTGGTCATAGTTGCACGTCCCGTCTGTTTTTCCAGATTTCCCATGTCTGCAGATACCAAGTGCATAGTATGTGCACAGGCTTGGTTTCCGTTTGCCTTGGGTTTCTGTGACTGTATTCCCTGTTGGTGCATGTTTCCCTGTCTTATTCCTATCCTCCCTAGCACCAACAAAGGAGCTCCCACCAGTTGTTTTTGGTAATATATCCTCACTATTGCTAGTGGAGCCCTCTTGTTTGCTATTTCCTGTGGTATTTCTAGTTTGCAATATTGGTTTTATCTTATCTTTGACTACACTTAATTCCCCACTATGGCTCCTGTCCCCTATGAGGTCATTTATATGTATTCCTTCGTGCATATAATTCCCGACTACCTGGACAAAATCTCCAGCTTCACCATTACTGTCTCCCAGGACAGCACCTCCAGCTTCACCATTACCGTCTCCCAGGACAGCAACTCCAGCTTCACCATTACTGTCTCCCAGGACAGCACCTCCAGCTTCACCATTACTGTCTCCCAGGACAGCACCTCCAGCTTCACCATTACTGTCTCCCAAGACAGCACTATCAGCCCCACATTTACTGATTACCAGGGCATCACCTCCAGCCTTACAGTTTCTGAGTACATGGCCAGTATCAAGGGCAGTACCATTCAGCCCAGACTTTTTATCTTCCCATCTGTTGTAGAAAGCTTCCAGGTTGTCTATGAAAGCAGCTTTGATGTTATCCTCTTTTAATATCCTTGTGATTTTAGTCCACAGATTTATCTCACTTGGGCATACCCAAAAACACTTCCCTGTTTTAATACTGCTTGTAGCTAGTTCTTGGATATCTGCACAAGGGGCGTGACACCAATTTCCACAAAAATGACAATTTATCCATGCGGAAGCCCGTTTGTTTGATTGACTGCAGACTACACAGAGCTTCATAATGATTTGAATGGTTGATTTACTGCAATTCTACTAGCAACC
The DNA here is from genome assembly GCF_038502225.1 of Cherax quadricarinatus. Taxonomy (NCBI): domain Eukaryota; kingdom Metazoa; phylum Arthropoda; class Malacostraca; order Decapoda; family Parastacidae; genus Cherax; species Cherax quadricarinatus. The sequence goes on from NC_091344.1 coordinate 15,454,052, forward strand.
TCTTGAATACTCTATTAATAACCTCCTTAAATGAAGCTTTAGCTATTTGTATTTCTATTTCTAACTTTACTTGTATATTGGACAGCTTACCATGTACGTTCCTGATTTATATTTATAGTTTGTGTTTGATAAGGGCGCCTACAACCCCATCCGTTTACAGTCTGCTTTATTGTCCAACGAAACCATTTGTAACCAGTCAAGGGTTCGGACCATCAAGGGTTCGGACCAGTCGAGGGTTTGGACCATCAAGGGTTTGGAGCAGTCGAGGGTTCGGACCAGTCATCTGATCTGATCAGTGGGTCACTTATTTAAAACATACTGGTCGGTGATTTGGGCTAACACATGAAGGATCTACTTGAAATTATCTACCCGAGTAATATGTGATTTGATTGATACAAAAGTATAACTTGAGTGTTGAAGAACCGGTGATTTCTGGCAGCTCCTACAATGACGAACGGTCGAGCCTCAACCCTTGTTTATCAATCGCTGTATCTAGCTTTTCTAGTTTTTTTTTTTTTTCGTCTCCACCACAATAAATGCTATATTATCACTATAGTTGACTGGTGGAATTTTTGGAGGAAGGACGCTTTTTCTGTAGTAATAATTGCTTCTCGTTGTGTATATTGCGACTGCTGGTAACTACAGGTTATATGAAATTCACAGTATACGTCTGGTATTTCAAGAAAAAAGAAACTAATGAAAGTCACTCCACTTCACTAAGTACCATTATAATACTGGTTAGTTGCTACTACAACACTGTATTCAGCTATTCACTGGTATCACTAGATTATATGCGAGTACACTAGCAGGCCAGGAAGATTATTAAAACAGCTGACCACTGTGGTAAGATTCTGGCACCTGCCTCTATAGGCTTATCACTTCATTTACAAATTCACCTGTTTTCAAATGACACTTTAGCCTTTATCATCTATATACTAGGGAGTCACTGTAGTATACACTATACACTATGTATACACAATGTTATCAGGGAGACTTTCTTTCCTCTGACAAAGAAAAGTTCTATTATTATTATTTTGCACACGGAACACAGGCCTATGAGTCCCCTCTGGCAGTAAACTCTGCTAGGTAGTGCACACTAATTCTCCTTTTTTGACTCAGTATATAATGTTTTCCGCCCAAGATTGGTTCCAGGCGCTAGAGGGATGTATCGTATAGGATTGATGGCACAAATTAAAGTTCTAGCACGTAAGAGCAACCGTGTAAACACGAGAAAACCCGGAGCACAACGAGGCTCGCTGACACGCCTCCGCGGCCTAGTCTGCTGCGTAGGCAAAACGTTTCCCTAACAAAGAAACGCAAGTGTTGCAGATGTGTATTTCTGGAGAACTTGTCGGTATACTGCATACCAATATACCGTGACACCACATTTATTGTCACGTAAAGACGACTGAATACGTGTTTCAGAAGGCCAGTTAATAGTGTAGTGATTATACACAGATAACCCTCACATAGTGACTGTGTGACTTTATAAATGGTCCAAATCGGACCGAATCGTCATCGTAAGCTTCTCTCCTATGTGCGGGTTATCTGTATATTGTTCCAGTCATGGTATTGTGCCTTTCTGTCCTTCAGTGTAGTGATTGGTTGTCTTGTAAGGACCTCAGACAACCGTATGAAAAGTGAAATTTAGGAACTCAAAACATTATCCAGGGGGAAAAGATATGGGAGACAGCGTGGGAATGAATAGGTAAAGTGTGGGAACACAGCACTGAGTCAACAGTGAGGAGTCTAGGGGACGCTTAAGGCGTCCATTAGACGCCTTGAAACTAATGTCCACGAGGCAACACGACCATGTGGGCGTTCGTGGCTTAGTTGGCAGCGTCCTCAGCTCACATGATGAAGGACTGAGGATTGCTCCTCAACACGGGTGAAACATTGGGCATGTTTCCTCACAGCTGCTGCTCTTTTTCACTTAGCAGTAAGTAAATACCTGGGTGTTAGTTGACTGGTGTGGGTCGCATCCTGGGGAACAAGATTATAAGATCACAATGGATATTAAGATAGACAGTCGTCGATGACGCACTGATTTCACTGGGTTATCCTAAGTAAGTTTATTCAGGTACAGGTACACAAATACAGTTACATAAATTATCATACACAGCAGCGTATATGTAGAGTACCCAGGATAACCCCCCCCCCCGAAAAAGTAAGTCATGGTGACTTATTTCTATTGGAGTCCTGGGTGGCTAACTCTCCGGATTAATAATCCCAAGAAATCTTACTGAGAATACCTAGTGTGAACATCAAAATGGTATACAATACCGACAGGTTGTTAGGTAAGACACATATGCAACAGTTAGGCAACTTTATTCCGAAACGTTTCGCCTACACAGTAGGCTTCTTCAGTCGAATACAGAAAGTAGGCAGGAACAGTAGAGATGTGAAGACGATGTAATCAGTCCATCACCCTTGAAGTCGAAGAATCTGAGGTTGTCAGTCCCTCAGCCTGGAGAAGTTCAGTTCCATAGTCAGGAACTATCTGAAGATCAAGCGACAGTGCAGAGACTTAAATACTGTCGGAAGGAGAGGTGCAGAGTAGTAGTATTAGTGAGAATGTAGCCACTGAGAGGTCATGTCCCTCTCAGATCCAACAATTCTCACTTGAAAAGGTTGTCCAAGGTGTTTTCTGTACCAAGATGCCACGTGTTGCAGTGTCTGACAAGATGAACATCAAAATGGTATACAATACCGACAGGTTGTTAGGTAAGACACATGCAACAGTTAGTAGATGAATGGTTCAGAGAACCGACATGTTGATAAATTAGACACATGTGCAACTCTTGGGTATCTTTATTGAGGAAACGTTTCGCCACACAGTGGCTTCATCAGTCCATACGTAGGAGAAACTTGAAGAACAGGAGGAGAATGAGGTAATCAGTCCCTCAACCTTAAGTCGATGTGTTCAGTCCATCAATCTTGAATAGAATACGGCATATGAGCGGAGAAGCAGCTTATAAACCACGCCTCCTCCCTATCACACCCACGCCTCCTCCCTGACTACCACCATAACCACGCCTCCTCCCTGACTACCACCATAACCACGCCTCCTCCCTGACCACCACCATAACCCCGCCTCCTCCCTGACTACCACCATAACCACGCCTCCTCCCTATCATACCCACGCCTCCTCCCTGACTACCATCATACCCACGCCTCCTCCCTGACTACCATCGTACCCACGCCTCCCTGACTACCATCATACCCACGCCTTCTCCCTGACTACCATCATACCCACGCCTCCCTGACTACCATCATACCCACGCCTTCTCCCTGACTACCATCATACCCACGCCTTCTCCCTGACTACCATCATACCCACGCCTTCTCCCTGACTACCATCATACCCACGCCTCCTCCCTGACTACCCGCCATAGCCACCAGTGCCCATCTCTCATCTGATATGCAAATAAGAAATATAATGAGCATCTGACTGCAGGTATCAACCAGTAATGTTGATAAGCACAGATGTGGGCGGGCATTACGAGTGATGATGACTGTGGTCAGCTGTGTGGGCGAGCTACTGTGGGCGTGATGGGTGTATACCACCACTACCCATGGTGAGGGTGAGAGATGTAGGGAATTACTGTACTGAAGTGGTAGGTACAGGGAATTACTGTACTGAAGTGGGAAGTACAGGGGATTACCGTACTGAAGTGGGAGGTACATGGAATTACTGTACTGAAGTGGGAAGTACAGGGAATTACTGTACTGAAGTGGGAAGTACAGGGGATTACCGTACTGAAGTGGGAGGTAATGGAATTACTGTACTGAAGTGGGAAGTACAGGGAATTACTGTACTGAAGTGGGAGGTACATGGAATTACTGTACTGAAGTGGGAAGTACAGGGAATTACTGTATTGAAGTGGGAGGTACATGGAATTACTGTACTGAAGTGGGAAGTACAGGGAATTACTGTACTGAAGTGGGAGGTACAGGGGATTACTGTACTGAAGTGGGAAGTACAGGGGATTACTGTACTGAAGTGGGAGGTACAGGGGATTACTGTACTGAAGTGGGAGGTACATGGAATTACTGTACTGAAATGGGAAGTACAGGGAATTACTGTACTGAAGTGGGAGGTACAGGGGATTACTGTACTGAAGTGGGAGGTACAGGGGATTACTGTACTGAAGTGGGAGGTACATGGAATTACTGTACTGAAATGGGAAGTACAGGGAATTACTGTACTGAAGTGGGAGGTACAGGGGATTACTGTACTGAAGTGGGAGGTACAGGGGATTACTGTACTGAAGTGGGAGGTACAGGGGATTACTGTACTGAAGTGGGAGGTACAGGGGATTACTGTACTGAAGTGGGAGGTACAGGGGATTACTGTACTGAAGTGGGAAGTAGTTAGTTACAAGGAGAGAGTTCCGGGGGTCAACGCCCCCGCGGCCCGGTCTGTGACCAGGCCTCCTTAGGTCAGTGTCCCAGGATGCGACCCACACCAGTCGACTAACACCCAGGTACCCATTTTACTGATGGGGAACATAGACAACAGGTGGAAAGAAACACGTCCAATGTTTCTACTCTGGCTGGGAATCGAACCCAGGCCCTCACCGTGTGAAGCGAGAGCGTTAACCACCAGGCCACCAGTACAGGGAATTACTGTACTGAAGTGGGAAGTACAGGGAATTACTGTACAGAAGTGGGAAGTACATGGAATTACTGTACTGAAGTGGGAAGTACAGGGGATTACTGTACTGAAGTGGGAAGTACAGGGGATTACTGTACTGAAGTGGGAAGTACATGGGATTACTGTACTGAAGTGGGAAGTACATGGAATTACTGTACTGAAGTGGGAAGTACAGGGGATTACTGTACTGAAGTGGGAAACTGTACAGTGGGAAGGGAATTACTGTACTGAAGTGGGAAGTACATGGAATTACTGTACTGAAGTGGGAAGTACATGGAATTACTGTACTGAAGTGGGAAGTACAGGGGATTACTGTACTGAAGTGGGAAGTACAGGGAATTACTGTACTGAAGTAGGAAGTACAGGGAATTACTGTACTGTAGTAAGAGGAACAGGAAATGATTTGACTGTGACAGGTATAGAGATTGAGAGAAAATGTGCGAGATGAGAGAGAGAACGGAGGAGGGAACGAGGATGGCAGCATCAGTTCAACAATGGCAGCTGAAGGTCACAGACGTCATGAAACGGCAGCGGCGGCAGCGGCCAGGACAAAGGTCTGCTGGCTCGCTCTCCTTCCACGCATACATATGCAAACACACACATATGCATACACGAACACATATATACACACAAATACAAACACCTATATAAATGAACTGCTTGCGGAAGTCACACAGTGAAGAACACTACACGACGCTCCTTTATAAGTGGGATAAAATCTCATGTGTATATACATGTAGATAACTGGGATGAAGTCCAAGGTATACATAGATAACTGGGACAAAGTCTTAGGTATACATAGATAACTGGGACAAAGTCTTGGGTATACATAGATAACTGGGACAAAGTCTTGGGTATACATAGATAACTGGGACAAAGTCTTAGGTATACATAGATAACTGGGACAAAGTCTTAGGTATACATAGATAGCTGGGATAAAGTCTCAAAGTCATGCAGTGAAAGGACTGTGTGCGTTGGTTAGTGACACAGACGACTTGACTCACCCCAATAGAGAAATTGAAAAAAAAAAATGGAACAATGATTACCAGCCACACGTGTAAAAACTTACGTTGTGGGTCATTATGATCCTCACTTCATTTGTACCCTCTTTTTGTGTCTATTCCCTTGATGTGCTAGCTAATTCTCAATAGCAGCGACTAGCATCTTAGTCGCAAGATCATCGTTACATGTTCGTGTGTCAGTGGGTTCATAACTATAGCACTCATCCTAACACTTCAACTACCGGTGCTTGACAGGTCAAGCACCGGTTGATGGCCAAGGGAGTTGAGGTTGAGGGGGAGAAGGATGGGAAACGATAAAGCCTTACGTGATATACCGCGCCTGGGGAATGAGAGGTAATCAGGGATCTGAGATTGACAGGTAGATATTTCCCACCTGAGGATCTGAGGTTGAGAGGAAGACATTATCTACCTGAGGATCTAAGGTTGACATTAAGATATAACTTACCTGAGGATTTGAGGTTGAGAGGAAGGGAACGACTTCGTTCTTTGATGATGTGGAAAGTCGGTTCCCCGGCGTAGGCATACCGCCCCAGGCGCTGCTGGAGCGGGTCGGCGAAGCGGTAGCAGCGAACAATTGGCATCGTTACATCAAGTGAAGCAATCACTTGAGGCTTACTACCACTTCAACGTTAACAGTGGCGAGTGTTGCAAGTGGTGATGAGACGAACTTGTTCATACAGATTTCCATGCATAGTGTAGCAAATCGTGTTTGGAAACTGTTCATTACATCCTTGGAATATTACTCTGTATATTTCAAGTTGTGTGGCACTTATACACAGTAGTACATGTTCTATAACTGCTTATAGATTATACACTGCTGATTTTCACTGCTACAGAAAGTAACATTAATTAGTTTTAACCTTTAGCATCATCCGTGAAGATACTTTCGTAAATGATGTTCAACCTGACAATTCGAAACAGTGAAGCACATCGTAAGTGCATCACCTAAGTGTATATACTGAAACTTTAGTTCCCAAGGAAATCTTGTAGCTCTTGGGAAGGCTGACTCAGCCCTAAACTGAACATACTCACATCACCTGACTATTTAGCAACTGGAGAACCCACATATTACTACTGCTAATGAAGACAACTGTAGCCACGAGCGACCTTAATTTACACACACATACACACACAGCAACATGATAATGATCACAGATCCTCACGTAGCACAAATATCACCTACTGATGACCACATATTGACGTGCTGGAAGCATCCCACATTAGACAAGGAAGAACTGTCACACACAACACCGGCGCCGGTGTTCTCTTGCAAAGACAGGCAAGAAGGGAGTCGTCTGACTGTCCTTCCCTGCTGGAGATATGATGGTATCATTCTATGAAAACATCACCTGACGCAGGTATTTGTCAAGTGATGACCCACTCGTTAATACAGAAACTACTGGTGCTGGACACCAGTCATCAAGCTAACCTAATGGTGCAAAGTATGCGATCAAGCTGACCTAATGGTGCTAAGTGTTAGTCATCAGGCTGACCTAGCGGTGCTAGGTATCAGAGTTTCAGTAACTATTGACGTACTACCGTTGGGTGTCAGTGATTGAAGAATCACTAACTTACCGGTGTTGTATACTCGTGAATGGCGTAACGAAGCTAGGCTTTCCACCCTCCATTAAAACCCCAACGGTCTCCGCATAGTGTCCTTGGATTGCAGTGTTGAGAACTTATCCACACACACACACAGACACAGACGCTGTTACTGGTGTGAAGGCAGGTAAAGCTTCCTGATGCTGCCCTCTGCTGAACACAGAGGAGCTTGTCCCAGGCGCACAACGCCACCCTCACCTCACTGAACACCCACATTACAGAGTGAGGATGTGGTGAGCCGTGAAGTGGAGGGAACAGCTGGATGGGAGGCCACACTTCCTCCTCCCTCACAGAAGAACACTCCATGTGTGCAATCCATCCGAATATGACAGCGGAACAAAGCTAGTTTTTGTTCCCACAATGAAACTGTTAAATAGAATAGGGTAGCAGCACACTGCGGGTATTCCCACAATGGAGCTATCAGGCAGTATAGTGTAGTAACACACTGGGAGTTCCCACAATATAACTATCACACAGAATAATGTAGCATCACACTGTGGTTGTTCCCACAATGTAACTACCAGAAAAAATAGTGAAACAGCACATTGTGGGTGCTCCCACGATGTAATTACCAGACAACAGCGTAGTACTACACTACTAGTATTCCCACAATGTAACTACCATACAATAGTGTAGTACTACACTACTTGTGTTCCCACAATGTAACTGACTAAATAATGCATATTAAGAAATTAACGTAAAGGAAGTGTAAAAGAAACCCAGGTTAGCGTCAGAACAGGTTCAAACACACACACACACACACACACACGTTAGGCCCATATTGGAGTATGCGGCACCAGTTTGGAACCCACACCTAGCCAAGCACGTGAAGAAACTAGAGAAAGTGCAAAGGTTTGCAACAAGACTAGTCCCAGAGCTAAGAGGTATGTCCTACGAGGAGAGGTTAAGGGAAATCAACCTGACGACACTGGAGGACAGGAGAGATAGGGGGGACATGATAACGACATACAAAATACTGAGAGGAATTGACAAGGTGGACAAAGACAGGATGTTCCAGAGATTGGACACAGTAACAAGGGGACACAGTTGGAAGCTGAAGACACAGATGAATCACAGGGATGTTAGGAAGTATTTCTTCAGCCACAGAGTAGTCAGTAAGTGGAATAGTTTGGGAAGCGATGTAGTGGAGGCAGGATCCATATATAGCTTTAAGCAGAGGTATGATAAAGCTCACGGCTCAGGGAGAGTGACCTAGTAGCGATCAGTGAAGAGGCGGGGCCAGGAGCTCGGACTCGACCCCCGCAACCTCAACTAGGTGAGTACACACACACACACACACAAACGCTTATGTACGAAGCGAGGACGTGTTGTGTTGTGAAGCATTCCTGTTACTGTAGCCAGAGGTAAACGACACACTAGGCATCTCTGATAGCGTGGACGCTAACAGTTGATCGTTTACTACCTCAAGGCAATAGAAGGTAAGCTGTTGTATGGTCTACATTGTAGGACAGAGTTGGTAAAGCTTCACCTTTACTGGCACGAGAAGAATAGCACCCTGTAGCCTCGTACAGGAGAGTTCTACCTCCAGAGATCCTTATCACGAGAGGCTGACAAAAGGATACATAACGTGGTCAAAGGCAGAGGTTACTGGTAACTTTGTTGATGATGCGAGTAGTGAGCAGAGCTCAGCCACCAGCTGTCTAGCCACCAGCTGCCCAGACACCAGCTGCACAGACACTAGCTGTCCAGCCACCAGCTGCACAGATACCAACTACACAGACACCAGCTGTCCAGCCATCAACTGCACAGACACCAGACACCACCTGCACAAATACCATCTGCAGACACCAGCTGTCCAGCCACTAGCTGCCCAGACACCAGCTGCATAGACACCACCTGCACAAATACCATCTGCACAGACACCAGCTGTCCAGCCACCAGCTGCACAGACACCAGCATTCTTACCTCAAATACCTTATTATTGTTGTTATAACTTGTTCAATGGTGTTGGCACTACCATGACTTGTTCAATGGTGTTGGCACTACCATAACTTGTTCAATGGTGTTGGCACTACCATGACTTGTTCAATGGTGATGGCACTACCATGACTTGTTCAATGGTGATGGCACTACCATGACTTGTTCAATGGTGTTGGCACTACCATGACTTGTTCAATGGTGTTGGCACTACCATGACTTGTTCAATGGTGTTGGCACTACCATGACTTGTTCAATGGTGTTGGCACTACCATGACTTGTTCAATGGTGATGGCACTACCATGACTTGTTCAATGGTGATGGCACTACCATGACTTGTTCAATGGTGTTGGCACTACCATGACTTGTTCAATGGTGATGGCACTACCATGACTTGTTCAATGGTGTTGGCACTACCATGACTTGTTCAATGGTGTTGGCACTACCATGACTTGTTCAATGGTGTTGGCACTACCATGACTTGTTCAATGGTGTTGGCACTACCATGACTTGTTCAATGGTGTTGGCACTACCATGACTTGTTCAATGGTGATGGCACTACCATGACTTGTTCAATGGTGTTGGCACTACCATGACTTGTTCAATGGTGTTGGCACTACCATGACTTGTTCAATGGTGTTGGCACTACCATGACTTGTTCAATGGTGTTGGCACTACCATGACTTGTTCAATGGTGTTGGCACTACCACGACTTGTTCAATGGTGTTGGCACTACCATGACTTGTTCAATGGTGTTGGCACTACCATGACTTGTTCAATGGTGTTGGCACTACCATGACTTGTTCAATGGTGTTGGCACTACCATGACTTGTTCAATGGTGTTGGCACTACCATGACTTGTTCAATGGTGTTGGCACTACCATGACTTGTTCAATGGTGATGGCACTACCATGACTTGTTCAATGGTGTTGGCACTACCATGACTTGTTCAATAGTGCTGGCACTACCATGACTTGTTCAATGGTGTTGGCACTACCATGACTTGTTCAATGGTGTTGGCACTACCATGACTTGTTCAATGGTGATGGCACTACCATGACTTGTTCAATGGTGATGGCACTACCATGACTTGTTCAATGGCGTTGGCACTACCATGACTTGTTCAATGGTGATGGCACTACCATGACTTGTTCAATGGTGATGGCACTACCATGACTTGTTCAATGGTGATGGCACTACCATGACTTGTTCAATGGTGTTGGCACTACCATGACTTGTTCAATGGTGCTGGCACTACCATGACTTGTTCAATGGTGCTGGCACTACCATGACTTGTTCAATGGTGCTGGCACTACCATGACTTGTTCAATGGTGTTGGCACTACCGTGACTTGTTCAATGGTGATGGCACTACCATGACTTGTTCAATGGTACTGGCACTACCATGACTTGTTCAATGGTGCTGGCACTACCATGACTTGTTCAATGGTGCCGGCACTACCATGACTTGTTCAATGGTGCCGGCACTACCATGACTTGTTCAATGGTGCCGGCACTACCATGACTTGTTCAATGGTGTTGGCAGAACCATGATTTGTTTAATGGTGTTGGCACAGCCATGATTTGTTTAATGGTGTTGGCACAACCATGATTTGTTTAATGGTGTTGGCACAACCATGATTTGTTTAATGGTGTTGGCACAACCATGATTTGTTTAATGGTGTTGGCACAACCATGATTTGTTTAATGGTGTTGGCAAAACCATGACTTGTTCAGTAGTACTGGCACTACTATCACTTGTTCAATGGTTCTGGCACTACCATCACTTGTTCAATGGTGCTGGCACTACCATCACTTGTTCAATGGTGCTGGCACTACCATCACTTGTTCAATGGTGCTGGCACTACCATCACTTGCTCAATGGTGCTGGCACTACCATGACTAGTTCACTGGTGCCAGCATTGCGAGGACCTCTGGCTTATCTTCAAATTTCTCCATTTACTCTATAGACCAATAAGCCTTACCTCCATAGTGGGAAAATTTATAGAATCAATTGCCGAGGCAATTCGTAGCCATCTTGAAAGGCATAAATTGATTAATGAATCTCAGCATGGTTTTACAAAGGGGCGTTCCTACCTTACGAATTTACTAACTTTTTTTCACCAAGGTATTTGAGGAGGTAGATCATGGTAATGAATATGATATAGTGTATATGGACTTCAGTAAGGCTTTTGATAGAGTTCCACATCAGAGACTATTGAGGAAAATTAAGGCACACGGAATAGTAATTTTTTTTCCTGGATAGAGGCATGGTTGACAGATAGGCAGCAGAGTGTTTGCATCAATGGGGAGAAATCAGAGTGGGGGAGCGTCACGAGCAGTGTTCCACAGGGGCCAGTGTTGGGCCCTTCGTTGTTCACAATTTTGATGAGGGAATAAATAGCGACATAAGCAAGTTTAGTGATGACGCCAAACTATGTCGCCTAATTCATTCTAATGAGGACAGAGCACTCCAGGAAGATTTGAATAGACTGATGCAGTGGTCGGAGAAGTGGCAGATGCAGTTTAATACAGACAAATGTAAAGTTCTAAACATCGGACAGGAAAATAACCATGCCACATATAAACTAAATAATGTAGATCTTAATATTACTGACTGCGAAAAAGATTTGGGAGTTCTGGTTAGCAGTAATTTAAAACCAAGACAACAGAGCATAAGTGTTCGCAATAAAGCGAACAAAATCCTTGGCTTCATATCAAGGAGCATAAATAATAGGAGTCCTCAGATTGTTCTTCAACTCTATATATGAACATTAAAATGGTATAAAATACCGACAGATTGTTAGGTAAGACACATATGTTGCATATGTGTCTTACCTAACAACTCTATATATCTTCGGTTAGGCCTCATTTAGATTATGATGCAGAGTTCTGGTCACTGTATTAAAGAATGGATATAAATGCAATGGAAAACGTACAAAGGAGGATGACAAAGTTGATCCCATGAGGATAGACTGAGGGCCCTCTCTAGAAAGACGTAGAATTAGGGGGGATATGATTGAGGTGTATAAAATGATGAAAGTTAAGACACTTGTGCAACATCGGGTTATCTTCATTGTAGATAACCCTAGTATGAGCCAACAGGCCTCCTGCAGTGTTCCTCCTTTCTTATGTTCTTATGTTTAGACGTTTCGCCATCCAGTGGCTTTATCAATACAGATTCTTGGACATAATTAGAAAACAGGAATAAATAAAGGGAATGTAAATAGCGTTGGATAAATACACGAGTGGGTGTGGGTGAATTGCATCTGACTAGCTTGTGCTAGTAGGTCTGATGCCATGATCCTTCCTTAAGTGGATGTGACCTGACCTGACTAGGTGGGTCATTGGTTTAAGCCGGGAGGTGACTTGGACCTGCCTCACATGGGCCAGTAGGCCTGCTGCAGTGCTCCTTCTTATGTTCATACTCTCTCTCTCTTCTACTTTTCTCTCACTACCGTGTTAGTAAGACACTATATGTGGTTTATTGTGAAAGGTATAGTCCCTGGGGGGCGAAACGTCTCTAATTAATATAGGCAAGTGTTGCACATGTGTTTTATTCATCAATTGGTTATTATCTTTTATGATGGGTCTAGCTATAGGCCTCAAGGGACCACAAATTACTAATTTTTATAGATGTAGCGTAAGAGGCGGGGCCAGGAGCCAAGACTCGACCCCCGGAAACACGAGAACGTGGGTTTAAATTGGTAAGTGCGTGTATACACACACACACACACACACAGCGCTAGGAAGCAACAGTCTGGTTATGACTGACATTGACTACCACAGTAGTGTTTGAGGGTCATGGCGACCACCATCCCGGAGCATTGTGTTGCCTGAGGCATTTCCCACGTCACCTGCTCACCCGGCAACCACTGCTCCTGGGGACCACTCTCCTCACTGTACCTTTGTTACTCTCCCACTTGCTCACCTGTACACAACCTACCTCTCGTGCCTTTGCTGCCGCTGTGTGAATAATAAATGTCTCAATATTCCAGAGGTTACCACCCTCGTTAGGTATGGTAAGGTTTGTCAGTAAATAGGATAAGTGTTTCATGACGGGTGTGTGTTTGTAAGAAATAAGCTCCAGCTCTAGTTCCGCCTCTTAACCAACGACCACCTGAACTGCAACAGACTTATGCCTACTGTTGAAACTTCGAGAGAATGAGAGGGAGAGAGAGATACACCAACACAGTTATCAGTTATGAGTGAGTATGAGTACTTTCACTCCATGTCATGTTATTAGTGTTAGAGAGTACTCTCACTGCAGGTTCTGGTACTCAGGACATGGAGTGGCGAAGGCTCGACTCTCCCTTCACAGGCGCACAGGACAACCACCCGCCGCCCACCCCACGCCCGCGGGCGGCACTCCACACCCCACTGCACACGCCCACCATGCCCCACTACCCACCAGTAACCCCACCCCAGTACAAGCACTCTGAGGTTAGGCCAGTAATCCTGCCTCATGCTTTCTTTTCCTAGTATAAGTAATCGTCTACCTTGTTGCTTGTAGACAGGCTATCTTGTTACCTGTAGACTATCTTTTTACTTGTAGACTGAATCTTGTTGCTTGAAGTCCCTCTACCTTACTGTTGTGCACCGTCTATCTTGTTGCTTGAAGACCAGCACTTATCAGAGGAACTTTATGACGACGTTTCGCTCTGTCCTTAACCACTGTCAAGTCACAACTTATCGAGAAAAGGCCAGAAGACCATACGGTAGAGGGCGGAAGAAGGGCGTAGTAGTACCACTCCCTTCCCTACCTCACTACCGTATGATCGTCTGGCCTTCTCTATTTTTATCGCTCTAGTCGTGACATGACAATGCTCTCATAAGTGCGTTTTTTGGTGAAATGTTCCAGCCACGGTACTGTGACTATTGTTCACCGTTTTGTTACTTGTAGATATGTGGTTCAAGTAGCGAATCTTGTGGTACCCCAGAGAGGTTCCGTGTAGCTCAGTGGTGAGAGCAATCGACTCTCAACCACCAAGTCCCGGGTTCGATTTCCTGCACGGAGAAACATGGGAAAGTTTCCTTACACCCCTGCTAACCTAGTAGTGAAAAGCGGTACGTGTGTTGTATCCGACTGTAGTGAGTTTTATCCAGGGAATATATTGGAGAAAACTCCAGTACTTCTTGGAATGTTATACTGTGTAATACACTCCAGTACCTACTGAAAGTATTCAAGTACTGAGTAAAAGGTATTCGTGCACCTAATGATGCTAATTAAAAAAAAAAATGGTAGTCCACTTGATACCCTCGCCCATACCGACTTACTCTCTGTGCACTCGGGAACTGGCTTAACCTCTTCTGAGGTAGTGCAAGGAAGATACAGTGGAAGTGATACAGTTAGAAGTGATCAAGGTCCCAGGACCGAAACGTTTTCTAATAAATATGTTATAGTGTTTGCTTACGTGTCTTTCTAAACCAAGGAAGATACAGTCCATCCAACTCTGCCGTTCTTCGTAACTACGTCGTAAAAATCCATCCTCATATTCTCTGGGTGAATCATTCATTTTCTAGGTGTCAACTTTCTCGTTACAATCTTCTCTAGAATTCTTGTTCATAAGCAAGGAAGTAAAACTTGGCTGTTTATAAACAGGCAAGTTTGAATACGGGGACCACATGTGCCTGTTACCCAGATGTTCAACAGCTGCTCTCTTCCTTCCAGTGGTTTTGATATAAGGGCAATCAATATTTCTGTTTCTTCAGTACCCATAGTGACATTTTCGTCGGGTCCCAGTCCTTCTGTTTGACTGCTTCGTTTAGCAGCTTCTCCACCTTCTTCGTAGTTTCAAGGATCTCTAGGCTCTGCTGTGAGGTGTTGCTCTCGCTCTCCACTGATAATTCTTTTATGACCTACTGTAAATGCTTCCTTAAATCTTCTGTTAAGTTCCTCACGTACTTTGTTTTCTAGTCTTAAGCCATCATCATTCATTTTTTAGTTTCAGCACCGGGTCTCTGTCATTTTCCTTACCTGACTATGAAAGAATTTCGGTTCTTTCTTTTCAGCCACTGACACGATGTCATTTTCAAACTGCCTCTCCTCCTCCCTTCATATTCTCGGGTAATCGTTTTTGACCCTATTGTCTACTGATACCCGAGTTCTGTATGTTGTTGCAACTGTTTTTCGGACCTCCTTTTTGCTTCTCTCCATTCCTGGTTGAACCATTGGCTCTGTTTTTTTTATTCTTTTTCCTATTTGCTGTGAATTTCTCCGACGCTTCCCTGTACCTTTACCTTATTATATCAAATATTGTCTCTTTCCAATTAGTTCGTTTCCATTGGCTTGCCTTCAAGTTCCTCATGCTTTCATATATATGTTTGTACGTGTGTGTGTGTGTGTGTGTGTGTGTGTGTGTGTGTTTAGCAAGGGTCAACACAACGTTGCTGGGTGCACCTCAGGCAACTCTGGCATTATTAATTTTTGGTCATATTTATTCTTCAAGCTGTGTATTTATTTTGCCTAAAGCATTTTACTAAGTTCACTCTTTCCACTTTCCATTCACCCTGAAACTAAAGAAATAATTCCTAAGATCCTTATTTCTCGTCTGTCTTCGACTTCTATCTACATTCCCTTGTCCCTGGGCCTGACTTGAAAGTCTGTTTCTACCTGCCCTATCAATTCCCATTCAAAATGATTGTATGCTTTAGGTTATATGTACTTACATATTTCGTACGTAATTGCACTCGCACACTTGTCGGTACCTTCAGGTACCGACAAGTGTGTGAACGCAATTACGTACGAAACACATACAAGTACAAGATACCAACGCAAATGTTGGACCAACCAATTAAACGTCCATAAATACAGGAACATCTAACAAAATTACAAACCCACAAAAAAAAAAAATATGGTGGCGAATGTGTTGTGTTAGAAGCCGCCCTGACTAACACAACGCCCCAGGCAAGACTCTCACGTCATCATCTGATAATGGTATAAAATGCCGACAAGTTGATGATTAAAACACATGTGCAACAGTTGGGTATCTTTATTGTTGAGATGTTTCACCTACACAGTAGGCTTCTTATGTTAAATACAGAGGCAGCAGATGTAGTAGTGAAATGATGTTGTAATCAGTCCATCAACCTTGGAGATTTAAATAGTATTTGAGGTGGTCAGTCCCTCAGTCTGAGGCTCTGACAACCTCAAATACTATTATCGTCACTTCACCACTACACCTGCTGCCTCTGTATTTGGTTGAAGAAGCCTACTGTGTAGGCGAAACGTTTCAACAATAAAGATACCCAACTGTTGCACATGTGTCTTAATCAACACCTGGGTTAGGAATACCTTGATAACGGCGCAGTGAAGCAGGTCTTTAACAGGACAGTAGAGACTCATCCTTCGTCTCCTCTTTAATAATAGCTATTACTACATTCACTTTCATTTCATTATCCATGTTAATTTTCGCTGGTACAACTATGGTTAATTTCACTTTCACTCAGGTTAGTAGAAAAAAAAACTGTTAGCACTTGTTACGAGTATTATGCTGGGTTAAGTATACTGACTACACCGTTACACTTTGATAATTTCTGTGTTAACTCTCATGTCTCACTCACTCATCATATTCATTATCCCCTGTAAGTATTCATTGACCTCTTCTGGCGAGATCACATTCCCACCATTCATGCCGCCCGCAGTGCCTGGTATCATGGGTCCAGATTACGTCACACTGAGGAAGTCACTGATTGGCTGTCTAAGATAAGTGGGTGTGGTCCCTGACCAGCTATCAGCAGCACTCTTCCTCAGGGGCACCACTCGATAAAAAAAAATGTATATCACATAACTTATATAATAAATAGGTAGTGTCTTTTAAGTTACATGTCGCCTGTGTACATGAGAGCTTAGCAGCCTCTATTAAGGTGACAGTCAAGTTGAGGGCCTGGCAGAGCAGCCAATCATGGCGAGGTGAACAGCCCAACATCACCAGTGTACAGCCAGTTCTGTAAGCCAGTCAGGTAGACACTGTTATCAACCCACCTCTGCAGGCTAGCAACGAACCCGCACCGTCCCCGCAACACATCCACTACCTCTATTTCTCATGCAATATTTAAATTTACAGGAAATATCCTTGCGTGTCCTTTTCGTAATGTTAATTATTACTTATTTTCCACACCGGCCCATCAAAGTTCGGAATATAAATTAAGGTAATGAGCAAACTACCGACTGGTTGCAACTCAGGTAAGAGAGGAACCCAACGCCTGGGGAATGTTTACCTGTGTTGCTGGAGCAGCTTCCATTCATTCGCCTGCTGACAGTTAGTGATCGTTCAGGTAATGTTCGCTCACTCTACTCTACCCCCAAGGTGTTTCACATTGTTATTAATTAATACGATGGCTTATCATATTTTTTCATATTATCAGAATAAACGGTAGCTACTGCACCCACTTGAGTACCTGAAATCTTCGCCTTGTGAGGTTCCCGACGAGCTTAAAAAGAAACCAAACACTCCGCCACACGAGACACGGAAAATTATCCTCCCGTGTACTTGCTATGGGAATCCAGTTTTAGGACCAAATCTTTTTAAGGAAGAAGCATTAATTAGCAAATACCACGACAATGAAGAATGTTATTTTTACGTTCATGGACAAAGAGAACGTTCAGGTATACTTAAATAAGCTTAACCCTCAAAGTACTGAACAGTGTTAGCGAGAGTCGTAACCTGGTCTCAGTCGTACCCAAAATATTGATAAGAATCAGTGATCTAACTCAGGTAACAATATTTAGAAGTCGAAATTTGAAGCAATCTCTTTTAGTTGTTGCCATACAAATATTTTGTTAGTGGGTTTGGGTTTGAGAAAGACTTGTCTAGTATAGGCCGGTAGGCCTGTTGCAGTGTTCCTCCTTTCTTATGGTCTTATATTAACACTATCTGAATACCGATGAAACAGATATTAGCTTGGTTATAACATTAATTATATATTAGGGTTAAAGTTATAAGAGTATGCAGAACAAGCCACATGGGGATAGAAATTTTTAGCTCTAGATCTATCGCACTCTCGTGCGTCGTCAGGAGCTATTCAATATTGCAAGACAAGGCAGAAGGTATCAGTTGTAACCCATGTCACAGAGTGACACGGGTTATCACTGATACTTTCTGTCTTATATCTGAGAATTTTCCCTCCTATCTGCTGCTGTCTTACAAACTAAATAGCTCCTGACGACACACGAGTGCGATAGATCTAGAGCTAAAGATTTCTATCCCCATGTGGCTTGTTCTGCATTGTTCAGATCGCCTGTCTGCAACTGTTATGCATTATAACAGCATACGAACATAGGAATACAAGAATGAAGGGTATACTGCAGCAGGTCTTCTGGCCCATGCTAGGCAGCTCTCACACTCACTCGTGTACCCGTCCAACCTATATTTAAAGCTGTCCTAAGTTCTTGCATCAGTGATGCTGCCTGAGAGTTTGTTTCACTCATCTACAACTCACTGTCAATCCAGTACACTCTAATATCCTCTCTGAAGCTAAATTTCTTCAACTTGAATCCACTGCTTCGAGTCCGGTCTTGGATAGACATTTTCAACACGCTATTTATATCCCCTTTATTTACTCATGCTTTCCATTTTCACACTTCAATCGTATTTTTCTTGATTCTACGCCTTCAGCTTATTTTCATTTGTTAGCATCTGCCACTTCTCCAACCGCAGCATCAACCCATACAGGTTATCCTGCAACCCTCTAGTGTCCACATCAAAAATTATTTGACGGCCTGTTTTTGTCATCAGTAAGCTTACCTACATATGTCACTATTTATTCCCTCGTCAGTATCGTTAATATAGTCTGTGAACAGCATGGGACCCAACACTGTCCCTTATGGCACACCACTCGTAACAGGTCCCCATTCCTATTTCTTCCCATTAATGCAAACTCTCTGTTGCGTACCACATCCATGCCTCGACCCAAGAGATAATATCTTCTCCTATTCCATGTGCCGCTACTTTCTTCAAGTCTCCTGTGTAAAACTATCAAAAACCTTACTGAAGGCTATATACACAATATCGAATTCTTTATCTTGATGTGCCACCTCGAGTACCTAAGAGAAAATTGTTAGTAAATTCGTAAGGCAAGAACACCCCTTTGTAAAACCCTGCTGAGATCAGTTGATTAAATTATATCTTTCAAGGTGGCTTTGAACTGCATCAGCAATTACTGATTTCATCAAATTTCCCACAAGTGAGATTAAGCTGACTGAGACGTTGTGTTAACATTCTCATAACTTTGAAGCCCACAGCGGCGAGGAAAGGAACACGAATATGGTAGCCTGGAGAGTCGCTGTGTGCGCCTAGTACACTGATCCCGCCACTCCCAGCCTAGCCGGGCTACTAACTTTTAATTGGTTACGCTTTCTGTTTTTTTTTTTTTGTCTGGTCCTTGCAGTAAACACAGCGGGAGGTTATGTTGTGGGTGGGATGGTATCGTGGGTGTCAGTGCCCAGTTACCTCACAGTACTTACATACACGCTGCTTTTTGATGAAGATCACGCAGATTAAAATACACATATTACATTCATTAAACACGCATGTCTACAACACTTAACTCATTCACTCAATATTCTCTCTCTCTCTCTCTCTCTCTCTCTCTCTCTCTCACACACACACAAAGTGCAAGGTTATAAAAGTTAGGGAAGGGCAAAGAAAATCTGAAATGGAATACAGGATCAGGGAACAAAGACTGTAAACCCCACTTACGCAGGAGTCAGGGTGAGCATAGTACTGAGCATATTGCCTCAGGTGCACATCCAAGGAATAACCCCTGCTCCAAACACGAGTTTGGGGACTAATTAACTATTCGAAATCTCAATAAAGAGCCATGTCAGGACCATCTTAGAGTATGCAGCACCAACATGGAATGCACACCTAATCAAGCAAGTCAAGAAACTGGAAAAAGTGCAGAAGTTTGCAACAAGAGTAGTCCAAGTGCTAAGGAATATGAGCTATTAGGAGAGACTAAAGAATCTAATCCTGAAAACATTAGGAAAAAAGGACTAGAGGTCAAATTATAACGACGTACAAAATACACAAGAGGAATTTATATATAGTGAGCAGGATACGCTGTTGGAGGAGAGGAAAAATAATCACAAGAGTAATTGGAAGTTAGAAACACAGATGAATCACAGGGGTGTTAGGAAGTATTTCTTCACGGTGTGGAATGATTTGGATAAAGTTGTAGAGGTAGGATCCACACACAGTTTTAAGAAAAGGTATGAAAGGGCTCACAAAGCCAGGCATGTGTGAGCCTAGAAGCTGCCAGTCTGAGGGGCGGGGCCAGGAGCTGAGACTACAAATATACGAGTACACACTTAATGTTTGTCTGATTACTTGACACGCTTACCTGAGTACTTGACACACCTGCCTGGGCAACTGACACACCTGCCTTGGCAAATGACACACCTGCCTGGGCAATTGACACACCTGCCTGGGCAATTGACACACCTGCCTAGGTACCTGACACACCTGCCTGCGCAACTGATATACTTGACTAGGTACCTGACACACCTGCCTGGGCAACTGATACACCTGCCTGAGCACCTGACACACCTGCCTAGGTACCTGACATACCTGCCTGGGCAACTGACACACCTGCCTAGGTACCTGACACATCTGCCTGGGTATGCAGAGAGTAGCCAGGCTCGTTTATAACGGGGCATCTGGTTTTCTCTCCTGGAGTCAAGATATGTTTGCTTGACTTATACAAGTCACACTGTTGATTGTGTTGAAGTTCTGAACAATGGATTCATTATTATTATTATTATTATTATTATTATTATTATTATTATTATTATTACTGGTGAAGAAGTACTAAAATCGCATGGTAAACAAATTACTGGTACAGAACATAAGGTAGGGGTGAGAAGATTGTTAATACGATCTGCATGTGTGTTTTATGTCAGCGTATACGCCATGTAAAAAATGTGTGAAGGGATGAGGGACTTGTAGTTTAGTGTAAACACATGTTGACATGTAAACAAACCTGTGATTACAAAGCCAGTAGTGCCTCGTCTTCCTGACCCTGTTACAGTACCTACCTACAATACTAAGCTCAATCCCGCTTCGTTCTCTTCAGTTACAGTCTAGTGTGCACTCATACACACAGGCGTTACCTGGATGTGTGCACACACGAGTACACACACAGGCGTCACCAGGCTGTGTGCACAAGGCCATGACCGTCTACCTGGTACCTCTCACAAGGACAATGACCCCAGTTTTATCATTGCACCAAAGTCATTTTTTATGAGCTGAGTGAGAGTTCAGTCACTCTGATTCAACTCTGTTTCAACCTTCTCCCTGAAGCTACAGCTTTTATACCACTCGTTGAGAACTTTATTTTCACGGTAATCAACCACAGACGTTAGCGTAATACGCTAAAATGTACACACAAGTTTAAATAAACATACACGTTGAAAAATACACTTGTTACGATGTAAACACATCTTAAAATGTACGAAGGGTGAGGCATAAGTCGCTTTCCGAAGAATGTTCTTATATATATATATATATATATATATATATATATATATATATATATATAATGTGCCGAATAGGTAAAACTGATCAATTAGCAAGAACTCATTTAAAATGAAGTCCTTTCTAAAATTTTCTCTTATACGTTTAAAGATATATTTTTTCATTTATGTTAATGTAAAAATTAATAATTTTGTACAAAATCAATAATTTTTACATTAATATAAGTGAAAAATATATCTTTAAACGTATAACAGAAAATTTTAAAAAGAGCTTAATTTTAAACGAATTCTTGCTAATTGACCAGTTTTACCTATTCGGCACGACATACACACACACACATTATATATATATATATATATATATATATATATATATATATATATATATATATATATATATATATATATATATATATAGACACACACACACACACACACACACACACACACACACACACACACACACACACACACACACAAAACCACCACTGTGAAAAATATAGTTCACTTTCAAGCGCTGTCGTGATTAATTAAGAATTTTAATATTAAAGTTGTGTTCAAGAATCTTGATACAGTAAAAATAACTTCTGATAAAAATTCCCCCCAAAATGCTGACGGCTGAGTCTACGAGATCCCATGTAAAAAAAAAAATGTGATAAAGTGTATTACCGGGAAAAGCCTTGAACTAAGATTACAACAACATAAATATAACATTAGAAGTGGAGAAGAGTCTAATGCTCTGTTTATTCACGTGAGAGATTTTAACCATCCAAATGATTTCCATAAGGCCGAGAAAACTGTATCAAATAAGTCCATGGTTGAGAGAAATATAATAGAATCAAGCTTCATAGAAAATAGTTCTGAAATTAATATGAATTTTGCTTTTGGATTATACAAATTGGATTCATTTATAATTAATAAAATTTGGGAAGAATTTAAGATTTATTCGACAAGTTAAAATCTTAAAGCTTGGGTAGAATATAAGCTGTGACTGACAGGTCCTCGACCACCTACCTACATCATCATAAAGGGTCAGGCGTAATCTCGCCCTTATATACCTTCTGCTTACCTGAAACTGGAGGGATTGACCACCTCAAGAACTACTTCCAGGTTGCTGGACTGATCCCATCTTTACCTTGCCACTGCTCCTGCTGTCTCCATATTTATTCTCCGCTATATTTGACCGAAGATGTGGGAAGAAGACGAGTAGCTTCTTCAGTCCTAATACAGAGATAACCAAGAGCGAGTAGTAGGACTGAAGAAGCCAATCGAGGCGAAACGTTTCCTATGATAAATGTCCTGACCTGTACACACGTGTCTTTTTCCCACATCTTGTCGGTATCACCATACCATTTTTTGGCTGAACAAGCCTATAGTGTAGGTGAAACGTTTCAACAATAAAGATACCTACCTGCTGCACATGTGTCATGCTCATCTATCTACAAAGTAACAAAGTTACTCTTATAGATATCTGACAATTTTTAGTTTGGTGAAATTGCTCCTACGATCTATAGATATGCACAAATGACCCGCACATAGGAGAGAGAAGTTTACAACGACGTTTCGGTCCGACTTGGACCATTTATGAGTAACAAGTTACATGGAGCATTTACAAGTCACTTGTGACTTCGGTCCAAATCGGCCCGAAACGTCGTGCAAGTTGTTTGTGCATTGTTCCAGCCACGGTACTGTGCCTTTTTCTTCTGTACTGATATCTCATATATTACCGAGAAGCTTAATTACCGTGCTAATGAAGCTCTGCTGGACCACTCCTGAAGCTTTAATCATCCTGGGATGTCGTGGTAAATTGAATACATTATTCTATGACGACATGAGTCATGGCTTCTATAAAGAACAAAGGATGAAACGACATGAGGAACAACCTTAAACCTTCAGTCGATAGCTGAGGAAAACACGACACGTCCCAGAAGAAATTTGGATCGAGACATGTAATTAATGAGACTGGAATAAGAACAGGATTATATATATATATATATATATATATATATATATATATATATATATATATATATATATATATATATATATATATATCGTGCCGAATAGATAAAACTGGTCAATTAGTAAGATCTCATTTAAAATTAAGTCCTTTCTAAAATTTTGTCTTACACGTTTAAAGATATATTGTTTCATTTATGTTAATGTAAAAATTAATAATTTTGTATCAAAAGAACCTTAGAAAACTTTTCTAACCTTATTATAATAAGCACAATCTAATTTGACCTAATCCAACTAAATACATTTTTGATAAGTTTACAAAAATTTAATAATAAACAAACAATAAATTACATATTTTTCATTAGGTTCAGAATAAATTTTGCCAAACTACTGCATACACAAATTTTCACTTGTCTTATTCGACAAGACGAGCGTTGCTATTTAAGACAAAATCGCAAGTTTTACCTATTCGGCAATCTGGACACCCACGATGCCTTGTACCTTCTCACAAAGTGCTTGAGTCTGCCCAGGTTGACATATTTCCTAAGATGTGCACCTTCATATGATAACCCTATACTGCACGAATATGACAGTATTCTGAGGCAGATTTTTACGAAAGTACTTAACCTTACTCTAGAAGACGGGCAGTGGAACCAAGCTACACTTCCAGTCAGACTAGGAGGCATTGGTGTCCGCAACTCATCACAGATTGCGCTACCTGCTTTTCTGTCCTCATGTATTGCATCCAGAGGGCTTGTAACAGCGATTCTCCCTGAACATCTTAGGGACAAGATTGGAGTCCAGGACCAAAAGTTCATTGACGGAGCCATGATCTGGGATAATCTAACGGGCTCTGAAACCAGACCTGCTCCCCCCAACAACTAAAAACAATCGCACTAGGATGATCCAATATTGGAAAATATAGCCTCAACAATGCTTCAGAGTGTGTCAGGGAAGGATAGAGCCCGCCTCCTGGCAGTGAGAGCACCTCATGCAGGGGATTTTCTGTTGGCATCGGTGTTGTCCTTCGAATTGCCGCCCCTATTCTCGCCGAACACAGGTGTATTTGTGGCAGTGAAGCAGCAGACCGATTCGGGTACCACGGTCTTGTATGCCGTAAATCCGAGGGAAAGATTGCAAGACATGAGGTTAATAACATTATCAAGAAGAGCCTTACAACAGCCGGATGCCCAGCAGTAAGGGAGCCACCCCAACTATGCAGATCTGATGGCAGCCAGAAGCATCCAGATGGTATCACCCTTCAAGCCTGGACAGATGGGAAGCAGGTGATGTGAGACTATAGGCTGATACCTATCTCCAATACACCAGGGAGGAAGGAGGGGCAGCTGCCAGCTTCAGGGAGTCCCAAAAGTCTAGAAAATATGGAGAACTTGCCCATCATTATATGTTTGTTCCCATAGGCTCAGAGACCCTTGGCTCATGGGAAAGAATGCATCTAAACTCCTCAAGGAGCTGGGAAAAAGACTCATCAGGGTAACTAGGGATCCCAGGGCAGCTAGTTTTCTGTTCCAGCGGCTCAGTGCGGCTGTTCAAAGGGGTAATGCCTGCTGTATTTTGGGCACACGCCCCAGCTCTGAGGAGCTGGATGAGATTTTCGCCCTATAATCGGTGATACACACGTAACAACATGTACCGTATATGCCACCTTTATATCAACAATGTATCTCTTAAATCTTTTGTACCATATTATGTAATAAAATATTCCTACTGGTAAAAAAAAAATATGAAAAATGGGGTGGTAGGGAAAGTGGAATATTCAAACGGCTTCAGGAAGAAATCCAAATATTCATCCTTGAAGCCTTTTTATCCACTTTTATAAGGCTATGGGTCCCACAATTTACACCAGAGGTGGACCCCATCCTTATATATATATATATATATATATATATATATATATATATATATATATATATATATATATATATATATATATATATATATATATATAAACTTTACAAGGGCAAGTACAGATCCTTGTGGCACCCCACTGGAAACATCTGCACAAGAAAAAAATTTTTCCTATTGTTATTGCATGCATTTTCCTCTCAGTCTTGAATCCATTTAGGTTCAGAATATTTTATCATACCCCCAGTTTTTTTATATTCATCTGACTCGGCTAAAACGTTACCATTGCTGAAATACACACAAAAAAATTGAATGACCACAAAGGGATTCCTAATACAGCAACTTGTGGTAGGCAGCGAGCTCACTACAGCCTCCCTGGTACGGTAACTTTAGGTAGGCAACGAGCCCACTACAGCCTCCCTGGTACAGTAACTTTAGGTAGGCAACGAGCTCACTACAGCCTCCCTGGTACAGTAACTTTAGGTAGGCAACGAGCTCACTACAGCCTCCCTGGTACGGTAACTTTAGGTAGGCAACGAGCCCACTACAGCCTCCCTGGTACAGTAACTTTAGGTAGGCAACGAGCCCACTACAGCCTCCCTGGTACAGTAACTTTAGTTAGGCAACGAGCTCACTACAGCCTCCCTGGTACAGTAACTTTAGGTAGGCAACGAGCCCACTACAGCCTCCCTGGTACAGTAACCTGTGGTAGGCAACGAGCCCACTACAGCCTCCCTGGTATAGTAAGTTTAGGTAGGCAGCGAGCCCACTACAGCCTCCCTGATACAGTAAGTTTAGGTAGGCAGCGAGCCCACTACAGCCTCCCTGGTACAGTAAGTTTAGGTAGGCAGCGAGCCCACTACAGCATCCCTGGTACAGTAACCTGTGGTAGGCAACAAGCCCGCTACAGCCTCCCTGGTACAGTAACTTGTGGTAGGTAGCGTGCCCAATACAGCCTCCCTGGTACAGTAACTTGTGGTAGGTAGCGTGCCCACTACAACCTCCCTGGTACAGTAACTTGTGGTATGCGGCGAGCCCACTATAGTCTCCCTGGTACAGTATCTTGAGGTAGGCAGCGTGCCCACTACAGCCTCCCTGGTATTTACATTCTCATTGTACGTATGCTAATTTCTGCCTCTCTTCTACAGTTATTTTCATTCAAATACCTAGAAGGCAACGCAGTGGAACGCAGCTGTCGCCACATAGGCATATCCGTTCCCACAACAAGCTTAACACCAGCTTCTATAAGCTTCCGTTCCCAAAGGAAGCTTAAGTAAGCAAGTAAGTTTATTCAGGTATACATAAATACAGTTACATAGATTATCATACATAGCAGCATATATGTAGAGAACCTGGGATAACCCAAAAAAGTCAGTGACTTATTTCCATTGGGTTCCAGTTAATACCTTATCATTATACATTGTAGGAGATATCTTATTTTTATAATATAAAGGATATATACTGGGAATAAGGTAAACAGAGTTATTTACATTTACATGTGTGTTAGCTAAAAAAAATGAAAAACCATTTTCCTCCCTTTCTGTCGCTACATTCATTAGGTACCTTTCGGCTCTCTTCTTGAACTGGTTCATGCTATGACTGGCTTTGACATGTGCAGGCAGTCTGTTTAATTCCTTTATTGCTATACAATGAAAGGTGTATGAAGCCTGGCCATTGACTGCGGGTACTACAAAGCTGTGCTCTCTCTCCCTAGCTTCTGTTCCCACAGCAAGCTTAACACCAGCTTCTGGAAAGAACGCATGAAAGCTCTCTCTACCGTTGCTTCCGCGTATAGTGATGCAAACTGTCAAGTGGCATACAAGGGAAATATAACAGATGATGCAGTGTACAAACAGTAAATGATAAGAGGACGTATGAAGGATACCAGGCCAGTGATCATTCACGGTGACAAATGGGGATTAGAAGGTATACATTTCACTCGCCAAATATTAGTAGCTTCTGTGACCACTATTACACTTAAATTTGATACTTCTTTCTTAACGTAGTGTAAAAATCTTTACAGTCTGAATGTAACTTGAATATATATACGCAAAATAATCACTAGTGAATTTTCAAGCTTGTTCGTGATTTTTTACATTATCAAGGAGCTGTAAAATTAATAGGACAACAGAATGCATATAATGAATCCCCCCCCCCCGAAAAAAATGCTAAAGGCTCGGTCTGTAAGATTCCTTGTAAAAAATGGAATAAAGTTTATCACGGTCAAACCGGAAAAAGTCTTGAACTAAATAACAAAAAAGGCACAATACCGTGACTGGAACGATACACAAATAACCCGCACATAAAAGAGAGAAGCTTACGACGACGTTTCGGTCCGACTTGGACCATTATTTGTGTATCTTGAACTAAGATTATATTTATTTATTTATTTATTTAATTTATGTTAAGCGCTAAATCCATGGGGATCATTCAGCGCATGACGTGGAGGCTTGATCCTCCGTCTGCTGAGCGTCAGACAGACGCGCTTCCTATTTGTACTCACCTAGTTACACTAAGATTATAACAACAAATATAGTATTAGAGCTGGACAAGAGTCTAATGCTCTGTGGATTCACGTGAGAGATTTTACCAAATGATCTTCGAAAGGTCGAGGAAGTTGAATTAAACAGGTCCATGGCTGAAATATAATCGAATCATGTTTCATAAAAAAGAGTATTGATTTCAATATAAGCTCAGAATTATTTAAATCTGATTCATTTATAAATAATATAATCTGTGAGGAATTTAAGCTATGCCTGACAAGTCACTCAAATTGTACTCGACATGTGACCTGACACTCTCGGGCTCAGCATGCCGAGCCTGGTGTCAGCCTTCTGCTGTAAAATTATTTTTATAGTACCTTGATAATGTGAGAAATAACGAGAGTACTTAGAAGTTAACTATTTTTTTTACTGTGGTCATATTGTATATTGTGATATTACTTACTTACTGTGATTGTGATCTTACTGAACATATTATATACACATACATAATACACACACACACACACACACACACATTATACATATATGCTTGATTCATCTATCACACAAATTTCACCACAGGAAAAAGAAAGGAAACGGCCGAGAGAGATGTATAGAGCTCTTATTATCAAGCAAAATACCTTACCAGGTGCACACAACAAACATACAAGATATGTATACACACACCAAGGTGATATAACCTTTACAAAAACTTTCACACAATAACCACCAAATGTGTTCAATTAGGTCACATCCTCCTGACCAACATTCCAACAATAAGAAAATTTTCTTTTTTTATCTATTAAATCTCTGGTAATTGTAGCCCGTCTAAATTACTTGTATGTCAAGCTGGTGTTCTCATCAAAGAAAGTGGAATCCAACACGACTATTACATTACGCTGCATACGAGAGCTACCATTTGCGCTTATGAAAGTCTTCGCTTCGTGACAGCTACCTACAGTACACTATTCTGAAGCTGAGTACACTACACTAATGTTGCCTAATGTACTTGTTTTAGTTACTTACCTTGCTTGGTTTAGCCCCAGAGAGGTATACTTCTAGTAACAGTCATCCGGTATACCCGGTGAGGACACATTACAATGTAATTTTTCTAATCAAAATTCATTGTTTATACTGCAGAACATATAAAGTAACAATTATTATGAAGATTGAGACACTTACGAAACATATGGGAATCTTTATTGAGGAAACGTTTCGCCACACAGTGGCTTCATCAGTCCAATACAAAGCAGAAAGGTGTAAGGAGAGGAGGAGTCTGTGGTAATCAGTCCCTCAGCCTGGAGTCGATGTGTTCAGTCCACCAATCTTGTAGAATGTACAACATAGTGCCGTAGACGTGGCTTATATACTGTAGTGAGGTGAGGTGAAGCAGGCGGAGGCGGGGTCATAGTGGTACCATCCACTAGTCGAAGTAGGTCTTCGTCCAAAGGTTGGACAAGTGTTGAATTCTTTGTATCAAGATCCCATGATGCTGCAGTGTCTGACAGTTGTGATGAATGGTTTTGAAAACCGACAAGTTGAAGATTGAGACACTTATGCAACATATGGGAATCTTTATTTAGGAAACGTGTCTTCAATAAACACATCCAAATGCTGCACATGTGTCTAATTTATCACCTCACTCGAGGGTCAATATAAACATAATAAACCTCCTGTGTTCCTGTCTCCGTGTGGTAACGTTATAACTGAACCCTGACAAGTCTTAATTACACTTAGTTCTTCATGTAATTTACTGGTGAATAAGACGCATGTGTAATACTTGGGTATCTTTACTAGTGAAGGGTTTAGCCTTCACAATAGGTTTCTTTAGTCTAATATACCGAATAAGGCACTGGAGAACACAAGTAATTTTGAGGTGCTCAGTCTCTCATCCTTGATAGAAGGTGGTCAGTCCCTCAGCCTAAAGCAGAGGTATGCAACCAAATCTTATATATGTAGCAGCTGGAGTTGACTTCACAGTTGAGCGGGGCCTTCTAATGGAAGTAAATCAAGCTAAACAGTTTAGCAAGAAACGTGCTCTGTGGGCGAAATGTTTCAAGCAATGAAGATAGGCAAGCGTTTCACATGTGTCTCATCGACTATTACTTGTGTCACAAACATGAAGGTGAGAGGTATATCTCACTAGCGTCTACTTGTATTCGTTATACACTTATATTTACCTTCCAGTGTGGTTCTTGATACCTCTGATATATCTTTGATGAGTTATGAGAGTTTTTCTTCTCCCAGAGCCAGGCCTTGAGCCAGTTTATAAATCTTAAATTTTTCCTTCCCAATTCCTCTTGGGATATTAAATAATCTCAATCTCTCTCTCTCTCTCGCTCTCTAAACATTAACTTGCTCATATATATATTTAATATGTATGATTTCCCAGTGATTCATAAGTGAAGAGTTAGTAAGACTGACGAGAGGAGCTTCACTATGTGAATTAACTAGAACATAAAAATTCTAAGACTGAATTAGGAAAATCTAACATTAAATAAGAAGTATACAACCTCGCAGCACCAGAAAACTTGACTTAAATAACACACTCAGAAACAATCTTAAATTCTCAACCGAAAAAAAAATTTAATATTTACCGGAGATTTCAAGAGTCATCTCTGTCAACCTATTAACACAGGCTTCAAGTGCCTCTGACACTTTCCACAGGCACTGTTCTCTCTTTGCTACAAGCCCGGTTGGTAGTGCACTCAGTTCATACACTGAGTGTCCATGGTTCGATGCCCAGTAAGAGTGGAAACACTGGGCGTGTTTCCTTACACTTGTCTCTGTTCACCTAGCAATAAGTAGGTACCCGGGTGTGGGTGGCATCCTGGAGGAAGGGGAGGGGGGTTAGTATTCCTCAGACAGGGCTGGATTTTAAAGTGAGCTGAGGCAAGATAACAGCTCTTAGCCTGTAAAACTGATATGTGTAAAAAAAAAAAAAATAAAGTTTGACACTAGGCAGAAGTCTGCCGCGATGGAACCTCTCTGAATAATTTCTGAAGGGTTGGTACTTTAGGAAAAAAATCGGCACAAATTGATTCATTTGCATAAAAAGTTAGAATGACGAGCGTGTGCAATGCACGTGATCCACTTCTACAATACCGTCCCACTGTCATGTACACGGGAGTTATCTTACTTGATTTTTAACATGTCACTGTAATTTAAATATTTAAATTGCAGAAATATATCACTAATATTACAGCACATAAAACTTGTATTAATCTTGAGATACTATATAGCTGTTATGATCAACTTGACTCTCTCAAGATAATGACAAAGACAACGAAAGGGTAGAGATATAACTAAAAAAATATACAATGCTTGGGAACCTACCTTCCTACCAGCAACATAACACTGAGGGATCACAGCAAGGACAGGTCCACTAGGAGCAGGTCCACAGGTACCCACTAACTAGCTATTATGCATTGTTTGTCTAGAGAATAAACCTGAACCACCGCAGGTGCAAGTATTCTCTTTGATGTTACGAAACTAACCGAGAACTTGCAAACTTAAGCAAATATGAAAGAATTCCAATGCAAGTTGGCTACTCATGACTTTTGTAAATATATGTTAATGATTTCACAGATCATTGGTCACGCAGGTCTGGTCTCAGACCAAACGTTAATGATGGTCAAGAAATGATTAATGCTTCATAGATAAAAAAAAAAATCAAGGCTCTTGGCGCAACTCACATAACCCAAAATTAAATTCAACACAGCTAAAAGTACTGAAGGGAAGCAAATTAAATATATGTGAAAACAATAACATTATGACTTCTACTTGTACAATACTTGCTGTCTCTGTGATACCGATGGATAAACAATACTTGCTGTCTCTGTGATACCGATGGATAAACAATACTTGCTGTCTCTGTGATACCGATGGATAAACAATACTTGCTGTCTCTGTGATACCGATGGATAAACAATACTTGCTGTCTCTGTGATACCGATGGATAACAAGTATATACAATATATCTCTTACGCTCTTCATACAAGGATTTAGAGCTATATTACCTGAATTGCAATTGATTACCTCCTATTTTTCAGTCACTGCTGTAGGTAGCTAATCAGCGCTGCATGACCCTCGTGGTTTAGTCCTTGGTTTTGATAATAATAATAATAATAATAATAATAATAATAATAATAATAATAATAATAATAATAATAATAATAATGTAGGTAGCAAAAATTACCAACAGATGGCGGTTGTGGTGTTGTATATTAATAATCAAAGTCGGAACCCACGAATGTGATAAGAGACGTTAATTAACGTTACAGGTACATCAACCTTCCAAGTTTAATATCAAATGCGTCTATGAACATCGCAGGTACTTGACAAAATACGTCTTACGAAACTCGATGAAAGTAACACTGCAGGAGAGGCTAAGGCTGACGCTGCATGTTCAAGAGCTCAGTGTTGCAGAGTAAGGTAAAAGTACAAGGAACAAGAAGCCTTAGTGAAAAGTTAGCAGCCAAAACTTGGCATCTGTTGATATGACAGAATACATGGAAGAATGTACACAATTTGTTCATTTCCAGTTTGGATGAGTTAGCAAAACTTTATTGATCGTTCACAAGACACTTATGAGAAGAAAGTTAAGATGATGTTTCGGTCAGTCTTGGTACACTGTCAAGTCCCGGATGAGTTGCGACTTGACGATGGTCCAGGACGGACCGAAATGTAGTCTTAATTGTGTATTTTATTTGAACTGTTTCAGCCACCTTATTATTTGTGTTCTTTATTTTCATCGTTCATGTCAGGTTAGTGTGAAAATACTTGATAGGATAGTACTGAACTAGAAGACAGACTACAATTTTACTTCCATTACCTGAAAGTACAGATCCTATGATTCGTTACACTGAATTATAAATGATTCCAGATTCCTCATAGCAAATAAGTTATACTAGGATTCATTACAACTCTCAGTTCTTACTCTTACAACCGAGTTCAACCAGAGACAGTTATGGTAAATATAACCCCAAACATCTTAGGCAAGTTTTCGAAAGCCCAGGCACATGGGCAATAAAAAACGATGGGAGAGCCACATTACAATTTTTACGTCCAGGAGTCGGCAACCTGCGGTTCCTGAACAAAATATAGGTATCAGCGTTCAGTATGTATTTGTAGCATACATAAATTATGCAGTGCATGCAAACAAGAAATTTATCCTCATAAACAACGTGGTGTTTACAAACAATAACTGATATACAGAACTACACACCTAATGACTTTGGTGGTCGGTTTCTCCCCTTCGAGTACCCCCCTATTCTCTGAAAATTTACAATCTCGTCCATCTCTTCACCTATTTCCGTGATGATTTTCTCAATCTCCTTTCTTTCTTCCTGCTGCCTTTCAGTGTGTGTCCTTTCCTCTCTCTCCTGAAGCCCATGGATAAACACTGATTTTGCCCTTTCCTCCTCCCATTGCCTCACCCTCTGTGCCTCTGGATCCTGCCTGTATGTGGTCAGTTAGGCTGAGGTAATTAGGCTTCTAAAACAAGTTGAATGTATCAAGGGCTCTTAAAATGTATTTTTGTATAGAAAACCAGACATTACAAAAAATAGAAAAAAAGAATCACCTAGGTGCTTTTATCAGTATTTATCATCTCTAACAGATGTGATGGAAAACAACGGATACTGCTCCTACTCTTATAAACTGTGTAGTGATCTCCCTGCCCATCTTACCAAAGATATACCAATCACTAGAGATAATTTACAACACTTGATTGAAACAGCACCGAATCTTTGCCAAGAGACACTTGTTAAGCATTCTAAACCTTTATCTAATCCTATTAAGGAAAGCAAATTTCCTGTTACAACTCGCACCCTGTCAGGTCAAGAGTTCATCTCTCAGTCTGACAGGAGACTGTTTCGGCGATCGTTAACAATACAGTGAGTCTCTCGAGACAGTCATTTCTATGACAAGGATGAAATAAAAAGAGGTAAGACTTTAATAAAACCTTGCAGATATTAAACTGCAGAAGAATAATCATTAGATATTTGTGCCTTCAAAACTATCTAGGTATATCATGGTAACCTTTACTAACTGGATGTAGTTAGAGCAAATGGGGGAGCTTTAACAATACCAGTGTAACAGAGTGGGTAAGATATGAAGACTGTCAGAAGCCAGATTATCAATGGCTTGAAACATCTTTAACCTCGGTGTAAATTACCAACTGTGTGGAACAACAGAACTGGCTTCAAAGTGGCAGAAGTCAGTGTGTCGGGAGCAAGTTATCCTACTCAGGGACTGACTGACACACAGTAGAGGTCAGTATTTCAAGAGCCAAAGAAAAAGAAGATATCACCTCACAAGGACCATCAAGTAAGTTCCATGGCAGGAACGTCACAGTTTCCCAACTGTGAACTGAGAGTCATGACCAGCAGTGCAAGATATAAACACGCCTCCCACTAATTAACAAAATATAGTGTTAGAACGGGTTTGTGTGCGAGTTGGCCGATGTTTCTGTAAGAGGCCAAAGCCCTCTAACCCTCCTCCGTGTTTAGGCACCAACTGACGGCTAGTCGTAGGTTACCTCCGGGTTCACGTCGGTCACATGACAACCAGAGGTGACGTGCTTTCAGGCAACTCCACGAAGTGTTGAATAATTAGACCAATTACAGAGGTATAACTCTTCCTCTCATCCGCTACTAGTAAAATAACTAGCATGTAATAAAATATGGTGAATTATTAATATAACTGACTAGTAAAGTACACAGACATTACGTAATGTATATAAAATTTATACCCGTATTTTACTGACTAGTTAATACTTTTTAATTCGCTAACTCAGTGCTAAATAAGCAGGGAAAAATTACGTACATCAGTCGGCACAATGTACTGTGTTGACGTACGTAACACAGCCCTGATAACTTGTTCAAACCAAACCATGTTAACACTCGCTGGTTATGGGGGATTTCAACCACAGGGAGATCGACTGGGAAAACCTGGAGCCACATGGGGGTCCCGAAACATGGAAAGCCAGGATGTTGGACGTGGTGCTGGAAAACCTCATGCACCAACATGTTAAGGACACTACCAGAGTGAGAGGGGAGGATGAACCAGCAAGATTGGACCTTGTGTTCACCCTGGGCAGCTCAGACATTGAGGACATCAAGTATGAGAGTCCCCTAGGAGCTAGCGACCACGTGGTTCTGTGCTTTGAATACATAGTAGAGCTGCAAGTGGAGAGAATAACAGGAGTTGAATGGGAAAAGCCTGACTATAAAAGAGGGGACTACATAGGGTTGAAGAACTTCCTGCAGGAGGTCCAGTGGGACAGAGAACTGGCAGGAAAGCCAGTAAATGAAATGATGGAATATGTAACAACAAAATGCAAGGAGGCAGTGGAAAAGTTTATTCCAAAGGGCAACAGTAACAACGGGAAGACCAGAATGAGCCCCTGGTTTACCCGACGGTGTAAGGAGGCAAAAACAAAGTGCAATAGAGAATGGAAAAAGTACAGAAGGCAGAGAACACACGAAAATAGGGAGATCAGTCGCAGAGCCAGGAATGAGTATGCACAGGTAAGGAGGGAGGCCCAGCGACAGTATGAAAATGACATAGCATCGAGAATCAAGACTGACCCGAAACTGTTGTATAGCCACATCAGGAGGAAGACAACAGTCAAAGACCAGGTGATCAGATTAAGGACAGAAGGTGGAGAACTCACAAGAAATGATCAGGAGGTATGTGAGGAGCTGAACAGGAGATTTAAGGAAGTTTTTACAGTAGAGACAGGAAGGGCTGTGGGAAGACAGCACAAAAGGGAACATCAAGAGGGAATATACCAACAAGTGTTGGATGACATACGAACAACTGAGGAGGAGGTGAAGAAGCTCTTAAGTGACCTTGACACCTCAAAGGCGATGGGACCGGACATCTCCCCATGGATCCTTAGAGAAGGAGCAGAGATGCTGTGCGTGCCTCTAACCACAATCTTCAACACATCCCTTGAAACTGGGCAACTACCTGAGAAATGGAAGACAGCTAATGTAGTCCCCATATTTAAGAAAGGAAACAGAAACGAGGCACTAAACTACAGACCTGTGTCTCTGACATGTATTGTGTGCAAAGTCATGGAGAAGATTATCAGGAGGACAGTGGTCGAACACCTGGAAAGGAACAAGATTATAAATGAAAACCAGCATGGGTTCATGGAAGGCAAATCCTGTATCACAAACCTCCTGGAGTTTTATGACAAGGTAACACAAGTAAGACACGAGAGAGAGGGGTGGGTAGATCGCGTTTTCCTAGACTGCAGGAAGGTCTTTGACACAGTTCCCCAAAAGAGATTAGTGCAGAAGCTGGAGGATCAGGCGCATGTAAAAGGGAGGGCACTGTAATGGATAAGGGAATACCTGACAGGGAGGCAGCAACGAGTCATGGTACGTGAACAGGTATCACAGTGGGCGCCTGTTACGAGCGGGGTCCCACAGGGGTCAGTTCTAGGACCAGTGCTATTTTTGATATATGTGAACGATATGATGGAAGGAATAGACTTTGAAGTGTCCCTGTTCGGCAGATGATGTGAAGTTGATGAGAAGAATTAAATCTTACGAGGATGAGGCAGGACTGCAAAGAGACCTGGACAGGCTGGACATGTGGTCCAGTAACTGGCTTCTCGAATTCAATCCAGCCAAATGCAAAGTCATGAAGATTGGGGAGGGGCAAAGAAGACCGCAGACAGAGTATAGGCTAGGTGGACAAAGACTACAGACCTCACTCAGGGAGAAAGACCTTGGGGTGACCATAACACCGAGCACATCAAAGGAGGCACACATCAACCAAATAACTGCTGCAGCATACGGGCGCCTGGCAAACCTGAGAATAGCGTTCCGATACCTTAATAAGGAATCGTTCAAGACACTGTACACTGTGTATGTTAGGCCCATACTGGAGTATGCAGCACCAGTCTGGAACCCACACCTGGTCAAGCACGTCAAGAAGTTAGAGAAAGTACAAAGGTTTGCAACAAGGCTAGTCCCAGAGCTCAAGGGATTGTCGTACGAGGAAAGGTTAAGGGAAATCGGACTGACGACACTGGAGGACAGAAGGGTCAGGGGAGACATGATAACGACATGCAAGATACTGCGGGGAATAGACAAGGTGGACAGAGATAGGATGTTCCAGAGAGGGGACACAGGGACAAAGGGTCACAACTGGAAGCTGAAGACTCAGATGAGCCACAGGGACGTTAGGAAGTATTTCTTCAGTCATAGAGTTGTCAGCAAGTGGAATAGCCTAGCAAGTGAAGTAGTGGAGGCAGGAACCATACATAGTTTTAAGAAGAGGTATGACAAAGCTCAGGAAGCAGAGAGAGAGAGGACCCAGTAGCGATCAGTGAAGAGGCGGGGCCAGGTGAGTACAATTAGGCGAGTACACAGTCTCAAGACAAATTGCAATCTGTTTACGTGACTTTACACAAAACTGAAGCTAAAGGACTTTTCCCCGACATGAAAAAATAATATGTAGTGATCACCTTCAACGCACACCAGGGAGACACCAGACCATCAAAAGTCTGATCTGCAGTGCACGGGGGATCAGGTCAAACCTTGGGACCACACTCCTGCTACTAGTCGCCCAGGATCAGGTCAAACCTTGGGACCACAGTCCTGCTACTCGTCGCCCAGGATCAGGTCAAACCTTGGGACCACACTCCTGCTACTAGTCGCCCACGATCAGGTCAAACCTTCAGACCACACTCCTGCTACTGGTCGCCCAGGATCAGGTCAAGCCTTGGGACCACACTCTGCTACCAGTCGCCCAGGATCAGGTCAAACCTTGGGACCACACTCCTGCTACTGGTCGCCCAGCATCAGGTCAAGCCTTGGGACCACACTAATGATACTAGTCGCCCATGATCAGGTCAAGTCTTGGGACCACACGCCTGTTACTGGTCGCCCAGGATCAGGTCAAGCCTTGGGACCACACTCCTACTACTGGTCGCCCAGCATCAGGTCAAGCCTTGGAGCCACACTCCTGCTACTAGTCCCCCATGATCAGGTCAAGCCTTGGGACCACTCCTGTTACTGGTCGTCCAGGATCAGGTCAAACCTTGGGACCACACTCCTGCTACTGGTCGACCAGAATCAGGTCAAGCCTTGGGACCACACTCCTGCTACTGGTCGCCCAGGATCAGGTAAAGCCTTGGGACCACACTCCTGCTACTAGTCGCCCAGGATCAGGTCAAGCCTTGGGACCACACTCCTGTTACTGGTCGC
The DNA here is from genome assembly GCF_038502225.1 of Cherax quadricarinatus. Taxonomy (NCBI): domain Eukaryota; kingdom Metazoa; phylum Arthropoda; class Malacostraca; order Decapoda; family Parastacidae; genus Cherax; species Cherax quadricarinatus. The sequence continues at coordinate 15,492,282 of NC_091344.1, forward strand.
CCAGGATCAGGTCAAGCCTTGGGACAACACTCCTGTTATTGATCGCCCAGGATCAGGTAAAACCTTGAGACCACACTCCTGCTACTGGTCGCCCAGGATCAGGTCAAGCCTTGGGACAACACTCCTGTTACTGGTCGCCCAGGATCAGGTCAACCCTTGGGACAACACTCCTGCTACTAGTCGCCCAGGATCAGGTCAAGCCTTGGGACCACACTCCTGCTACTGGTCGCCCAGCATCAGATCAAGCCTAGGGACCACATTCCTGCTACTAGTCGCCCAGGATCAGGCCAAGCCTTGGGACCACACTCCTGCTACTAGTGGCCCAGCATCAGATCAAGCCTTGGGACCACACTCCTGCTACTGGTGGCCCAGCATCAGATCAAGCCTTGGGACCACACTCGTGCTACTGGTGGCCCAGCATCAGATCAAGCCTTGGGACCACACTCGTGCTACTGGTGGCCCAGCATCAGATCAAGCCTTGGGACCACACTTCTGCTACTGGTGGCCCAGCATCAGGTCAAGCCTTGGGACCACACTCCTGCTACTGGTGGCCCAGCATCAGGTCAAGCCTTGGGACCACACTCCTGCTACTGGTGGCCCAGCATCAGGTCAAGCCTTGAGACCACACTCCTGCTACTAGTCGCCCAGCATCAGGTCAAGCCTTGGGACCACACTCCTGCTACTGGTCGACCAGCATCAGATCAAGCCTTGGGACCACACTCCTGCTACTGGTCGGCCAGCATCAGGTCAAGCCTTGGGACCACACTCCTGCTACTAGTCGCCCAGCATCAGGTCAAACCTTGGGACCACACTCCTGCTACTGGTGGCCCAGCATCAGGTCAAGCCTTGGGACCACACTCTTGCTACTGGTGGCCCAGCATCAGATCAAGCCTTGGGACCATACTCCTACTAGTCGCCCAGCATCAGGTCAAGCCTTGGGACCACACTCCTGCTACTAGTCGCCCAGCATCAGGTCAAGCCTTGGGACCACACTCCTCCTACTAGTAGCCCAGCATCAGATCAAGCCTTGGGACCACACTCCTGCTACTGGTGGCCCAGCATCAGGTCAAGCCTTGGGACCACACTCCTGCTACTGGTGGCCCAGCATCAGATCAAGCCTTGGGACCATACTCCTACTAGTCGCCCAGCATCAGGTCAACCCTTGGGACCACACTCCTGCTACTAGTCGCCCAGCATCAGGTCAAGCCTTGGGACCACACTCCTCCTACTAGTCGCCCAGCATCAGATCAAACCTTGGGACCACACTCCTGCTACAGGTGGCCCAGCATCAGGTCAAGCCTTGGGACCACACTCCCGCTACTAGTCGCCCAGCATCAGATCGAGCCTTGGGACCACACTCCTGCTACTGGTGGTCCAGCATCAGATCAAGCCTTGGGACCACACTCCTGTTACTGGTGGCCCAGCATCAGATCAAGCCTTGGGACCACACTCGTGCTACTGGTGGCCCAGCATCAGATCAAGCCTTGGGACCACCCTCCTGCTACTGGTGGCTCAGCATCAGAAAAAGCCTTGGGACCACACTCGTGTTACTGGTGGCCCAGCATCAGATCAAGCCTTGGGACCACACTCCTGCTACTGGTGGCCCAGCATCAGATAAAGCCATGGGACCACACTCCTGCTACTGGTGGCTCAGCATCAGATCAAGCCTTGGGACCACACTCCTGCTACTGGTGGCCCAGCATCAGATCAAGCCTTGGGACCACACTCGTGCTACTGGTGGCCCAGCATCAGATCAAGCCTTGGGACCACACTCGTGCTACTGGTGGCCCAGCATCAGATCAAGCCTTGGGACCACACTCCTGCTACTGGTGGCTCAGCATCAGATAAAGCCTTGGGACCACACTCGTGCTACTGGTGGCCCAGCATCAGATCAAGCCTTGGGACCACACTCGTGCTACTGGTGGCCCAGCATCAGATAAAGCCTTGGGACCACACTCCTGCTACTGGTGGCTCAGCATCAGATCAAGCCTTGGGACCACACTCCTGCTACTGGTGGCCCAGCATCAGATCGAGCCTTGGGACCACACTCCTGCTGCTGGTGACCCAGCATCAGATTAAGCCATGGGACCACACTCCTGCTACTGGTGGCCCAGCATCAGATCAAGCCTTGGGACCACACTCCTGCTACTGGTGGCCCAGCATCAGATCAAGCCTTGGGACCACACTTCTGCAACTGGTGGCCCAGCATCAGATCAAGCCTTGGGACCACACTCCTGCTACTGGTGGCCCAGCATCAGATCAAGCCTTGGGACCACACTCCTGCTACTGGTGGCCCAGCATCAGATCAAGCGTTGGGACCACACTCGTGCTACTGGTGGCCCAGCATCAGATCAAGCCTTGGGACCACACTCCTGCTACTGGTAGCCCAGCATCAGATCAAGCCTTGGGACCACACTCCTGCTACTGGTCGACCAGCATCAGATCAAGCCTTGGGACCACACTCCTGCTACTGGTGGCCCAGCATCAGATCAAGCCTTGGGACCACACTCCTGCTACTGGTGGCCCAGCATCAGGTCAAGCCTTGGGACCACACTCCTGCTACTGGTCGGCCAGCATCAGGTCAAGCCTTGGGACCACACTCCTGCTACTGGTCGGCCAGCATCAGGTCAAGCCTTGGGACCACACTCCTCCTACTAGTCGCCCAGCATCAGGTCAAGCCTTGGGAACACACTCCTCCTACTAGTCGCCCAGCATCAGATGAAGCCTTGTGACCACACTCCTGCTACTGGTGGCCCAGCATCAGGTCAAGCCTTGGGACCACACTCCTGCTACTAGTCGCCCATGATCAGATCAAGCCTTGGAACCACACTCCTGCTACTGGTGGCCCAGCATCAGGTCAAGCCTTGGGACCACACTCCTGCTACTGGTGGCCCAGCATCAGATCAAGCCTAGGGACCACACTCCTGCTACTGGTGGCCCAGCATCAGATCAAGCCTTGGGACCACACTCCTGCTACTGGTGGCCCAGCATCAGATCAAGCCTTGGGACCACACTCCTGCTATTGGTGGCCCAGCATCAGATCAAGCCTTGGGACCACACTCCTGCTACTGGTGGCCCAGCATCAGATCAAGCCTTGGGACCACACTCCTGCTACTGGTCGCCCAGCATCAGATCAAGCCTTGGGACCATACTCCTGCTACTATTGGCCCAGCATCAGGTCAAGCCTTGGGACCACACTCCTGCTTCTGGTGACCCCTCATCAGATTAAGCCATGGGACCACACTCCTGCTACTGGTGGCCCAGCATCAGATCAAGCCTTGGGACCACACTCCTGCTACTGGTGGCCCAGCATCAGATCAAGCCTTGGGACCACACTCCTGCAACTGGTGGCCCAGCATCAGATCAAGCCTTGGGACCACACTCCTGATACTGGTGGCCCAGCATCAGATCAAGCCTTGGGACCACACTCCTGCAAATGGTGGCCCAGCATCAGATCAAGCCTTGGGACCACACTCCTGCTACTGGTGGCCCAGCATCAGATCAAGCCTTGGGACCACACTCCTGCTACTGGTGGCCCAGCATCAGATCAAGCGTTGGGACCACACTCGTGCTACTGGTGGCCCAGCATCAGATCAAGCCTTGGGACCACACTCCTGCTACTGGTAGCCCAGCATCAGATCAAGCCTTGGGACCACACTCCTGCTACTGGTCGACCAGCATCAGATCAAGCCTTGGGACCACACTCCTGCTACTGGTGGCCCAGCATCAGATCAAGCCTTGGGACCACACTCCTGCAACTGGTGGCCCAGCATCAGATCAAGCCTTGGGACCACACTCCTGCTACTGGTGGCCCAGCATCAGATCAAGCCTTGGGACCACACTCCTGCAACTGGTGGCCCAGCATCAGATCAAGCCTTGGGACCACACGCCTGCTACTGGTGGCCCAGCATCAGATCAAGCCTTGGGACCACACTCCTGCTACTGGTGGCCCAGCATCAGATCAAGCGTTGGGACCACACTCGTGCTACTGGTGGCCCAGCATCAGATCAAGCCTTGGGACCACACTCCTGCTACTGGTAGCCCAGCATCAGATCAAGCCTTGGGACCACACTCCTGCTACTGGTCGACCAGCATCAGATCAAGCCTTGGGACCACACTCGTGCTACTGGTGGCCCAGCATCAGATCAAGCCTTGGGACCACACTCCTGCTACTGGTGGCTCAGCATCAGATAAAGCCTTGGGACCACACTCGTGCTACTGTTGGCCCAGCATCAGATCAAGCCTTGGGACCACACTCGTGCTACTGGTGGCCCAGCATCAGATAAAGCCTTGGGACCACACTCCTGCTACTGGTGGCTCAGCATCAGATCAAGCCTTGGGACCACACTCCTGCTACTGGTGGCCCAGCATCAGATCGAGCCTTGGGACCACACTCCTGCTACTGGCGGCCCAGCATCAGATCAAGCCTTGGGACCACACTCCTGCTACTGGTCGCCCAGCATCAGATCAAGCCTTGGGACCATACTCCTGCTACTATTGGCCCAGCATCAGGTCAAGCCTTGGGACCACACTCCTGCTGCTGGTGACCCAGCATCAGATTAAGCCATGGGACCACACTCCTGCTACTGGTGGCCCAGCATCAGATCAAGCCTTGGGACCACACTCCTGCTACTGGTGGCCCAGCATCAGATCAAGCCTTGGGACCACACTTCTGCAACTGGTGGCCCAGCATCAGATCAAGCCTTGGGACCACACTCCTGCTACTGGTGGCCCAGCATCAGATCAAGCCTTGGGACCACACTCCTGCTACTAGTCGCCCATGATCAGATCAAGCCTTGGAACCACACTCCTGCTACTGGTGGCCCAGCATCAGGTCAAGCCTTGGGACCACACTCCTGCTACTGGTGGCCCAGCATCAGATCAAGCCTTGGGACCACACTCCTGCTACTGGTGGCCCAGCATCAGGTCAAGCCTTGGGACCACACTCCTACTACTGGTAGCCCAGCATCAGATCAAGCCTTGGGACCACACTCCTGCTACTGGTCGACCAGCATCAGATCAAGCCTTGGGACCACACTCCTGCTACTGGTGGCCCAGCATCAGATCAAGCCTTGGGACCACACTCCTGCTACTGGTGGCCCAGCATCAGGTCAAGCCTTGGGACCACACTCCTGCTACTGGTCGGCCAGCATCAGGTCAAGCCTTGGGACCACACTCCTGCTACTGGTCGGCCAGCATCAGGTCAAGCCTTGGGACCACACTCCTCCTACTAGTCGCCCAGCATCAGGTCAAGCCTTGGGACCACACTCCTCCTACTAGTCGCCCAGCATCAGATGAAGCCTTGTGACCACACTCCTGCTACTGGTGGCCCAGCATCAGGTCAAGCCTTGGGACCACACTCCTGCTACTAGTCGCCCATGATCAGATCAAGCCTAGGGACCACACTCCTGCTACTGGTGGCCCAGCATCAGATCAAGCCTTGAGACCACACTCCTGCTACTGGTGGCCCAGCATCAGATCAAGCCTTGGGACCACACTCCTGCTATTGGTGGCCCAGCATCAGATCAAGCCTTGGGACCATACTCCTGCTACTGGTGGCCCATCATCAGATCAAGCCTTGGGACCACACTCCTGCTACTGGTAGCCCAGCATCAGATCAAGCCTTGGGACCACACTCCTGCTACTGGTCGAGCAGCATCAGATCAAGCCTTGGGACCACACTCCTGCTACTGGTGGCCCAGCATCAGATCAAGCCTTGGGACCACACTCCTGCTACTGGTGGCCCAGCATCAGGTCAAGCCTTGGGACCACACTCCTGCTACTGGTCGGCCAGCATCAGGTCAAGCCTTGGGACCACACTCCTGCTACTGGTCGGCCAGCATCAGGTCAAGCCTTGGGACCACACTCCTCCTACTAGTCGCCCAGCATCAGGTCAAGCCTTGGGACCACACTCCTCCTACTAGTCGCCCAGCATCAGATGAAGCCTTGTGACCACACTCCTGCTACTGGTGGCCCAGCATCAGGTCAAGCCTTGGGACAACACTCCTGCTACTAGTCGCCCATGATCAGATCAAGCCTAGGGACCACACTCCTGCTACTGGTGGCCCAGCATCAGATCAAGCCTTGAGACCACACTCCTGCTACTGGTGGCCCAGCATCAGATCAAGCCTTGGGACCACACTCCTGCTATTGGTGGCCCAGCATCAGATCAAGCCTTGGGACCATACTCCTGCTACTGGTGGCCCATCATCAGATCAAGCCTTGGGACCACACTCCTGCTACTGGTGGCCCATCATCAGATCAAGCCTTGTTACCACACTCCTGCTACTGGTGGCCCATCATCAGATCAAGCCTTGGGACCACACTCCTGCTACTGGTGGCCCAGCATCAGATCAAGCCTTGGAACCACACTCCTGCTACTGGTCGCCCAGCATCAGATCAAGCCTTGGGACCAAACTCCTGCTACTGGTGGCCCAGCATCAGATCAAGCCTTGGGACCACACTCCTGCTACTGGTGGCCCATCATCAGATCAAGCCTTGGGACCACACTCCTGCTACTGGTGGCCCATCATCAGATCAAGCCTTGGGACCACACTCCTGCTACTGGTGGCCCAGCATCAGATCAAGCCTTGGAACCACACTCCTGCTACTGGTCGCCCAGCATCAGATCAAGCCTTGGGACCAAACTCCTGCTACTGGTGGCCCAGCATCAGATCAAGCCTTGGGACCACACTCGTGCTACTGGTGGCCCAGCATCAGATCAAGCCTTGGGACCACACTCCTGCTACTGGTGGCCCAGCATCAGATTAAGCCTTGGGACTACACTCCTGCTACTGGTGGTCCAGCATCAGATCAAGCCTTGGGACCACACTCCTGCTACTAGTCGCCCAGCATCAGATTAAGCCTTGGGAACACACTCCTGCTACTGGTGGCCCAGCATCAGATCAAGCCTTGGGACCACACTCCTGCTATTGGTGGCCCAGCATCAGATCAAGCCTTGGGACCACACTCCTGCTACTGGTGGCCCATTATCAGATCAAGCCTTGGGACCACACTCCTGCTACTGGTGGCCCAGCATCAGATCAAGCCTTGGGACCACACTCCTGCTACTGGTGGCCCAGCATCAGATCAAGCATTGGAACCACACTCCTGCTACTGGTCGCCCAGCATCAGATCAAGCCTTGGGACCACACTCCTGCTACTGGTGGCCCAGCATCAGATCAAGCCTTGGGACCACACTCCTGCTACTGGTGGCCCAGCATCAGATCAAGCCTTGGGACCACACTCCTGCTACTGGTGGCCCAGCATCAGATCAAGCCTTGGGACCACACTCCTGCTACTGGTGGTCCAGCATCAGATCAAGCCTTGGGACCACACTCCTGCTACTGGTGGCCCAGCATCAGATCAAGCCTTGGGACCACACTCCTGCTACTGGTGGCCCAGCATCAGATCAAGCCTTGGGACCACACTCCTGCTACTAGTCGCCCAGCATCAGGTCAAGCCTTGGGACCACACTCCTGCTACTGGTCGCCCAGCATCAGGTCAAGCCTTGGGACCACACTCCTGCTACTGGTCGCCCAGCATCAGGTCAAGCCTTGGGACCACACTCCTGCTACTGGTCGCCCAGCATCAGGTCAAGCCTTGGGACCACACTCCTGCTACTGGTCGCCCAGCATCAGGTCAAGCCTTGGGACCACACTCCTGCTACTGGTCGCCCAGCATCAGGTCAAGCCTTGGGACCACACTCCTGCTACTGGTGGCCCAGCATCAGGTCAAGCCTTGGGACCACACTCCTGCTACTGGTCGCCCAGCATCAGGTCAAGCCTTGGGACCACACTCCTGCTACTGGTCGCCCAGCATCAGGTCAAGCCTTGGGACCACACTCCTGCTACTGGTGGCCCAGTAACTGATGGCTTCTTGAATAAAGAACAAAAAGGCTCAATACCGTGACTGGAACAATACATAAATAACCCGTTACAAGCCAAGACTTATAAACAGTCCAAGTCTGAGCGAAACGTAATAAAACAATAGTGAGAGTAACAGAACAACAGTGAGTAACAGAAAAATAGTGAAAGTAACAGAACAATAGTAACAGAACAATAGTAACAGAACAATAGTGAGAGTAACAGAACAATAGTGAGTAGCAGAACAATAGTGAGAGTAACAGAACAATAGTGAGAGTAACAGAACAATAGTGAGAGTAACAGAACAATAGTAAGAGTAACAGAATAAGAGTGACAATAATAGAACAAAAGTGACAGTAATAAAACAAGAGTGACAGTAATGGAACAAGAGTGACAGTAATAAAACAAGAGTGACAGTAATGGAACAAGAGTGACTAATAAAACAAGAGCGACAGTAATGGAACAAGAGTGACAGTAATGGTACAAGAGTGACAGTAATAAAGCAAAAGTGACAGTAATAGAACAATACTGACATTAGTAGAACAAGAGTGACAGTAATGGAACAAGAGTGACAGAAATAAAACAAGTGACAGCAATGGAACAAGAGTGACAGTAATAAAGCAAGAGTGACAGTAATGGAACAAGAGTGACAGTAATAAAACAAGTGTGACAGTAATAAAACAAGATTGACAGTAATGGAACAAGAGTGACAGTAATAAAACAAGAGTGACAGTAATGGAACAAGAGTGACAGTAATAAAACAAGAGTGACAGTAATGGAACAAGAGTGACAGTAATGGAACAAGATTGACAGTAATAAAACAAGAGTGACAGTAATGGAACAAGAGTGACAGTAATAAAACAAGAGTGACAGTAATGGAACAAGAGTGACAGTAATAAAACAAGAGTGACAGTAATGGAACAAGAGTGACAGTAATGGAACAAGAGTGACAATAATAGAACAAAAGTGACGGTAATAAAACAAGAGTGACGGTAATGGAACAAGAGTGACAGTAATAAAACAAGAGTGACAGTAATGGAACAAGAGTGACAGTAATAAAACAAGAGTGACAGTAATGGAACAAGAGTGACAGTAATAAAACAAGAGTGACAGTAATGGAACAAGAGTGACAGTAATAAAACAAGAGTGACAGTAATGGAACAAGAGTGACAGTAATGGAACAAGAGTGACAGTAATAAAACAAGAGTGACAGTAATGGAACAAGAGTGACAGTAATGGAACAAGAGTGACAGTAATAAAACAAGAGTGACAGTAATGGAACAAGAGTGACAGTAATGGAACAAGAGTGACAATAATAGAACAAAAGTGACGGTAATAAAACAAGAGTGACGGTAATGGAACAAGAGTGACAGTAATAAAACAAGAGTGACAGTAATGGAACAAGAGTGACAGTAATAAAACAAGAGTGACAGTAATGGAACAAGAGTGACAGTAATAAAACAAGAGTGACAGTAATGGAACAAGAGTGACAGTAATGGAACAAGAGTGACAATAATAGAACAAAAGTGACGGTAATAAAACAAGAGTGACGGTAATGGAACAAGAGTGACAGTAATAAAACAAGAGTGACAGTAATGGAACAAGAGTGACAGTAATAAAACAAGAGTGACAGTAATGGAACAAGAGTGACAGTAATAAAACAAGAGTGACAGTAATGGATTAAGAGTGACAGTAATAAAACAAGAGTGACAGTAATGGAACAAGAGTGACAGTAATAAAACAAGAGTGACAGTAATGGAACAAGAGTGACAGTAATGGAACAAGAGTGACAGTAATAAAACAAGGGTGACAGTAATGGAACAAGAGAGACAGTAATAAAACAAGAGTGACAGTAATGGAACAAGAGTGACAATAATAAAACAAGAGAGACAGTAATGAAACAAGAGTGACAGTAATGGAACAAGAGTGACAGTAATGAAACAAGAGTGACAGTAATAAAACAAGAGTGACAGTAATGGAACAAGAGTGACAGTAATGGAACAAGAGTGACAGTAATAAAACAAGTGTGACAGTAATAAAAGAAGTGTGACAGTAATAAAACAAGAGTGACAGTAATAAAACAAGTGTGACAGTAATGGAACAAGAGTGACAGTAATAAAACAAGAGTGACAGTAATAAAACAAGAGTGACAATAATGGAACAAGAGTGACAGTAATAAAACAAGAGTGACTAATGGAACAAGAGTGACAGTAATAAAACAAGTGTGACAGTAATGGAACAAGAGTGACAGTAATAAAACAAGAGTGACAGTAATGGAACAAGAGTGACAGTAATAAAACAAGAGTGACAGTAATGGAACAAGAGTGACAGTAATGCAACAAGAGTGACAGTAATAAAACAAGAGTGACAGTAATGGAACAAGAGTGACAGTAATAAAACAAGAGTGACACTAATGGAACAAGAGTGACAATAATAGAACAAAAGTGACGGTAATAAAACAAGAGTGACGGTAATGGAAGAAGAGTGACAGTAATAAAACAAGAGTGACAGTAATGGAACAAGAGTGACAGTAATAAAACAAGAGTGACAGTAATGGAACAAGAGTGACAGTAATAAAACAAGAGTGACAGTAGTGGAACAAGAGTGACAATAATGGAACAAGAGTGACAGTAATAAAACAAGAGTGACAGTAATGGAAGAGTGACAGTAATAAAACAAGAGTGACAGTAATGGAACAAGAGTGACAGTAATGGAACAAGAGTGACAGTAATGGAACAAGAGTGACAGTAATGGAACAAGAGTGACAGTAATAAAACAAGAGTGACAGTAATAAAACAAGAGTGACAGTAATGGAACAAGAGTGACAGTAATAAAACAAGAGTGACAGTAATGGAACAAGAGTGACAGTAATGGAACAAGAGTGACAGTAATAAAACAAGAGTGGCAGTAATAAAACAAGAGTGACAGTAATAAAACAAGAGTGACAGTAATGGAACAAGAGTGACAGTAATAAAACAAGAGTGACAGTAATGGAACAAGAGTGACAGTAATGGAACAAGAGTGACAGTAATAAAACAAGAGTGACACTAATGGAACAAGAGTGACAATAATAGAACAAAAGTGACGGTAATAAAACAAGAGTGACGGTAATGGAACAAGAGTGACAGTAATAAAACAAGAGTGACAGTAATGGAACAAGAGTGACAGTAATAAAACAAGAGTGACAGTAATGGAACAAGAGTGACAGTAATACAACAAGAGTGACAGTAGTGGAACAAGAGTGACAATAATGGAACAAGAGTGACAGTAATAAAACAAGAGTGACAGTAATGGAAGAGTGACAGTAATAAAACAAGAGTGACAGTAATGGAACAAGAGTGACAGTAATGGAACAAGAGTGACAGTAATGGAACAAGAGTGACAGTAATGGAACAAGAGTGAAAGTAATGGAACAAGAGTGACAGTAATAAAACAAGAGTGACAGTAATAAAACAAGAGTGACAGTAATGGAACAAGTGACAGTAATAAAACAAGAGTGACAGTAATGGAACAAGAGTGACAGTAATGGAACAAGAGTGACAGTAATAAAACAAGAGTGACAGTAATGGAACAAGAGTGACAGTAATAAAACAAGAGTGGCAGTAATTGAACAAGAGTGATAGTAATAAAGCAAGAGTGACAGTAATGGAACAAGTGTGACAGTAATAAAACAAGAGTGACAGCAATAAAACAAGAGTGACAGTAATGGAACAAGAGTGACAGTAATAAAACAAGAGTGACAGTAATAAAACAAGAGTGACAGTAATGGAACAAGAGTGACTGTAATAAAACAAGAGTGACAGTAATAAAACAAGAGTGACTGTAATGGAACAAGAGAGACAGTAATAAAACAAGAGTGACAGTAATAGAACAAGAGTGACAGTAATGGAACAAGAGTGACAGTAATAAAACAAGAGTGACAGTAATAAAACAAGAGTGACAGTAATAAAACAAGAGTGACAGTAATGGAACAAGAGTGACAGTAATAAAACAAGAGTGACAGTAATAAAACAAGAGTGACAGTAATAAAACAAGTGTGACAGTAATGGAAGAGTGACAGTAATAAAACAAGAGTGACAGTAATGGAACAAGAGTGACAGTAATAAAACAAGAGTGACAGTAATGGAACAAGAGTGACAGTAATAAAACAAGAGTGACAGTAATGGAACAAGAGTGACAGTAATGGAACAAGAGTGACAGTAATAAAACAAGAGTGACAGTAATAAAACAAGAGTGACAGTAATGGAACAAAAGTGACAGTAATAAAACAAGAGTGACAGTAATGGAACAAGAGCGACTGTAATAAAGCAAGAGTGACAGTAATGGAACAAGAGTGACAGTAATAAAACAAGTGACAGTAATGGAACAAGAGTGACAGTAATGGAACAAGAGTGACAGTAATGGAACAAGAGTGACAGTAATAAAACAAGAGTGACAGTAATGGAACAAGAGTGACCGTAATGGAACAAGAGTGACAGTAATGGAACAAGAGTGACAGGAATGGAACAAGAGTGACAGTAATAAAAGAGTGACAGTAATGGAACAAGAGTGACAGTAATAAAAGAGTGACAGTAATAAAACAAGAGTGACAGTAATGGAACAAGAGTGACAGTAATAAAACAAGAGTGGCAGTAATAAAACAAGAGTTACAGTAATGGAACAAGAGTGACAGTAATAAAACAAGTGTGACAGTAATGGAACAAGAGTGACAGTAATAAAACAAGAGTGACAGTAATGGAACAAGATTGACAGTAATAAAACAAGAGTGACAGTAATGGAACAAGAGTGACGGTAATAAAACAAGAGTGACAGTAATAAAACAAGAGTGACAGTAATAAAACAAGAGTGACAGTAATAAAACAAGAGTGACAGTAACAGAACAGTGCGAATAAAAGAACAAGAGTGAGAGTAACAGAACACTAGTGAGAAAATTGGAGCATTAGTGAGAGTAAGAGAATTATAGCGAGGTTAATAGAACAATACTGAGAGCAAAGAGCAATAGAAAGAGAGAATGAGATTAATAGAGCAATAGATTAATAGAACAATAGTGAATAATAAACAGCGAGATTAATAGAATGAGATTAATAAAACAATAGTGAGTAATAAACAATAGCGAGAAATAAACAATAGCGAGATTAATTAACAATAGTGAGAGTAATATACAATAGTGATAATGAAAATAATAGAACAATATTGAGAATAACAGAACAATAGTGATAGTAACGGTGAACCATTAAATTTTTCAGCCGAGTTGAAAAAAATAGTGACTAATAAATTATTAAAAATGAAGTTATTTCCCCCCTGCCATCACTTCCACAAGAACATCCAAGTCCTGCTGAGGTGTAGTGACTGTCACCAGAACAGTGGTTAACATATTCAACAAAGATGGGGTCAATACAGACGTTGTAGCAGTAGTCTCAGTAAACCAACGTTCATGCCATCAGGGGGAAAAAAATGCTTGGAACGGGAAAATAATTTCGCTTTCTTCCTGTTCCTGGAACTGATGCAGCCCCTGGGCCGGAAAATTCACAATTCCTGCAACCTTCAACAGCTTTACTGGCTGGAACACTTTATCCTCTTTTAAATTCAGTGACAACAAATCTCTGGAAATACTGCCAAACACACACACACACACACACACACACACACACACACACAAACTGCGACAGGCCGGGAATCGACCCCGTGTTATTTAGCCCGCCTCGCGGGAAGCAAGTCTAAAATCTATGACGCTCTAACCACTGTGCCATCAATCATGCACCGGTAGCACTGGGTATGTTTCATGATGCGAGGACATACGTGTGTGTGTGTGTGTGTATATATATATATATATATATATATATATATATATATATATATATATATATATATATATATATATATATATATATATATATATGCAAAACAACCACTCTGAAAGAATAGAGAAATTCCAAGCGCTTTCGTGACTACTCACAATATGATAATGTGAGTAGTCACAAAAGCGCTTGGAATTTCTCTATTCTTTCAGAGTGGTTGTTTTGCATATTCTGAAATCACCTGTTTACTGTGATCTTATTGCATATATATATATATTTATATATATATATATATATATATATATATATATATATATATATATATATATATATATATATATATATATATATATATATATATATATAGAGAGAGAGAGAGAGAGAGAGAGAGAGAGAGATCGCAGTCAGCAGGATTCAAAGCCACTTCAGGGAGGCCAGCAAGGTGCCCCAAGTGACGCCTTGGACCACTCGGCCACAGATGTCTCAAAAGCTGGGAAGCCCTGCTTGTTTCTGTGTGGTGCACAGATAAAAAAAAATCGCTGGTGAGGTAGGAACATACAGGAGGAAAATCAAATAGCTTGAAATCATGCATAAGGCCCAATGATGTGCCTGGGCTGGGAGAAACATGGCTTGTAAATATGGCTGCCCAGCTTTTGAGGCATCTGTGGCCGAGTTGTCTACAGCGTCACTTAGGGAACTTTGCCAGCCTCCCTGACGTAACTTCGAATCCTGTTGACTGCGATCTTTGTCTGTATATACCTGTTTGTTTCTGCATTTTGTACCTCTTTCCAAGAACCTCGTTAGAGCATGAGAAGAGCCGGTTACCAAGGAGGACATGCCTGGGGGTCAGTGTAGCACTCTGCTGTAGCACTCCACTGACACAAGTACTGGGTGTAACCCTCTGTGTAAAGCACTGTGCAACAGCCACCCCGAGAGGGCAACAATAAGACAGGTTGCCAAGGTGTAAATACGACACCCTTCTAGGAAGGTGTCACGATGCTGAGGGGCTCTTGATCCAAGAAAGTTGAACTACCCTCCTCACTAGTTAATGGTCCAAATCGGACCGAAACGTCAACTAAGTTTCATTCTCCTATGTTCAGGTTGTGTATTGTTCCAGCCACAGTATTGTGCCTTTTTGTTCATCGTAATAGTGATGCGTTAAAATAAAGGCTGCAGCATATTTTTTCAACGTTACCTGGAGTATACCTGGAGGGTGTTCCGAGGGTCAACGCCCCCTCGGCCCGGTTCATTACCAGTGTACATTTATCTGTACGTCTGCAATCCCAATGTACATCTCTGTGTATCCACACAGTGTTAGTCCTGAGGGTGGTCACACACTTTTTCCAATATTATCACTTCCGTCACTTAAGGCCCAAACAGCTAGGTAATTGTTATAATTGTGACCTTTAACACCACGTCTGTGTCGTAAATATTCTTACAACACTACTTCCTAATACGTAGTGAATGCTGAGTAACAGACACACTAGCTACGTAAAACATGCAGTGAATGCTTAGTAACAGACACACTAGCTACGTAAAACATGCAGTGAATGCTGAGTAACAGACACACTAGCTACGTAAAACATGCAGTGAATGCTGAGTAACAGACACACTAGCTATGTAAAATATGCAGTGAATGCTGAGTAACAGACACACGCATCGTTATTGGGTGTTCGCATCGCTATTGGGCCGTGCGGACGTGCTGCGCAGTAGCTCCTGATTGAGTTGGCTTTTGCGCAGTGTTGACGTGTACTTAGCTCTGTGAAGACCTGTTTGCGCGCTCTCTACGAATTGAAGCAAGATGCCCTCCATCGAGCAACTTTACCAACAGCTTAAGGAAGAATTGAGGATGGCGAAGTTGGAGATTCGGCGACTGACCGAGGAAAACAAGAAGATTCGTAGTAGTCCTCCTGTTTTGAGTCCTCAGGTCAAGAAGGGAAACTGGTCAGTGGCTGGACAGCAGGGAACGAAGTTGACGATCAAGAAGACGAATGGAAAGGTAGAAACGATGAAGAAGAGACTGCCGTGGAAACTGTTGTGGAAACATCTAATACATTCTCAGTGCTACCCAACGAATGTGAGTCGACTACTGGGAACATCACGACGAACGACACCAAGGAAGGTAAGAATATTGTTGTTGTTGGGGATAGCCAAGTTAGGTATATGGATAGGGCGTTCTGCTTGAAGGACAGGAGTAGGAGACAGAGAGTTTGCTTACCTGGGGCTGGGATGGAGGATATTGTTAGCCGTCTGGATGACATCATGAGAGGTAATGGGAGAAATCCTATTATCTGTCTCAGTGCTGGAGGCAACGATGTTGGCAGACGTAGGAGTGAAGACCTGATTAGCAGGTATAGGTCAGCAATAGAAATAATTAGGAGTAAGGGTGGGAACCCTGTCATATGTGGTATTTTGCCAAGGAGAGGATTGGAAATGAATGGTTGTCCAGGGCAATTGGTGTCAATTGCTGGCTGGACAAATACTGTAAGGAAAATGCGGTAACATTCATTGACAACTGGGACCTCTTCTATGGCAGAAATGACATGTATGCCAGGGATGGGGTTCACTTATCTAGGTCTGGGGTGGTAGCACTGGCAACTGCAGTGGAGGGAGCAGTTAGGACTTTAAACTAGGAATAGTTAGTGGTATGGGTTTTGGCAGGAAAACAGTGAAGTCCCAGTGGGGAACTAGTAATAAGCAGAACGAGGTAGATATTGATGGTAAGAATGGTGAATGAACGTGGTGATGAAGTGATTAATGATGGTGAGGGTGGTGGTAAGGGTGGTGACGAAGGTAGTGATAGTGCTGGTGAAGATGATGGTGAGGTAATTAATAATATTGAGGATAGAGTGGTCACCACTCACTGTGGGTTAATCACCTTCACATCAGACCAAAAACAAATATCGCTTTCTGCATCGTAGAAATAAAATTAAAAATGGTGAAAATTATTCATTTATACATCTCTTTTTATTTTTTGCTTAAAGTAAAATAATTTCTAAAAACTAACACTCAACTCCCTTTATGGTGTCTTCTGTAGAGGTATTAACGTCCTCTCAAACGAACGGAAACCTTTTAAATATTTCGGAATTCATCCGGAAATTATATGCCTTCACAAGGCTGCTTATGTTCCACTTGAGATTAAATCTCTGCTTAACTAAAATTTGAGAGAACATGAATAAACAGAAGGGTGGGCGAGGTGCTCGAGCCGTGGTCAGTAAATTAACACTCAGACTCTACCATCTAGACCAGTGGTTCCCAAACCTTTTCAGGTTGTCTTTACCTTGGCACCCAGGCCACATCCCTCGCGCCCTCCCCCCCCCCAACACTTTACCGCCCAATAAGCCTGACCTCAATTGTAGGCAAATTAGTAGAGTCAATTATAGCTCAGATTATAAGAAGCCATCTCGATAAGCATAGCTTGATTAATGATACTCAGCATGGATTCACAAGAGGCCGGTCTTGTCTAACTAATTTATTAACTTTCTTCAGTAAAGCTTTTGAGGCTGTTGACCACAATAAAGAATTTGATATTATTTACTTAGATTTTAGTAAAGCTTTTGATCGAGTTCCTCACCATAGACTGTTAAAGAAAGTGGCAGCTCATGGCATTGAGGAAAAGTGCTCTCGTGGATCGAGTCATGGCTCACTGACAGGAAGCAGAGAGTGTCCATAAATGGGGTTAAATCCGAGTGGGGATCTGTAACAAGTGGCGTTCCACAGGGATCAGTCTTGGGTCCGTTGTTGTTTATAATATATATCAATGATCTTGATGAAGGAATTACTAGTGATATGAGCAAATTCGCCGATGACACAAAGATAGGTAGGATAATTGATTCAAACGTAGATGTTATGGAATTTCAGGAGGATTTAAACTCTATTCTTGGTCAGAAAAGTGGCAGATGCAGTTCAATGTAGATAAATGCAAAGTTCTGAAGCTTGGGAGTGCCCATAACCCTAGTACTTATAAGTTAAATGATGTAGAACTTAGCCATACAGATTGCGAAAAGGACTTGGGGGTTATGGTGAGCAGCAACCTTAAACCAAGACAGCAATGCCTAAGCGTACGTAATAAGGCAAATAGATTACTGGGATTTATATCAAGAAGTGTAAGCAACAGAAGTCCAGAGGTCATACTGCAGATTTATACATCATTAATAAGGCCTCACCTAGATTATGCAGCTCAGTTCTGGTCTCCATATTACAGAATGGACATAAATTCGTTAGAAAACATTCAGCGTAGGATGACTAAATTAATACATAGCATTAGAAATCTTCCTTATGAAGAAAGATTGAAGACTCTTAAGTTACATTTACTTGTTAGACGAAGAATGAGGGGGAGACCTGATCGAAGTGTACAAGTGGAAGATAGGTATTAATAAAGGGGATATTAATAAGGTCTTGAGGATGTCTCCAAGAGAGAACCCGCAGTAATGAATTTAAATTAGATAAGTTTAGATTTAGAAAGGACATAGGAAAGTATTGGTTTGGAAATAGGGTAGTTGATGAGTGGAACAGTCTACCTAGTTGGGTTATTGAGGCTAGGACTTTGGGTAGTTTCAAATTTAGGTTGGATAAGTACATGAGTGGGAGGGGTTGGATTTGAGTGGGACTTTCACATCAGAGCTTATTTCTTGGGTGGCATTGAAAATTGGGTTGGGCAAATGTTTTGTTAGTGGGATGAATTGTAAAGGACCTGCCTAGTATGGGCCAACAGGCCTCCTGCAGTGTTCCTCCTTTCTTATGTTCTTATGTAAAACATGCAGTGAATGCTGAGTAACACACTAGCTGAAGATTGAGACACTTATGCAGCATATGGGAATCTTTATTCAGGAAACGTTTCGCCACACAGTGGCTTCATCAGTCCAATACAAAGAGGAAGGCGTAAGGAGAGGAGGAGAATGAGGTAATCAGTCCCTCAACCTGGAGTCGATGTGTTCAGTCCATCAATCTTGTAGAATGTACAGCATAGGGCCGTAGACGTGGCTTATATACTGTAGTGAGGTGAGGTGAAGCAGGCGGAGGCGGAGTTATAGTGGCACCATCCACTAGTCGAAGTAGGTCTTCGTCCAAAGGTTGAACAAGTGTTGAAGAATTCTTTGTAACAAGATCCCATGATGCTGCAGTGTCTGACAGTTGTGATGAATGGTTTGAAAAACCGACAAGTTGAAGATTGAGACACTTATGCAGCATATGGGAATCTTTACTCAGGAAACGTTTCGCCACACAGTGGCTTCATCAGTCCAATACAAAGAGGAAGGCGTAAGGAGAGGAGGAGTATGAGGTAATCAGTCTGAACACATCGACTCCAGGTTGAGGGACTGATTACCTCATTCTCCTCCTCTCCTTACGCCTTCCTCTTTGTATTGGACTGATGAAGCCACTGTGTGGCGAAACGTTTCCTGAATAAAGATTCCCATATGCTGCATAAGTGTCTCAATCTTCAACTTGTCGGTTTTTCAAGCCATTCATCACAACACACTAGCTACGTAAAACATACAGTGAATGCTGAGTAACAGACACACTAAGAATTATTTCTGACGAAACGTAATAAGTGATTCTTTATCACACTCATATTCCGACTTCAAAAATCTATTACAGCGATATGATAAAAGCTATGAATGTGCAAGTCTGTGCGTACAAGAGCGTAATTATTGCAACTCGAGGTTCCTTAACTGATGACTTGAGCGTGTTGACCCCATCACACGTGACCTCCATCACACGTGACCTCCACCATCACACGTGACCTCCCCCATCACACGTGACCTCCCCCATCACACGTGACCTCCACCATCACACGTGACTTCCACCTCCCCACAGAGAAGAGAATCACTGCAGTGATCCTTTACTCTGTGTTCCTACTGCAATTCACCTTTATTTTTTAAGTGAAGACTCGCCAGATTATTTGTACTGGTTGTCCTGGAGCTTGTCTGAGTGCAGTCCCCAGGGGAAAGAACCAACACGTACCTTTGATGAGTTTCGAGAGTTTGTCTACTACTCTCGGAGCCCGGCCATGGGTCAGGCTCGTCTGGTACTTGCCTGGTCAACCAGGCGTGGGGGAATTCAGTCCTCCAGCTCCCTGGTATCACACTTTCATATTACTTCTTGGGGGAGTTGCGAAGGATTGTGATTTTCAGACACTAACAGCTAACATTAAAACACTCCCAGGAAACAGTGACAAGCTGCCGACAACTGGTGACAAGGACATTTATTTTTGTAACGTTTCACCCACCATTGGGCTTTATCCAGTACTGGATGGCGTCCACTGCTGAGTAAAATATCGTACGCACAAAAGACTTCTTGCATTTGTGTCTTTTAACCAAAAAGTTCCGTGCTAGAATAAATGATATGATGAAAGTCACACCGGATATGTTGTCCAGGACGCGGAATGAACTGGAGTCTCCATTAAAAATGTTAAGAGGCCACCTGAGGTGCGCAAGTCCAAGCTGCCGAGATCACACAACAGTAAATTATTATAATCAGGGGGCGCTAAACCCGTAGGGGTTATACACCTGTGGGGAATGGAAGGTATTCATGCTCAATTCAGGGAACTAGAGCACAGATCCAATTCCCTACCTCAAGTGCCCCTCACCAACGTCAAGGAACCTTCCCTGACGGACACACAACAGTAAAACCTAACTGGGATTCGCTCCTGGTGCAAACTTTCATTCTCCTAATTCGGCAGAAAACACCCGTGCTTTTTAGTCCAATAATATTATATATATATATATATAATATATATAATGTATATTCGTTCTCCATGGGGAAGTAGAAGAAAATTCTTCCTCTGTAAGCCATGCGTGTTGTAAGAGGCGACTGAAACGCCTGGAGCATGGGGCTAGTAACTCCTTTTCCTGTATAAATTATTAAATGTAAAAAGAAGATAAATTATCTTCCACCGTGACAGAGTGACCCGAAAAAGAAGAAACGAGTGAATGTTTTTCTTGTTAGATTTAGTAATGTATAGAGGAGAAGGGGTTACCAGCCCCTGGTTCCCGGCATGTTAGTCGCCTCTTACGACACACACGGCTTATTATACTTGATACTCATTTTGCTCTCCTTCCTATATTAAAGTTCAAGAATTATATCAGAACGAAAAAAAATCGTAAAACTGAAAAGACCAACAATTAAGTGTAATTGTCAGATAATTTCTGTTGCCTGGTGGTTCATGGTAATTACACTTACACCTCTCATTATCATGACTTCCGCTCTTTACCTGTGAACTGTTATGCTGCTGCCACCCAGGAAGTATCTTCACATATACTATTACTGCCACTGTCGTCTTACTAATACTACTACTACTACCACCATCAGGAAGGATCACCACAAGCACTACTGCTAATGTCGCCATACTACTACTACTACTACTACCACCACCACCACCCAAGTAAGATCGTCACAAGCACTACTAAGGTAACTACCGCCATACTACTAAACTACCACCACCACCACTACCCAGGAAGGACCATCACAATAGTAAAATTTAAACATTCACGATTAATAAAATTAACAAATATAAGGCTACAAAGTCAATTAAAAAATATTAATTTTGTGCTTAATTACGACACACTAACATTGAAAGTTTGAAGCCAACCAGAAGAAGTGTTCTCCAGTTATCACACTGAATCCAATGATTCCGAGCTTTTAGTGACAATTTACACCTATACGGCCTAAGATCAATTAGAACTTTTCTCTAAGATACACATGCATTAAAGGTTTGAAGCCGACCAGAAGGCGAATTCCCCAGTTATTTAATGGGAATTAGTATCAAATATTGATTTAATATAATTGGGAAATTTGGCACCTCACAGCCTATTAACAATGTTAACCTTCCCTTGAGAAAAAAAACACATCAGTGGTTTGAATCCAACCTGAGGAGGAATTCTCCAGGTATCGCACTGAATCCAACGAATCCAGTTGTTTTAAGAATGAATGTAGGAACACTGAAGAAGGCCTACTGGCCTTCTGTTAAAATATTGGTAAACTTGAAGAATGAGACACTTGTACAACATTTGGGAATCTTTATTAAGAAAACGTTTCGCCACAAAGTGGTTTCACCAGTCCAATACAAGGAACAGTGGAAAAAGAGGAGGAATTTGAGGTAATCAGTCCCTTTCTCTATACAGTACTTCCTTGTATTTGACTGATGAAGCCATTGTGTGGAGAAACGTTATCTCAATAAAGATTCCCAAATGTTGTACATGTGTTACATTCTTCAACTTGTCGGTTTGATAAATCGTTTATCCCACTAGTAAACTTAAACCTACAAAAACCTTAACTGTCACTATGCACATGAATGCGCTCAGATTTTATTTCCTATTTTCACTGTGGTATTTCTACATATCTTCAATCATGCGTTTGTGATTTCTTCCACAACATTAATCGTATATTGCATTATCATCCTCATAAGATGCATTAACGTTGACTGAGCAACGTTCAGTGTGAAAAGACTGACTTATACAGTAGCAAGGCTCAGTCTTGGTTACAAGAACTTCTGGCAGTCTGGCAGACACACAGATGATGATCTAACTAAATTCTGGCAGTCTGGCAGACACACAGATGATGATCTAACTAAATTCTGGCAGTCTGGCAGACACACAGATGATGATCTAACTAAATTCTGGCAGTCTGGCAGACACACAGATGATGATCTAACTAAATTCTGGCAGTCTGGCAGACACACAGATGATGATCTAACTAAATTCTGGCAGTCTGGCAGACACACAGATGATGATCTAACTAAATTCTGGCAGTCTGGCAGACACACAGATGATGATCTAACTAAATTCTGGCAGTCTGGCAGACACACAGATGATGATCTAACTAAATTCTGGCAGTCTGGCAGACACACAGATGATGATCTAACTAAATTCTGGCAGTCTGGCAGACACACAGATGATGATCTAACTAAATTCTGGCAGTCTGGCAGACACACAGATGATGATCTAACTAAATTCTGGCAGTCTGGCAGACACACAGATGATGATCTAACTAAATTCTGGCAGTCTGGCAGACACACAGATGATGATCTAACTAAATTCTGGCAGTCTGGCAGACACACAGATGATGATCTAACTAAATTCTGGCAGTCTGGCAGACACACAGATGATGATCTAACTAAATTCTGGCAGTCTGGCAGACACACAGATGATGATCTAACTAAATTCTGGCAGTCTGGCAGACACACAGATGATGATCTAACTAAATTCTGGCAGTCTGGCAGACACACAGATGATGATCTAACTAAATTCTGGCAGTCTGGCAGACACACAGATGATGATCTAACTAAATTCTGGCAGTCTGGCAGACACACAGATGATGATCTAACTAAATACGAGGTATATGGTCAGTATTATGGTCACTATCTTGAACACTGTCCTTGTATGGTAGAAAGCCCCTTTTGGGGGCCTAGTTCTAGGATTTATGTGTGTGTTTATGCTCTTGCGCTAAACTCCACACGATTTGGAGTGCAAAATAAACTAGCCGCTACCGTCCATAGGATAGATACAAGATGCACAATAAACTAGCTACTACCATCTACATTCTACAGGATGGATACGTAGTGCACAATAAATTAGCCACTACCATCCCCAGGATGAATACGTCATGCACAATAAATTAGTCGCTTCGACGGCAAAATCTATTAAAAAATGTACTCCAATAGCAAGTCCATCCATCTTCTAAGTAGGATACATCAGTGTTGAAGGTTTGAATGGGCAGGGTTAATATAAATATTACCTAGTGGGGACCTGCACTTGTAGTTAGTTGCGTGAACCTTTCTCCAGTTAAAGTACGTCAGTCTCGAAAATTTGAACCTTATCGGAAGAGATGTTCTCAAGTTGAAAATGGAAACCTCAGCGGAAGGAAAATATTCAGGTCACCACTTATAGGTATTCCTTTGGGGATGATACCTAATAAGAGCTTTCCCTACTGTTCCTGTCCTTTCTCCATCACCACGGACACGTGTGACCCCGACTCAGGGAGACAAGTGTGTTAAGCTGTTGTGAGACTAGTTAATGGTGCAAGTCTGACCTTAATGCCGTCATAACTTCCATTCTCCATAAATGCTCTGCATAAATATGGGCTTTATGCATGCACAACCGTCATCCATTTCTGTATAAACATTATTAGCATGTAGAAATAAATCTTCTGACTCTGAGGTGCGGGTTATCTGTATACTGTTCCAGTTACGGTACTGTGCCTTCTTATTCTTTCTTGAGGTGGACCGGTAAATCAGCGGAAGGCCTCGGTTTGATGACCAAAAGCTCCAGCTGTGGGTCATCATATGACTAAGGTTTGTCAAGAAACACTTCTCTTATTTCCTGACAAATTTTACCTAACCTAACCTAAGATGCTCTTAGCCCTTAAACTGTCCAAGCAGATCTACGTTCACAAGCGTAGTGCTCCAAAAGTAGATTACGTTTTTTTACATAATTTCAAATATAACAAAAAAAAGTAGATCAAAGTTTTTTTACACGTTTTTAAATGTAAAAAAAAAATGTGATCTACTTTTTTTACATACTTTCAAATGTTGAAAAAAACGTAGATCTACGTTTGGACAGTTTAAGGGTTAGTGAGCCTTACCGAGGGTTGTCGTCTGACTAAAAACCCTCATCGGGCGATTTTTTGACAAATAAATCTACAACATTTCATCAACTCTCCTGGTCTAACTTAAGCCAGTCATCTCAACGCCACCTTGACCAGTAATTCGTGCTGTCTGCACTACCTTCAGCCTCTCTTATCTCTCTTCCTCAGAGGGATTAGTGTTGATGCTCTCTCTCACATCAACTCTCTCTCAGTGTGCTGGGATCCAGGCTTATCTTCACAAGTGACAGCACACACAAGACATGTTATAAGCTAAGGAGCGTTCACTTCATGATTTATCTACAATATTTATCAACCATTGTATATATATATATATATATATATATATATATATATATATATATATATATATATATATATATATATATATATATATACATACATACATACACGAGCACACACATGATCACAAGATAAAAGCGACATCAAAATCTGCAATTTGGCCACTTTGAGAGAGAATTAAACCCAGTTTCGTGACCTCCTAATCTCATTTTCAAGGAATAGCGAAGGAAATGAAGCAACAGATGTCTTATATACACACAGGAGAACTTCACCCAACACCGGCTTCAACTAAGCCAATCCGAATAGCATCACACCCACGGATCCCGTGGTATCTAAGCTGTCTAAATACAAATTATGTATAAAACACATTATTAAAAATCTAACATAAAAAAGTACAAAAAAAGTAATGTCAGAAACAAGCTAACATGGGCTCTTGTGTGCGTCTCACTACATTAAAATGGTAAGTAGGCACACAGCTTCTCTGGGAAGAAATTGAATAATAATAGTAATAATAATAATTATTATTATTTCTACAAGTACATGTACAAGGTATACAGTCCTAGCTGACATCAATGACATACTACTATTTAGAAAACCCCTTGTTACGCAGAGCATTTCGGGGAAATTAGGTCAATTTTGTCCTAGGATGCGACCCACACCAGTCGACTAACACCCAGGTACCCATTTTACTGATGGGTGAACATGGACAGCAGGTGTTTTAAGGAAACACGCCTTAATGTTTCAACCCGTACCGGGGATCGAGCCCCGGACCTCAGTGTGTGAGCCGAGTGCGCTAGCAATTGAGCTACGGGATACACAAAACGATGGATAAAAACACAAAGGCGAAACGCTGTCAGTAAAGGATCACATTATACTGCACGTGTCTATATCCATCAAAACTCCCTGCTAGTCTTAGCTACTGGTCTGAAGCTCAAGTGGCAGCGCTTCGAACCGTGTGATCCATGAAATGAATGATCCGTGGAATGAGTGATCCGTGGAATGAGTGATCCATGATATGAGTGATTTATGACATGAGTGATCCCTGGCATGAGAAACGTGCTTTCCCAATAATTACTCTGCTGGATACAAATGGCGTACTATCTAAAACTAGAGAGGACACATATCGCACATTTTTTTTATTAGTAAATTTCGCTACACAAATAACCCTCACGTATCAGACTGAAGACGACGTTTCGGTTCGAAATGGATCATTATATAGCCACACGTTTCGCTCTTTATAAAACGTTACAGTCATAATTTGATTAAGCTCGTACACAGAACGATACAATAAACCAATTATTATTATAATCAAAACCAAGAGCTAAACCCACTAGGGTCTTACAGCGCTGCACATTAAACCAATAAAATTTCGTTGTGCGTAACGCCTAACTTTTCTAGTCAATGGCCAATTCTAAATTATTTACGCTTATGTTTCAGCAATTTAAGTCCCAAACTACTTCGTCGTTTTATCAACGTAATTAAGATTTATCAAACACACACACACACACACACACATATATACACACACACATATATACACACACACACACACACACACACACAGTGAACATTAATTTCAAGGCAACTGTTTACTGCTCAATTCCATGACTCTCATTTTCATTAAACGAAATGAAAACGAAGTATCTTTTCCTGCACTCATCCCTCGTTTATTCACATAGCTTGTCATTCATTCACTCGTACTCATCTTTCTCTCTCTTTACACAGGGTTTAACAAGGTTAGGCTAAGAATTCCTAGCTCTATTTACAAGCTAAGAGCTCTTACCTACATCAGCTCATTTAAAAGCCTTTTTTATTGTTACGAGACATACAAATATGGAACAGGATGAAGTCTGAGCCATCTGTGGGCCAGCAATTTCATTTGACCAACTATTTCGTCGCTCTCTCTCTCTCTCTCTCTCTCTCTCTCTCTCTCTCTCTCTCTCTCTCCATGGCATCTTTGTGAATGGAGGTTAAAGGAACTGCACAGAATTAGCAAAGACAAGACTACACAAAAAGTGGTGTATCAACAAGCCTGGCAGCCTGCCAAGGACAGTAAATAAACAGTCTGGTAAACATAAAAAGAAACTTCAAGACAACAGCTACTTAACGGTAACGTGGAGCTGAATTAACGGTAAAGTTAGGCTAACGGTACATAAAAGAGCTGAACTGACGATAAACAGAAGCTGTATTAGAACATAAGAAGAGCAGACAGCTTTTCCTGTCTGCTGTTCTTATGCTCTGAACCAGGGTAACCCAAGAAAGCCAGTGTGGCTTACTCCTATCAAAGTTCATCAATTCTCTTCCCTGAAATGTGAATTCCCTAGCAGTCAGCTAATTAACAGGTACCAACTTGTGGCAAAATTGATAGTAAACAGGAGCTGAACTAATGATATCTGGTGGCTGATGTAATAGTACCTATGAGCTGAACTAACAGCACAGTTTACTTGCACACAACTAAGTGGGTTGACAAGAATATATGCCGCCACATCTGGATATGCTACGAGACACACCTCGTGTTACTCAAAAGGTCCAGATGACCACCTGCAGGCTTATGTTTTGAAGTGTAAACTTGTAATCCCTTAATATCACGTTAAGTGATGTCTTATGGCCATCAGGATATTAGTTGTAGACATGGGTGTCAATACAATGTGTCATCCTCGCAAAATGCTGGCAGGTCATATTTTTCATCGCCCCCAGAAACGCCTGAGGTGACAGTATTTACCTACAGGTACTGGGAGTATTCACGTAGAGGAATCGGGCATGTCGAGCAAATAATTGTGTTGGTAAACAGCCTTGATATAAAGTCTATGAGATCATATAAACGTCCCGAGGTTAGAAACAGATAAACAAGTGATCAGTGACACTCAAACAATGGGGCTGTGAGTGTAAGACTTCTGACGACTGGAATCGAATGTAGTGCAGAATTCTGAGCAAGTGGTAATGCCAATGAACTCGAGTTTCCAGTGAAGAACCTAACAGACAATGGAAATCGTGTTCAAAGACAACGATATCAGCTCCCATACGTACATAAACACAGCCTAAACAATACACAAAGAACAACAAATAAGTCTTACTGCCTAGTACTCATCCTTCAAAGAAGCTGCAGCATTTTCCTAGGCCGTGACAAGCGGACAAATCCTCAATCGAGAGAAGCTCAAATTTGGTCAGTGAAAAGTGGACTAACCATTAATATTGAATACAAATGTCCTGGAAAAAATATTTAACTCCGTGAACCATTTTTTTCTTCCAACCAGTCAGGGAAATTACAGTTACGAATCGATGGAAGGAAGGACAAGGGAGATGCTGCTGCAACACGACTGCAACTCCATTTTCAGTTATTACTTATGCAACAAACATTACGATGACAATTTAAAGTCGCTTCCAGAAGGAAATAGGAAAGTTACCTTGACATATAGATAACTTTACATGATATACAAGATATACACAAGCGACCACTAATCTGACCTAATATGTAGTATCTATATTTACTTCCCAGCGAAGTTTATCATCCGCTGGATAACTGAGATAAGATGTATTTACTTGCATAATTTGTTTTGATACTTTTTAAAGCATACCAATGAGTAAGAAAGTGAACTAACATGTAATTTTCATGTTTGCTGGGAAGTACATGATCTCTTGCTCATGTAATACTTATATTTTTTTAATAATTGCCTTTAACAACCTGGTTTTTCCTAATTACGTTTGCCAATTACATTATTACTTGTAATTTAAGATAATTTGACTTAGCGTGGAGATACATGACAAATAATGAAAACCTTATAAGTAGTATAACATAGGTGTTCTCATAGTGCAACAAGAAGAGACCAGCTACATACTGCGGGTCTTTCCACCTTGTAACTTGCACACGAGTGTGAGTTACACGATATGTTTGTGTGTCAGGTAAAACGGTGCTTGCAACACCTCTCCTGGACCTAACAGCCAAAACTATCTCACCTACCTACTAACTACTCTCGTGCCTAACAGACTCTGGCGTGGGCAGAGTACATTACAAATTACTCGCCGTTCATCACACAAACACTTCTTACATTCCCTGTGTATCAGCCAAACTAGCAGTTAGGTCGGAGTGGTTGTACGGGGCCCCAGGTCGCTCTGATTAGATGTCGGGTATATACATCAACCATTTGGGTGAGAGGTTGACTAGCCGAAATGCTATATTTACACTCCAGGTTGGAGGTCGTGTCTCGGTAGCAGACAGAATACACATATTGATCTCTCTTGTACGAGATGAAAGCCAAATGCAGCGAGTGAACTCGCTTTGCTCTCTCAATATTATTTTTACTGCTTTACTGGACTCTATAAATTGTGAATATTGGTGGTGGAATATATGGGTATTCAAAAACTACCCTTCGTGTTTGCCTTATCCTTTATTCTCGTGGTTTGGTCCTTGTCCCTGGGATTTTGTTTACGGCCAGGAACTACAGCCTTTCTTAGTGTTCCTGTGTTCGTAATGCAGAGAGAGACGCACCCTCACCGCCACCACACCATCTCCCATGACAACCCACCAACACACCTACTCCCATCACTACCACATCCTGAAGCAGGGTTGAAGGTAGCGTGGGCTGGGCGGGGGTGTGCTCAGAGTGAAGGCCAAATAACATGATATAATAGCCAGTATTATGGTGAGGGGTAGGAGTGTCCTGGCCAGGTGTGGAGTCTCCTGCCTGACTCACACAGCAAACATGTTGATCCAGCGGAGACGGTTGCTGCTGCTGTTGCTGATCCGTGACATGGGTGGTGGGCGGCGTGAAGTAATCTTTTATGTTCATGCCAGTATGAACTCAGTTTAAAAGTCGTAATAAAAGACAGTAACAGAAAAATGGACAGGAGCTTCTAGCTTTCCGTTTATTAATAACTATATATATATATATATATATATATATATATATATATATATATATATATATATATATATATATATATATATATATATAGTTCCTTGATAATGTGAGTAGTCACGAAAGCGCTTGGAATTTCTCTATTTTTTCAGAGTGGTTGTTTTGCATATATATATATATATATATATATATATATATATATATATATATATAATCAAGTCGGCTTATAAGGCTGACATATCACCTCACATACGACATAACACTCTTCCCAGTATGATGTGGGTGAGTGTGTCAAGGACCTGTCATGCATAACTTAAATTCTTCCCAAATTTTATTAATTACGAGTAATTTGTATAACCCTAAACTAATATTCATATTAAAATCAACACAATTTTTTTTATGAAGCTTGAATCTATTATATTTCTCTCAACCATGAACCTGCCTGATACAACTTTCTCGGCCTTTTGAAAATCAATTGGATGGCTAATATCTCTCACACGAATAAACAAGAACATTAGACTCTTGGCCAATTGATTTTCAAAGGGTCGAGAAAATTGTATCAAGTAGATCTATGGTTGTGAGCACCCCACTCACACTCATGGTGTCTGTCGAAGCGGCCACTCGGACTACACCCAGTGAGAGAGAGAGAGAGAGAGAGAGAGAGAGAGAGAGAGAGAGAGAGAGAGAGAGAGAGAGAGAGAGAGAGAGAGAGAAAGGACATAAGGAGGACCAGTGTCGGAAGAAAAAGGAACTTGACAGACAGGGCCACCTGTTTAGAGACCTGTTCTCAGAACAAACCAGCAGGATCTCTGAATTGGTGAACACTCTCACACGTCACCCACTTAGCTACTCCTATCCCAGCCCAGCAGGTGGGATTGGGCCTTATACAAGACCACAGACCTACATCCCTGTAGCTGCCTCAGTACCCTACCTCTCTCAAGGGCAGGCACCTTACATTTCCTTCACACCCACCACCTCAAGCTGACCACTTCATCATGAGGAGCCAGTCTATCAGCATCCTGTCGGCCAACATTAGAGGTTTCATTACTAATGTTGGAGAGCTCACACATAGCTTTGTGAACACTCGACGTCCCGACATGATAGCTGTTGTTGAAACATTTTTGGATGACAAGACTCCAGAAAATTTTGCAAGAATTGCTGGCTACACCTCATGGATGAGAAGAGACAGGCAAGGGCAAGGAGGTGGTGTTGCTGTGTGCTTCTCTAAAAGTGTTCATGCCCAGCACATAGATGTTGCCACCCCTACACATCTTGAAATGATGTTCTTCAAGCTCTGTATAAACACTAGTACCTCTGTACTAGCATGTGCAATGTACAGACCTCAGTGGCAACACGCAGACCCTATCAACTTCCTAATGGAAAATATTGACTCCCTTCTGTTACAACACAACTGTCAACATATTATAATTGTTGGTGACCTCAACCAGCACCTTATACAGAGGGACTTTGATGACCTTCTTGCAGTGTTTGACATGAGAAACTTTGTAATAAAGTTGGTAGAATTACCGACAATATGTAAAGTAAAAGGACACAAGTGCAACTAATGTGACATTTATTGTGGCAACGTTTCGCTCTCCAGGAGCTTTATCAAGCCATTACAAACAATACATGGACACAGAGGGTATATAAAGGCTCAGAGTGAGGTGCAATACTAGTGAGGTACCATTTCGATGTTCACTAGTGGTAGTAGTAGCAGCTTCACCATCTCCGAAGTCTTAGCAAGAATCCTCCTGAAAACAGTAAACCCTGCCATCACATAGTCTCTCCTGTTATACTACACAAAGCACAGAGAGTGAACACTGAAACAAGCTGCCTCATTCCAGTTTATATTTGTCCAACCTATTTTTATGTTACCCAAGTAATAGCTTTTATATCCTTTTACTCATGTACGAATTAATTGCTCTACCATATTGTATTACTTTTGTCACTACTACTACTACTACCACTAGTGAACATCGAAATGGTACCTCATTAGTATTCACCTCACTCTGAGCCTTTATATACCCTCTGTGTCCATGTATTGTTTGTAATGGCTTGATAAAGCTCCTGGAGAGCGAAACGTTGCCACAATAAATGTCACATTAGTTGCACTTGTGTCCTTTTACTTTACATGAGAAACTTTGTTGATTTCCCTACTCATATCTCTGGCTCCTCCCTTGACCCAGTAGTGAGTGATCTGGCAGAAGGCATAGTCACTTGTCAACCCCTCGGCTACGTTGGATCGTCTGACCACAAGGCTGTTTTTACCACACTTAAGATCCCAACAGAACGAGGTGAGGAGTCCACACGCACAACCTGGCTATGGGAAAGAGGTAATTGGCCAGCCCTTTGCTCTGAGCTCGCCACCACCGACTGGAATGCTCTTCTCCAGGGGGATGTTGACAACCAAGTGAAAGCCTTCACTGGACACATCCTTAATCTGCAACAAGAACACATTCCTCACCGGCAATATGTGACAAAGCCTACAGATGAGCCTTGGTTTGGCTTTCGTTGTAGAGAGGCTGCTACTGCTAAGTACAAAGCATGGCGAAGGTATAAGAGACATCCTACCACCTATAACAGGAACTTGCACATGCAAGCCTGTAGGCATATGGGTGATGTTCAAAAGTGGGCCATTGCTAAATGGGAGGTGGACACTAAAAGAAAGTTAGCATCAGGTAGGGTAGGCTCCAAAACCTGGTGGTCCCTGGTTAAGGATAGACAAGGTTATCTGCCTGATGAACTTATTCCACCTCTAAATCGACAGGATGGGACCACCTCTACTAGTAGTCAAGAGAAGGCGGACCTCTTTGCTGAACACTTTGCTACCAAAATGCAAGTTCCTGATCCAGCAAGGGACCCTCCTTGGCTAGCTGCACGAACTGTGTCAAAACTGTCAGTGGTGACAATAAGGCAGGAGGTGCATTTCCTTCTTAAATCACTTGACCAAGAAAAGGCTGTGGGCCCAGACAAGTTGAGCCCAAGATTGTTGAGAAGATGTGCAGACCAGCTAGCAGCACCTCTAACTCGCATCTTTCAGCACTGCCTAGTACAGTGTAAATGGCCCTCTCTATGGAAAGAGGCAAATGTAGTCCCTGTTCACAAAAAGAAGAGCAGAGCAGAAATCAGCAACTACAGACCAGTGTCACTCCTGTCAATCCCTGGTAAGATCCTTGAGACAATAATCTCAAGACAAATGACAGAGTTTTTTGACTACCACTCACTACTTTGTGATCGTCAATATGGCTTCAGGAAAGGTTACTCTGCTGCTGATCTGTTGTTAAACCTCTCCACTAAGTGGCACCAGTCACTGGATGAATCCAAAGTCAGCTGTGTGGTAGCACTGGACATTGCTGGCGCTTTCGACCGGGTGTGGCACCAGGGCCTCTTAGCAAAACTTCAAGCACTGGGAATTGCAGGCTCTACGCTATGTCTCCTCAGTGATTACCTTCATGGTAGATCTCTAAGTGTAGTCCTCAATGGAACGGAATCAGCAAGGCATCCTTTTGGGGCAAGCGTTCCACAAGGAAGCGTGCTGGGTCCACTGTTATGGAATGTCTACTTCAACGACCTTCTTCATCTCATCCCAG
The DNA here is from genome assembly GCF_038502225.1 of Cherax quadricarinatus. Lineage (NCBI taxonomy): Eukaryota > Metazoa > Arthropoda > Malacostraca > Decapoda > Parastacidae > Cherax > Cherax quadricarinatus. Next base: position 15,525,275 of record NC_091344.1, read on the forward strand.
AATCACATGCATATGCAGACGACTGTACACTGACATTTACTTATCCAAGAGAAGAAATGCCAGCTGCTCTAAGCTACATCAATCACCAGCTGAGAGCTATATCAGCTTGGGGAAATAGATGGCAAGTAACATTTGCACCTGAGAAAACGCAAATGATGATCGTCTCTAGGCACCATGATGGTAATGCTGGTGCAGTAGTAAGGATGAATGGGAGGATGTTGGCACCTGGAGAAGAAGTTGATATCCTTGGGGTGAAATTTGACTCCAAACTAACCATGAAGAACCATGTTGTAAATCTTGCAAACAAGGCAGCCAGGAAGTTTACAGCACTTCGCCGTATCTCGCATCTGCTTGACAGTAGGGGTTGCAAGATCCTGTACGAGGCACAAGTACGCTCACACCTTGAGTATGCTCCACTTTCTTGGTTTGCCTGCCCCCCCCTCTCATCTGCGACTGCTTGACAGAGTAGAGAACAGAGCAAGACGTCTCATCTCTCGCCTGGACCCATCCTGGATAGATCTGTCATTTCAGCAGAGCCTTCAACATAGGAGGGATGTGGGTGGCCTTACTGTTATGTACAAGGCCAATATTGTCAAAATACCACACTTGGATCCACTTCGAGGACAGCGTGAAACAAGCTTTTATGCCACAAGACGGGCAGAAAGCAGCAACTTCACTCTGGCTGTACCCTTCTCCAGAACATCACTCCATCTGAGATCATACATACCCAGGATGACTCGAGTATGGAACACATTCGTACAGCATAATGATGTCAACGAGATAAAGTCAGTTAATCAAATGAAAATGCTGGCCCACAGATGGCTCCAACTTCATCCTGTTCCGTACTTGTATGTCTCCTAACAATAAAAATGCTTTCAAATGAGCTGATGTAGGTAACAGCTCTTAGCTTGCCAATAAAGTTAGGAATCCTTAACCTGTAATATAGCTGTCAATAAAGCTAGGGATCCTTAACCTTGTCAAACCCTGTGTAAAAAAAAAAAAAAAAGAGAGAGAGAGACTCGAGGAACACTACCAGACAGGTAGTACACCCATATGAGTGGGTAACCCAGATGGTAGGAGGCGGGGGGTGGGGGGTGTTATAAGGCCTGGTGCTGGGTACGTACTAGGCGTGGATTAATGGATGTGGGCGTGGTGTGGTGTGGGCGGCGAGGGGTCGTGGGAGACTGGAAGGGAGGCGTTAAGGAGTGTGATCTCATGTTGGGAAGGTGGGCGTGGTAGTGAGCGTGGTGTCTCCAGGCAATGAATGCTGTATTTCATCAATTACAGAATCCAGTATAAAGGCTCCTTGAACCTCTGTACTCTGCTCCACATTTCAATTATCCCCCTCTTGTACAAACAGTAAACAACAACAAAAACTAAGTCGATGCATTTCTGGCCAAAATTTGTATACGCAGTGGTCTTATTAACACCTAAAAAAATAAAAGCACCCAGACATTCTACAAAACTTCTCTCACAACAAATATTTTTGGAGTTACCAAGAAATGCTGAACCACTAAAGATGCCCTTGATGGCTGACAGCATAGAGAGAGGACTCGCTAAACAGTCACACAACGAGACAAAAACTTGGGCAAGAGGCTACAAAGCTGGGACAAGAGGCTACAAAGCTGGGACAAGAGATTACAAAGCTGGGACAACAGGCTACAAAGATGGGACAGGAGGCTACAAAGCTGGGACAAGAGGCTACAAAGATGGGACAAGAGGCTACAAAGCTGGGACAAGAGGCTACAAAGATGAGACAAGAGGCTACAAAGATGAGACAAGAGGCTACAAAGCTGGGACAAGAGGCTACAAAGCTGGGACAAGAGGCTACAAAGATGGGACAAGAGGCTACAAACATGGGATAAGAGATTACAAAGCTGGGACAAGAGGCTACAAAGATGGGACAAGATATTACAAAGCTGGGACAGGAGGATGCAAAGATGGGACAAGAGGCTACAAAGATGGGACAAGAGATTACAAAGATGGGACAAGAGGCTACAAAGATGGGAGAGAAGGCTACAAAGATGGGACAAGAGGCTACAAAAAAAAAAAACTGAAAAAATATATAAAATTTGACGAGAATTTAGACGACGTTTCGGTCCGCCGTGTAAATTTTCCTTTTTAAATTGTGGTTTATTGGTAAACTGATTAAGCCCCGACGTTTTGACTTTCTTCATACCAGAACGTTTTTCTACACACACACACACACACACACACACACACACACACACACACACACACACACACACACACACACACACAGTGGAAGAACAATGGAATGAAACTATAACAACGTTTCTCTACACACAGTTAAAGAACAATACAATGGAGTCATGATACCAAAACTTTTCTCCTCACACAGCTAAAGAGCAATGGTATACAAGACCTAGTGATCAGTGCTATCTATAATATATCGTTTTCCATGATAGGTAAGACTGAAGGAGACACCATACCTCTGCTCTGTTCTTCTTGCTAAAAATAATCACAGATCAGTATTTGTACACACACACACACACACACACACACACACACACACACACACACACACACACGAGAGGATCACAGCTCCATCGTACAACAGCTCTTGAGCCTAGAAACAATATAGCTGAAAATAGGACGCCTCACACTCAAGAAGAGTATAGCTTTATTTTATAACCAGTACAGCTCTCCTCTAACAGTTACACAAATAGGAGATAATAGAGGGCAGGGATTATAACGACCATTACTGGGCCGCTCAAAAAAAATCCGAGAGGGTTAAAAAATGTAATTAAGACTAAACAATACAGAAAAACAATTAAAAAGCTCAGAGAGGAGGGTAGCACCCTGGGCAAGGTCTGGCAATGCCACACTCAGAATGAAATCATAATTATGGAGAGGTTAAGAGGGATGCACAATCTGTCTTGCTGTATGTCACACTAACAAAAGAATCGAAATGCCTCGGCATATTAAATGCATCACCATCAATGACTACGGAGTTTTGCATTTACAAGAGCCTCACAGTACAACAAAAAAAATCACACTCACATCCTATTGGCTATATCACTGAAATTATATATATATATATATATATATATATATATATATACACATTATATATATATATATATATATACATTATATATAATATATATACATAATATATAATATATATACATAATATATATATATATATATATATATATATATATATATATATATATATATATATATAAAGGGGGACAAAAGAGATTGTAAAAATATAGGGGAATAAGTTTACTGAGTATACCAGGTAAAGTGTACGGTAAGGTTATTATTGAAAGAATTAGAAATAAAACAGATTGCAGATGAGCAAGGAGGCTTTAGAGTGAGTAGGGGATGTGTAGATCAAGTGTTTATATTGAAGCATATATGTGAATAGTATTTAAAGGTAGAGAAGTTTTCATTGCATTTATGGATTTAGAAAAGGCATATGATAGAGTGGATAGGGGAGCAATGTGGCAGATTTTGTAAATGTATGCAATAAGTAGTAAGCTACTAAATGCTGTAAACAGATTTTATGAGAATAGTGAGGCTCAGGTTAAGGTGTGTAGGAGAGAAGGAGATTACTTCTCGGTAAAAGTAGGTTTAGACAGGGATGTGTAATGTCACCATGGTTGTTTAATATATATATATATATATATATATATATATATATATATATATATATATATATATATATATATATATATATATATAGATGGAGTTGTAAAAGAGGTAATTGCTAGGGTGTTCGGGAGAGGGGCGGGATTAAATTATGGGGGATCAAATACAAAATGGGACTTGACACAGTTACTTTTTGCTGATGATACTGTGCTATTGGGAGATTCTAAAGTTGTAAAGGTTAGTGAATGAGTTTCGGAGGGTATGTGAAGGTAGAAAGTTGAAAGCGAATACAGATAAGAGTAAGGTGATGAGGATATCAAACGATTTAGAAAAAGAAAAATTGGATATCACATGGGAGAGAGGGAGTATGGAAGAAGTGAATGTTTTCAGGTATTTGGGTGCTGACTTGTCAGCAGATGGGTTTATGAAAGATGAGGTTAACCACAGAATTGATGAAGGAAAAAAGGTGAGTGGTGCATTGAGGTGTCTGTACAGACAAAAAAAAACGTTATCCATGGAGGCAAAAATGGGAATGTACGAAAGTATAGTGGTACCAACACTCTTATATGGGTGTGAAGCTTGGGTTGTAAATGCTGCGGTGAGAAGGCGGCTGGGGGCAGTGAAGATGTCCTGTCTAAGGGCAATGTGTGGTGTAAACAGTATGCAGAAATTCGGAGTGTGAAAATTAAGAGGAGGTGTGGAGTTACTAAAAGTATTAGTCAGAGGGCTGAAGAGGGGTTGAGGTGGTTTGGTCATTTAGAAAGAATGGAACAAAGTAGAATGACTTAGAGAGCGTATAAATCTGTAGGGGTAGGAAGGCGGGGTAGGGGGTTGTCCTCGAAAAGGTTGGAGGGAGGGGGTAAAGGAGGTTTAGAAGGGCGAGGGGCGAAAATGCGTGAGCATGTTAGATAGAAGTGAATGGAGATGAATGGTTTTTGGGACCTGACAAGCTGTTGGAGTGTGAGCAGGGTAATATTTTGTGAAGGAATTCAGAGAAACCGGTTAGCAGGACTTGAGTCCAGGAAATGGGAAGTACAATGAAGGCACTTTAAAGGAGGGGTTTCGGATATTGGCAGTTTGGAGGGACTTCTAAACTGTCCTGTCTGAGCACCTCTGGAAAGGCAGTGATTATGTATGAGCGATGGTGAAAGTGTTGAATGATGAAAGTATTTTTCTTTCTTTTTAGGTTTTTCTTTCTTTTTAGTTCACCCTCCCTCGGTTGGAAACGGCCAATGTGTTTATATATATATATATATATATATATATATATATATATATATATATATATATATATATATATATATATATATATATAATGTTTAGGAGATGAAGGTTATAAATGGCAGAGGTTTGAATTCTAAACACGCAGCAGGTGTATTTGCAAGTGTTAGATCGAAGTAGACAAGTTTTTTTTTAAGGGGGGGGAAGGGATTTGACGTGCTGTTGGAGTGGGAGTTAGATAACACTGATGAAGAGATTCAGGGGAACTGGAGGTGGGAACTGAAGGATGGGTGATGTTGCGGCTCCAAGGGACATTTGAACTGAGATGTGCAAAACATACACACTGATACTGAAGTACATGCGTTCATGTGCATGTGCATACGTGTGTATGCGTGCGCACATATGTACGTGTATGTGGGAGGGGGGGTGAGAAGGTTCGTTATTTGAAAAGTTCACAGTTGAGGATTTGTGTGACTGTACATATCCTTCACTAAGTCATGGTCGACTTACCACCACCCACACTACACCCTCACTGCCACCACCCACACTACACCCTCACTACCAAAACCGCCCACACTACACCCTCACTACCACCACTGCCCACACTACACCCTCACTGCCACCACCCACACTACACCCTCACTACCACCACTGCCCACACTACACCCTCACTACCACTACTGCCCACACTACACCCTCACTACCACCACTGCCCACACTACACCCTCACTACCACCACCCACACTACACCCTCGCTACCACCACCCACACTACACCCTCACTACCACCACCCACACTACACCCTCGCTACCACCACCCACACTACACCCTCACTACCACCACCCACACTACACCCTCACTACCACCGCCTACACTACACCCTCACTACCACTGTTGAGAAATGGCATTACCAGTTAAGCTTAAATTTAAATTTAAATATAGGGAACACTTAGCTGATAAAAGACAGCAAATCGTCTACACAGCCGCCCCTGCAGACGAGGTCTTGAATTGTTGTCATGATCATCTCTCAACGGGCTGTAATGAGTTATAATTTGTAAGATTATAAATTACCCCTAGGGTTTGTTATGTCAGCATATTTCATTCACTGATGGCTGACAAACTTACTTGTGTGGACTCAAAAGTCCGCACCTAACTGCCGACTATAGGTTGATTACAAACTCCTTGCGACTCAAGAACTGCGCAGTTCCCCGTACTACAAGAAATTCGTAACCTACCTTGCTCTTGTAGCGTGAGCTATGGTGTTCTTCACACCTTCGACAGGTATCGGTGACTTGATAGAAGCTGAAGTGTCCTTGGATGTCCACGTCTTCCATAGACTAGGAATACGCACTCTGGTACACTATGTTCCACAAGATTTGTCTTTATTGTTCACAATCTTATCACCAAAGAAGCTGATCACACTTCTCTTAAGTGTTTATTGTGTTTTATGAGACACTTTGTTCACACTAACTCACAGATTGTTCTTTGTTGATTATCCTGGCGTCAATGTCACTCTCAGTAGAGTCAAAAGTAATCTGAAGACGCCACAGCACCCCACGCCGTTACTCCCCTAGCACAAAGGAAAAGCTGACCTAGTACTTTTGCTTCCTTGCCACTTCCTCGATGAAGCAAAGCAGAATGTTTGATTCTTGCTGTCTTAAGCATATACAACAATGTCCACTATCTTTACTATGGTAATAAAGTGGGAGCAGGATTTTCCTTAATTGTCCTGCTAAAGTAAAAGATGTACTATCTCTTATTAAAATACACTCTGCAACACTGGACCGCACGGAGCGGCGGTCGCCTGACCACAGGTCGTATACTGGTACTGCATCTGGGATCAATTACTCGCTGTAGCAGTAAACAAGATATTTGCCCCTTCTGAGAGGGCTGGGCCCCTCAGGGCTGAAAGGGGCTGAAGGGGACTGATACCCCCCTCCTGGAGAAAATTTCTCCACAACCACCACCCACACTACACCTTCATTATCACCACCCTCACTATACCCTCACTACCACTGCCCACACTACACCCTCACTACTACCACCACCCACAGTACACCCTCACTACCACCACTCACACTACACCCTCACTACCACCACCCACACTACACCCTCACTATCACCACCCACACTACACCCTCACTACCACCGCCCACACTACACCCTCATTACCACCGCCCACACTACACCCTCATTACCACCGCCCAAACTACACCCTCACTACCACCGCCGACACTACTCCCTCACTTCCACCACCCACACTACACCCTCACTACCACCACTCACACTACACCCTCACTACCACCGCCCACACTACACCCTCACTACCACCACCCACACTACACCCTCACTACCACCACCCACACTACACCCTGACTACCACCACTCACACTACACTCTCACCACAACATCCTCACTACCACCGCCCACACTACAACACTCTCACTATCACTGCCCACACTACACACTGTATACCAGCACCCACACTACACACTGTATACCAGCACCCACACTACACCCTCACTATCACCGCCCACACTACACCCTCACTGCCACCACCCACACTACATCCTCACTACCACCACCCACACTACATCCTCACTACCACCACCCACACTACATCCTCACTACCACCACCACTCACACAACACCCTCACTACCACCACTCACACAACACCCTCACTACCACCACTCACACACCCTCACTACCACCACTCACACACCCTCACTACCACCACTCACACAACACCCTCACTACCACCGCCCACACACCCTCACTACCACCACCCACACACTACACCCTCACTACCACTACTCACTACACTCACTACCACCGCCCACACCTCAACACCCTCACTACCACCGCCCACATTACACCCTCACTACCAGCACCCACACTACACCCTCACTACCACGACCCACACTACACCCTCACTACCACGGCCCACACTACACCCTCACTACCACCGCCCACACTACACCCTCACTACCACCACTCACACTACACCCTCACTACCACCACTCACACTACACCCTCACTACCACCACACACTACACCCTCACTACCACCGCTCACACTACACCCTCACTACCACCGCCCACTACACCTTCACTACCACCGCCCACACTACACACTACCACCACCCACACTACACACTACCAGCACCCACACTATACCCTCACTACCACCACCCACACTACACCCTTACTATCAGCACCCACACTACACCCTCACTACCACTGCCCACACTACACCTTCACTACCACTACCCACACAACTACCACCCACACCACCACCACCCACACTACACCCTCACCACACATTCACCCTACCTCCCACACTACACGGGAAACACGCTTACAGCACAGGAGAAAAACTTACCTGAAGACCTCCCACGCCCGCCCACGCCCACCTAAGCGATGCATCATCACAGAGTGGAAAACACCGAATAAGGTAACAATGGAAGGAACGCTCTACTGGTATGAGGTGTGGGAAGAAGTGTAGACGGGAGTGACAGGAAATATGCCAAGACTTCTTTAACAACACAGTAATAGTTTCTGTAAAATATATGGTGGAAGTTGCTGTTGGAGTTTGACCGAGTCACATGAAGGAATTTATGGAAACCGCTTAGCTGACCTTGAGTCCTGGAGGTGGGAAGTATAGTACCAACACTCTGAATGAGGGGTGAGGATGTTACAGTCCTTGAGGTGGGAAGTACAGTGCCAGCACTCTGAATGAGGGGTGAGGATGTTACAGTACTGGAGGCGGGAAGGACAGTGCCTGTATTCTGAAAGATGGGTGAGGATGTTCCAGTCCTGAAGGTGGGAAGTACAGTGCCTGCACTCTGAAGGAGGGGTGAGGATGTTCCAGTCCTGAAGGTGGGAAGTACAGTGCCTGCACTCTGAAGGAGGGGTGAGGATGTTACAGTCCTTGAGGTGGGAAGTACAGTGCCAGCACTCTGAATGAGGGGTGAGGATGTTACAGTCCTGGAGGTGGGAAGGACAGTGCCTGTATTCTGAAGGATGGGTGAGGATGTTCCAGTCCTGAAGGTGGGAAGTACAGTGCCTGCACTCTGAAGGAGGGGTGAGGATGTTACAGTACTAGAGGTGGGAAGTACAGTGCCTGTACTCTGAAGGAGGGGTGAGGATGTTACAGTCTTGGAGGTGGGACGTACAGTGCCAGCACTCTTTTGAGACCTTTACCCACTCTGCCTGAGGTATCCCAGCAAGTGAGCACGTCTCTTGTGTTATCTCAGTGCTTAATTGAATAGGGAATAGCATATCAAGGTACAAATAAAAATGGGAACTATGGGTATAGTTTATTTAATAACATAAAAGGGCTAGAATACAACATATCCTGATGGAAATTTACATAAGATAACTGACCTATGAGACTTATTACCAGGGGGAAGGGTAGATGTTATCAGTAATACGGACTAGTACTCACTCTTAATTCACCGACCAGCTGACCCGAGATTCCCAATGAGTGGTCCAACACACACGTGGCTGTCCAGAGCTCTCGCTCACCGGACCTATCACCAACAACCTCCTTGCTCAGCTGTTCCCTTCTTTATATGGTCCTCTAAGCACCCCGTTCCCAATAAGGCGTAGACCACGTGTTACGACCTGACGCCGAGGTCTGACGCCGTCAAGAACAAAAGACCTCAGACTTTTGCCGAAAGGCGTGTCCGACAGCTATTTGCCAAGGCAAGGTGTGACCATATAATTGATTAAATTAGTTCTCCCTTAGCGACCTACCAAGCATAGTTGAACTACATCACACTCTGAAGGATGGGTGAGGATGTTACAGTCCTGGAGGTGGGAAGTACAATACCTGCACTCTGAAGGAGGTGTGGGGGATGTTATACTTCGGAGGATTATGTCAGTGCATTGTTTCCGCGAGAATGATCACATTAAATTCCGTCTCACTGTTAATATGTAACCGGCTCTGTCTCACAAACAACTTTTCTATCATTTTACAAAAGTACCAATATACGAGTGTACCGACTTAGAAAAGTACCAATGTTAGTAACTAGGTTGTAGACTGACCTAGCAGAGTGAATCACTAACATACCAGGTGAAGTACTCACTAAAACCACCTACACTCCCTCCCCTACCATTCTCCCCTACCCTTCCTCTATTAACCACACTCCAACTCACACAACCATTTCCCCCACCATCACCCACACCTTCCAACCACTCAACCAGTCCCCCTACCATCAACAACACCCTCCAACCACTCAACCAGTCCCCCAACCATCAACCCCACCTTCCAATCAAACCAGTTACCGGTAAACTGTTACCGGGAACTGGAGGATGTCTGTGAAGATGAGTCATGGAGACAAGAGCCAAGTGAAGAAGTAAGGTGAGGTGGTAGGTGGCTTCCACAGAACAGGTGAAGTAGTAGGTGGCTTCCACAGGACAGGTGTAGAAGTAGGTGGCTCCCACGAGGACAGGTGTAGTAATAGGTGGCTTCCACAGGAGAGGTGAAGTAGTAGGTGGCTTCCACAGGACAGGTGTAGTAGTAGGTGGCTTCCACAGGACAGGTGTAGTAGTAGGTGGCTCCCACGAGGACAGGTGTTACCTGGTTACCTGGAGGTTACCTGGAGGTTATTCCGGGGATCAACGCCCCCGCGGCCCGGTCCATGACCAGGCCTCCCGATGGATCAGGGCCTGATCAACTAGGCTGTTACTGCTGGCCGCACGCAGTCCGACGTACGAGCCACAGCCCGGCTGATCCGGCACTGACTTTAGGTATCTGTCCAGCTCTCTCTTGAAGGCAGCCAGGGGTTTATTGGCAATTCCCCTAATGCTTGATGGGAGGCTGTTGAACAGTTTTGGACCCCGGACACTTATGGTGTTTTCTCTTAGTGTACCAATGGCGCCTGCCCAGTCTTTTACTTTCGTAGGGAGTGATTTCTGTGTGCAGATTTGGGACCATTCCTTCCAAGATTTTCCAAGTGTAGATTATGATATATCTCTCCCTCCTGCGTTCCAACGAGTACAAGTCAAGTGCTTCCAAGCGTTCCCAGTAGTTAAGGTGCTTGACAGAACTTATACGTGCAGTAAAGGATCTCTGTACACTCTCTAGATCTGCGATTTCACCTGGTTTGTGTAGTAGTAGGTGGCTCCCACGAGGACAGGTGAAGTAGTAGGTGGCTTCCACAGAACAGGTGAAGTAGTAGGTGGCTTCCACAGGACAGGTGTAGTAGTACGTGGCTCCCACGAGGAGAGGTGTAGTAGTAGGTGGCTTCCACAGGACAGGTGTAGTAGTAGGTGGCTTCCACAGGACAGGTGTAGTAGTAGGTGGCTCCCACGAGGACAGGTGTAGTAGTAGGTGGCTTCCACAGGACAGGTGTAGTAGTAGGTGGCTTCCACGAGGACAGGTGTAGTAGTAGGTGGCTTCCACGAGGACAGGTGTAGTAGTAGGTGGCTTCCACAGGACAGGTGTAGTAGTAGGTGGCTCCCACGAGGAAAGGTGTAGTAGTAGGTGGCTTCCACGAGGACAGGTGTAGTAGTAGGTGGCTTCCACAGGACAGGTGTAGTAGTAGGTGGCTTCCACAGGACAGGTGTAGTAGTAGGTGGCTTCCACAGGACAGGTGAAGTAGTAGGTGGCTTCCACAGGACAGGTGAAGTAGTAGGTGGCTTCCACAGGACAGGTGAAGTAGTAGGTGGCTTCCACAGGACAGGTGAAGTAGTAGGTGGCTTCCACAGGACAGGTGCTTCCACAGGACAAGTAGTAGGTGGCTTCCACAGGACAGGTGTAGTAGTAGGTGTCTTCCACAGGACAGGTGAAGTAGTAGGTGGCTTCCACAGGACAGGTGAAGTAGTAGGTGGCTTCCACAGGACAGGTGTAGTAGTAGGTGTCTTCCACAGGACAGGTGTAGTAGTAGGTGTCTTCCACAGAAGAGGTGTAGTAGTAGGTGGCTTCCACAGGACAGGTGTAGTAGTAGGTGGCTTCCACAGAAGAGGTGTAGTAGTAGGTGGCTTCCACAGGACAGGTGAAGTAGTAGGTGGCTTCCACAGGACAGGTGTAGTAGTAGGTGTCTTCCACAGGACAGGTGTAGTAGTAGGTGGCTCCCACGAGGATAGGTGTAGTAGTAGGTGGCTTCCACAGAAGAGGTGTAGTAGTAGATGGCTTCCACAGGACAGGTGTAGTAGAAGGTGGCTTCCACAGGACAGGTGTAGTAGTAGGTGGCTCCCACGAGGATAGGTGTAGTAGTAGGTGGCTTCCACAGAAGAGGTGTAGTAGTAGATGGCTTCCACAGGACAGGTGTAGTAGAAGGTGGCTTCCACAGGACAGGTGTAGTAGTAGGTGGCTCCCACGAGGATAGGTGTAGTAGTAGGTGGCTTCCACGAGGACAGGTGTAGTAGTAGGTGGCTTTTTTAGGACAGGTGTAGTAGTAGATGGCTTCCACAGGACAGGTGAAGTAGCAGGTAGCTCCCACGAGGACAGGTGTAGTAGTAGGTGGCTTCCACAGGACAGGTGTAGTAGAAGGTGGCTTCCACAGGACAGGTGAAGTAGTAGGCGGCTTCCACAGGACAGGTTTTGTAGTAGGTGGCTTTTTTAGGACAGGTGTAGTAGTAGATGGCTTCCACAGGACAGGTGAAGTAGCAGGTAGCTCCCACGAGGACAGGTGTAGTAGTAGGTGGCTTCCACAGGACAGGTGTAGTAGTAGGTGGCTTCCATAGGACAGGTGTAGTAGTAGGTGGCTTCCATAGGACAGGTGTAATAGTAGGTGGCTTCCACAGGACAGGTGTAGTAGTAGGTGGCTTCCACAGGACAGGTGTAGTAGTAGGTGGCTTCCACAGGACAGGTGTAGTAGTAGGTGGCTTCCACAGGACAGGTGTAGTAGTAGGTGTCTAACACAGGACAGGTGTAGTAGTAGGTGGCTTCCACAGGACAGGTGTAGTAGTAGGTGGCTTTCACAGGACAGGTGTAGTAGTAGGTGTCTAACACAGGACAGGTGTAGTAGTAGGTGACTTCCACGGGACAGGTTTTGTAGTAGGTGGCTTCCACAGGACAGGTGAAGTAGTAGGCGGCTTCCACAGGACAGGTTTTGTAGTAGGTGGCTTCCACAGGACAGGTGTAGCAGTAGGTGGCTCCCAGAGGACAGGTGTAGTAGTAGGTGGCGCCCAAAGGACAGGTGTAGTAGTAGGTGGCGCCCACAGGACAGGTGTAGTAGTAGGTGGCTCCCACAGGACAGGTGTAGTAGTAGGTGGCTCCCACAGGACAGGTGTAGTAGTAGGTTGCGCCCACAGGACAGGTGTAGTAGTAGGTGGCTCCCACAGGACACGTGAAGTAGTAGGTGGCTCCCACAGGACAGGTGTAGTAGTAGGTGGCTCCCACAGGACAGGTGTATTAGTAGGTGGCTCCCACAAGACAGGTGTAGTAGTAGGTGGCGCCCATAGGACAGGTGTAGTAGTAGGTGGCGCCCACAGGACAGGCGTAGTAGTAGGTGGCTCCCACAATACTGGTGTAGTAGTAGGTGGCTCTCACAGGACAGGTGTAGTAGTAGGTGGTTCCCACAGGACAGGTGAAGCCACACCAACCTACCACACCATGACGCCATACCCATCTGCCACACCATGACGCTACACCCACCTGCCACACCATGACGCCACACCCACCTGCCACACCAACCTACCACACCATGACGCTACACCCACCTGCTCTACCATGACGCAACACCCACCTGCCACACCAACCTACCACACCATGACGCTACACCCATGACGCCACACCAACCTACCACACGTGTCGCTACACCCACCTGCCACACCAACCTACCACAACATGGCGCCACACCCACCTGCCACACCATGACGCCACACCAACCTACCACACCCACCTGCCACAACAGCCTACCACACTATGACGCTACCCCCACCTGCTATACCATGACGCCACACCCACCTGCCACACCAACCTACCACACCCACCTGCCACACCAACCTACCACACCATGACGCTACACCCACCTGCTATACCATGACGCCACACCAACCTACCACACTATGTCGCTTCACCCACCTGCCACACCATAACGCCACACCGACCTACCACACCATGGCGCCACACCCACCTGCCACACCAACTTACCACACCATGACGCTACACCCACCTGCTATACCATGACGCCACACCAACCTACCACACTATGTCGCTTCACCCACCTGCCACACCATAACGCCACACCGACCTACCACACCATGGCGCCACACCCACCTGCCACACCAACCTACCACACCATGACGCTACACCCAGCTGCTATACCATGACGCCACACCAACCTACCACACTATGTCGCTACACACACCTGCTACACCATGATGCCACACCATGAGGCTACACTCACCTGCCACACCATGACGCCACACCAACCTACCACACCATGGCGCTACACCCGCCTATCACACTATGACGCCACACCCACATGCCACACCAACCTACCACACCATAGCGCCACACCCACCTGCCACACCAACCTACAACACCATGACGCTACACCCACCTGCTATACCATGACGCCACACCAACCTACCACACTATGTCGCTACACACACCTGTTACACCATGATGCCACACCATGACGCTACACTCACCTGCCACACCATGACGCCACACCCGCCTGCCACACCCACCTGTCGCACCATGACGCCACACCCGCCTACCACACCATGACGCCACACCAACCTACCACACCATGACGCCACACCCACCTGCCACACCATGACGCCACATCCGCCTACCACACCATGACGCCACACCCGCCTACAACACCATGACGTCACACCCGCCTACCATACCATGGCGCCACACCCGCCTGCCACAGCATGATGCCACATCCGCCTACGACACCATAGCGCCACACCCACCTGCCACACCATGGCGCCACACCCGCCTGCCACACCATGACGCCACACCCGCCTACCACACCATGGCGCCACACCCGCCTACCACACCATGACGCCACGCCCACCTGCCACACCATGACGCCACACCCGCCTACCACACCATGACGCCACATCCGCCTACCACACCATGGCGCCACACCCGCCTGCCACACCATGACGCCACATCCGCCTACCACACCATGGCGCCACACCCGCCTGCCACATCCGCCTACCACACCATGACGCCACATCCGCCTACCACACCATGGCGCCACACCTGCCTGCCACACCATGACTCCACACCCGCCTGCCACACCCGCCTACCACACCATGACGCCACACCCGTTTACCACACCATCACTGGTAAACATACACATCACACACCGCTGCTTACATAAAATTCTTCATTATACATTCATATACCGTCCCTCTAACATAAAACCATGACCATATCTAATTCTAATTTAACTTCACTTTACGCATTGAAATTAAACTTGACGCGGCGTATCTTTTAGTTAATATTAAAAATAAAAACTCATACGAGAAGTGATTTTTTCTCTACAAGTTAAAATGGAACTATTGACTAAGTACAGGAGCTGCTGACTGTTGACGTTGAGCACAGGAGCTGCTGACGTTAAGCACAGGAACTGTTGACGTTAAGCACAGGAACTGTTGACGTTAACCACAGGAGCTACTGACGTTAAGAACAGGAACTGCTGACGTTAACCACAGGAACTGCTGACGTTAACCACAGGAACTGCTGTCGTTAAGCACAGGAACTGCTAACGTTAGGCACAGGAACTGTTGACGTTAAGCACAGGAGTTGCTGTCGTTAAGCACAGGAACTGTTGACGTTAACCACAGGAGCTGCTGACGTTAAACACAGGAACTGTTGACGTTAAGCACAGGAGCTGCTGACGTTAAGCACAGGAACTGTTAACGTTAACCACAGGAGCTGCTGACGTTAAGCACAGGAGCTGCTGACGTTAAGTACAGGAACTGTTGACGTTAACCACAGGAGCTGCTTTAAGCACATGAGCTGCTGTCGTTAAGCACAGGAACTGCTGACGTTAAGCACAGGAGCTGTCGTTAAGCACAGGAACTGTTGACGTTAACCACAGGAGTTGCTGTCGTTAAGCACAGGAACTGTTGACGTTAACCACAGGAGCTGCTGACATTAAGCACAGGAACTGTTGACGTTAAGCAAAGGAAGTGTTGATGTTAAGCACAGGAACTGTTGACGTTAAGCACAGGAACTGTTGATGTTAAGCACAGGAGCTGCTGACGTTAAGCACAGGAACTGTTGACGTTAAGCACAGGAACTGTTGATGTTAAGCACAGGAACTGTTGATGTTAAGCACAGGAACTGTTGACGTTAAGCACAGGAACTGTTGATGTTAAGCACAGGAACTGTTGACGTTAAGCACAGGAACTGTTGACGTTAAGCAAAGGAAGTGTTGATGTTAAGCACAGGAACTGTTGATGTTAAGCACAGGAACTGTTGATGTTAAGCACAGGAACTGTTGATGTTAAGCACAGGAGCTGCTGACGTTAAGCACAGGAACTGTTGACGTTAAGCACAGGAACTGTTGATGTTAAGCACAGGAACTGTTGATGTTAAGCACAGGAACTGTTGATGTTAAGCACAGGAACTGTTGATGTTAAGCACAGGAACTGTTGATGTTAAGCACAGGAACTGTTGACGTTAAGCACAGGAACTGTTGATGTTAAGCACAGGAACTGTTGATGTTAAGCACAGGAACTGTTGACGTTAAGCACAGGAACTGTTGATGTTAAGCACAGGAACTGTTGACGTTAAGCACAGGAACTGTTGATGTTAAGCACAGGAACTGTTGATGTTAAGCACAGGAACTGTTGACGTTAAGCACAGGAACTGTTGATGTTAAGCACAGGAGCTGTTGATGTTAAGCACAGGAACTGTTGACGTTAAGCACAGGAACTGTTGACGTTAAGCACAGGAACTGTTGATGTTAAGCACAGGAACTGTTGATGTTAAGCACAGGAACTGTTGACGTTAAGCACAGGAACTGTTGATGTTAAGCACAGGAACTGTTGATGTTAAGCACAGGAACTGTTGATGTTAAGCACAGGAACTGTTGATGTTAAGCAGAGGAACTGTTGACGTTAAGCACAGGAACTGTTGATGTTAAGCACAGGAACTGTTGATGTTAAGCACAGGAGCTGTTGATGTTAAGCACAGGAGCTGTTGACGTTAAGCACAGGAACTGTTGACGTTAAGCACAGGAACTGTTGATGTTAAGCACAGGAACTGTTGATGTTAAGCACAGGAACTGTTGATGTTAAGCACAGGAACTGTTGATGTTAAGCACAGGAACTGTTGATGTTAAGCACAGGAACTGTTGATGTTAAGCACAGGAACTGTTGATGTTAAGCACAAGAACTGTTGATGTTAAGCACAGGAACTGTTGACGTTAAGCACAGGAACTGTTGATGTTAAGCACAGGAACTGTTGACGTTAAGCACAGGAACTGTTGATGTTAAGCACAGGAACTGTTGATGTTAAGCACAGGAACTGTTGACGTTAAGCACAGGAACTGTTGATGTTAAGCACAAGAAGTGTTGATGTTAAGCACAGGAACTGTTGATGTTAAGCATTAATGTACCGTTACACATGTTATTAAGACACACCAGTTTTAATCGTTTTACTGAGACGACGTTTCGCACAACAGGCTGGACTAAACGTAGGAACAAAATCTCATAAACCTCATATTACGTGTTACTGACATAGAAAGGTTTGCACAATATAAGGATGGATATAGACTCATTAGAGAACATACAAAGAAGACTGACTAAAATGATTTACTGTATTATTAAACCATCTCTTGAGTGTACATGTACACTCAAGAGATGGTTTAATAAGAGCCACACACACATACACATACATTTTGACACCTGAGTAAGAATCATTCTCTAGACTCTGTACACAGTGTACGTCAGGTCCATATTGGAGTACGCAGCACCAGTATGGAACCCGCACCTGGTCAAGCACGTCAAGAAATCGTTTGCAACAAGACTCATCCCGGAGCTAAATATTTTCTACGAGGATATGGTAAAGGAAATCAACCTGACGACACTGGAGGACAGGGAGGACATGATAACGACATATAAAATACTGAGAGGAACTGACAATGTGGACAGGGAGAGAATGTTTCAGAGATGGGACACACCAACAAGGGGTCACAAATGAAAGATGAAAACTCAGATGAGTCACATATACGTTAGAATGAATTTCTTCAGTCAGAGTTGTCATGAAGTGGAACAATCCGGAAAGTGATGTAGTGGAAGCAAGATCCATACATAGCTTTAAGAAGAGGTACGATAAAGTTCTTGGAGTAGGGAGTGGACATAGTAACGACCAAGGAAGAGACGGGGCCAACTGTGAATCGAGACCCTACAACCACAAATAGGTGAGTACACACTTCAAATGACGCTGTGTGATCTCCATGCGTCTCTGAAGGTAGAACATTCTGTCCTCTAGCGAGCAGTCCCACGCTCGGTCGTGAGGGGTCTTGGAGGAGACCTCCCCGAGCCTCGG
>NC_091344.1:15548590-15551090 GCF_038502225.1 Cherax quadricarinatus
AGTGAGGCTTACGACGTTCAACCCATAAGCCCAGCCACTCACGATCACGTGTGTCGCACCATTGCCGGTCTCAGACGCCTCGCTCAGCCATTACCCACAAACCCAACTACAGTCGGCCATTACAACTCACCTACCTCATCAGTGTTTTGGTGCTCTGCTAAGGGTTGTAGCACCATATTTTAAGGACCACATAGGGGGTCAAGAGCTAGAGAGTGGCGCGCCATCTTTAAAAGCCTCCTATGTGTTGTCTCTCGCCGATTTAAGCGCAATTCTACGATCATCTGTGCAGAGGACAGCAGCAAGACGATATAAACAATCCATCAATCTCATTTTTTCAAGTGTTACAGCTATAACATTTTTTTTTAGAGACATTTGCGAGTGTTGAGACATTTCTTTTGTGTTCCCTGTGAATTTTTCTCTTAGTGACATTCAGTGACTCTTGATCAGACTCAGTGTTTATCATGTACTGATTGCATAAATTTCTTTTAATCTCCTTAATTCAGTGTTAATTTTCGTGCATTATTTTATATCTGTTGTGTTGTGTATCTTTTTATACACTTGAAGTAAGTACTTAGTGTTTCCTTTGTTGTGTGTGCAACATATGAGCAATATAGAACTTGTGTTTAAACTTCAGAATTCCAGTGTATTAACTCAGTAAATTTTTCACCTCATATTCTGCATCACAACTCAGTGTTGTCTGTTATTTTTTTTTCTTCCTAGCAATTGTGTATTTTTGTTTGTTCCCTGTGTGTTGAACATTCTTGTATTCATATTTTTCCATTCAGCCAGTGTTTAATTTGTCTTATTTCCACAGACAATAGTGCCATTTTTTAAGTCCCAGCAAGAGCTCGTATTTACAAAATTTTTCACACATCAAGTTTCATTGCAAGAAAATTCTAGTACTGTGTTCATGTTGATGTGTTGTGTCCTGCATCTCTGTAAGTGTTGTATTCCTTTTTGTTGTGTGTTTTTTTTTGCACCTATTATTTTTTTTCATATTTTATTGAACAAATTCACTCTTAGTGCAATTTTTAAGTTCTCCTTCTAAAGTAAATTGTTCTTTTGCTTGTTGTTTAAGTGCAGTTAAGAGTTAAAGTGTTCATTCCTTGATATATTTCTTTTCTTGTGTGTTATAATTTTAATTATTGCACACAGACTCATTTTGCAATAATTCTTGTGCAAATATTGTGTTGCTATTAAAGTTTTTCTTGCAGAAAATTTTATGCAGTGTTGTGCAATACAGTTTCTTACAGTGCAGTTTCTTATGCTCTGTTCTGTCCATAGTATTTTATTCTGTCTGTCATTTTATTTTTTTTTAATTTCAGTGAATTGTGTGTTTGTTTTAATTTTTGCACAAGTTTATTGAGTCCATTTTATTATTTTATTGTGTATTTTCCTTGTTGCATTGAAAGTAAAGACAACTCACTGTGCCATTTATTCAATTTAAAGTAAAAGTTGAGCATATTAGATTTGAGCAAAGTACAAGCTCTCTTGATTTTCAGTGTTTGCTAAGTTGCATATTCTTCTTGTGTGAGTTCTTTGCTTACTGTGTAACTTGTAAATTTTTAATTACTTATGCAGAATAGTTAAGCATTTTTTTCCATTTAAGCTTATTGTGTCATTCTCTCCATTTTTCTTGACTTATGCCCTTCAGTATTTTCACTGAGAAGATGTCCCAGTCACTTTTGAACGTTCACTTAGTGTATCATTCCAGTCAAAGTCAATATGAATCAGTCCACAGTACCAACATTCCCTTACTGACTGAAAGACAATATCTAGCCCTTGAGCAATGTGTTTGTTCTCACAGCTTGTATCTGAGATTTGTTAAAGTGCTGTTAAATGTGAAGTTCAGATTAAGTTCCTATAGATCCACGAATTACTTATTAACGTAGCCGAGCGGTCAGGCACTAGTAATTCTGTCATTCCCATCTGTGTTCCACCTATACCTTCAGACTTGCAGGATAGTGTTCCGTTGCCTCAAGTGTCCGGGGACACTCAGACTGCCTTGAGTGCACAGCCTATCCCTGCAATGACTGCTAGTTCGAGTAGTAGTTTCGCCACAGGGGATGCCTTGTCAGAAAACGATTACTTGCAACTAGTAATGCCATCTCTTGTTGATGTGACATGCTGTCTGCAGAAAGACGTCTCTGTTACAGCAAGTGTTCTCACTAGAGTGTCTGTTGTTGTTCCTTGTGTTTCAGATGGTGATCCCATCCTAGTTGACAGTAATCAGTGCATTGTAAGAAGTTATTTCTCGAGTAACTTTCACATGTTAACGTTTGTAAGTGTAGTTTCTTTATAGCTGATACCTCGTGTCACTGTGTGCGACTCAGATTGAATATCAGCATTGTTCACCGTGTTCATTTCTTTCTCCTGTGCTTGCAGTTGAGATAGTAGATTCGTTCTCCCTTGCTCATATTGCGTGTTATAGCGTTAATTTTTTTCAACCGGGGGGAGTCATCCACTCCACCGAGTTTGTTCTTTCCTCCAGTAAGGAAGA